>NC_080832.1:156695244-157019883 GCF_030435755.1 Ochotona princeps | reverse complement strand
GGAAGGATTTTCCCAATCCAAGCGATTGAAAGAGGTGACCCACTTCTATGGCCCATAATGGCGGTAAATGGTGCTGAGGTAACCTTGAAGGGAGGCTGCCAGCCTGTTGCTGTTTCTTCGAACCCATTCAAAATCATTCATTCGGGCCCGGCGGCGTGGCCTAGCGGCTAAAGTCCTCGCCTTTAACGTGCCGGGATCCCATATGGACACCGGTTCTAATCCCGACAGCTCCACTTCCCATCCAGCTCTCTACTTGTGGCCTGGGAAAGCAGTCGAGGATGGCCCAAAGCTTTGGGACCCTGCACCCGCGTGGGAGACCTGGAAGAGGTTCCTGGTTCCCGGCATCGGATTGGCACGCACCAGCCCGTTGTGGCCTAGTTGGGGAGTGAATCATTGGATGGAAGATCTTCCTCTCTGTCTCTCCTCTATGTATATCCGGCTTTCCAATAATAATAAAATCTTTAAAAAAAATCACTCATTCAAGAAGGGACAACAAGCTTTGCTGGTTCAGTCTTCACACCTAAAGGCTATTTCTCTGACCCTGATCAATTGGCAGATCTAATTCAGAAGGTAAGTATAAGCTCTGGGCACCCCTCCAACAGACAAATGCACCCACTGGAGGGGACTGCCCTCCTGGACAAGGGCAGCCATAAGCATGAAAGAATTTGAAAATGTTCACACATGAAACAATTTCTTAGGGCAATAATGAGCAAGTAGCCTTGGCCCAGGGAGAGTTAGGCTCGCTCCTGGCATGGCTTTAAGTCCTGCATTCCAGGAATCACACTCCGCTGGGCAGTTCTCTTCAGGGATAACCCTAATGGGAAAGTCCTGGAGTACCTCACGCTGCCCAAACAGAATGCTTGCAACTGGTGCTGTGCTCTGACTCCCCTTGAGCTGGGGGTGGTTTCCTGCCCTCTGAGCTGCCCAGAAGCTCTGGTTGGGGCGGCTGAGGTGGGCCAGGGCCAATGTCCTGAGCATCAGTTTTGCTCTTCCCTTGCCAAGCATTGTGGGAAAATAAATTAACCAATGTTACCGACGGGTGCCAATCTGACCAGGATCCCTCAGACCTTGAGTGCCTGAGCACCTAGGATTTCTAACCCTCTAAACTTCAGCATGTAATTTAGCGCCTTAAGCTCAGGATGATCAGGTTCCTCACCATTACTGCCCATGTTTAAGGACAGTAGAGGAGAGTGGCCCTCGAATACCCAGTCGGGTTGCCGGGCCAAGGAGATTGTGTGCAGAGTTTTGGGTAACGCCCAAATGTCACATTGGACAGAAACCGCCAGTCCTCACACAAGTTCACCCCAGAGCCATGCATCCAAGGCCATCTCTCAAAGCAGGAGATGAGAGGTTAGGCGCAGCATTGTCTTTTTCCCTATCACCTACCTTAACTTCAAGCTGTCAAGGGATTCGACTGGAGATAAGCTGGGAATGGGTGGGGGTGTATGTGACCACCTTCGTGCAGAGCTGTGGGGTGCCAAGGGTCACTTACGCAGAGTACACTACAGCTCGACAGGAGGATTACAGCACTAAAGGTGAGTCCCAAGAGAAGAAGGCGACCTGAAGAACCACAACTTGTGTGAGGATGTGCTTCACTCAGGAGGAGCGAGGAGGGGGCAGGGGTGGAGGGGAGGAGCAGAGTGGGGAGCTGCCTCGGGTGGAGGGCAGGGGAGCAAAGTGGGGGGGGCCTCGGCTGGAGGGGAGGGGAGCCAGGGAGCAGAGCAGAGTGGGGCCCCTCGGCGGGAGGGGAGGGGAGGGGAGCCTGGGAGCAGATCGGAGCAGACTGGGGGGGCCCACAGGAGGGGAGCTGCAGTTTGGAGGGGAGGTCACGGAGCTGAGCTGAGTGGGGGGCATCCCGCAAGGAGGGGGCTGGGGTCTCGCAGCAGACCAGAGCAGCAGAGCAGCAGAGCAGCAGAGTCCCTTCCAAGCGAGGCGCCCCCCCCCCCCCGAGGAGGTGGCCAGGGTCCAGGAGCAGAGCGACTGCAAGGGAGGGGATGGGAGCCAGGGAGTGGAGCAGAGCAGAGTGGGGCCCCGTGGCTGGAGGGAAGGGGAGCCGGAGAGCGGATCTGAGCAGACTGGGGGGGCCTGTGCGGGAGGGGAGCCCTGGAGGGGAGCTCCTGAGCAGAGCAGAGAGGGGGGTCCCGTGAGTGGAGGGGAGCAGAGCCCCGGAACTTAGCAGAGTGGGAGGTTGCGGAGTGAAGCAGAGTCAGGGGGGATCCCGTAAGGAGGGGGCCGGTGTCGCACAGCTGAGCCTCAGAGCAGCAGAGCAGCAGAGCCACATTGGAGCAGGGCGGCATGGCAAGGAGGTGGCGAGGGTTGTGGAGCTCAGTGGAGCAGAGCAGGAGAACAGAAGAGCAGAATAGCAGCTGAGCCCCTTCAGAGTGGGGCGGAAACCCGAGGAGTGGGCCATGGTCCTCCAGCAGAGCCCCTTCTGAGCCGGGAGGCCCCGCGAGGAGGGGGTGGGTTCACTGAGCAGAGCAGCAGAGCAGCAGAGCAGCACAGCAGCAGAGGCCCTTCTGAGCAGGGAAGCCCCGCTAAGCCCCACCAAGGAATGCTTCACCCTCCTCCAGGGGCATCCTGGATTCAAGACACTTTCTGCTGTGGACCACCTATGGACCATCAGCTGCCACTGATGTGCCACCTGAACCAAGAAACCCCAACAGCTGACGTGTCTTCTCCACAGAGGCTTTCTCACCAGGAGAGGTAGAGTAGCAGCATGCCTGGATGCCTTGTTGGTGCCTGCTGCTCTCTCAGCACGGAACAGCTAAAGTTGTGCCAGCAAGGGAACAGGTACTTTCACCGGCCTGTTGAAGGAGCTGCCGAAGAAACTGGTAAGGGATGGAGTTGGGTGGTGCGGGTTTTGGTGGTTGGGGAGGAGTCCTAAGGTGCCAAGCCTCAGCCTGTGAGGCAGTTCAGCTGTATGGGTGCTGCTTCAAGACCTGACAGCATCCTCTGCAGTCCAGCTCCCTGCTGATGATGCTGGGAGAGCAACGGAGGATGCTGCAGGAGCTTGTGCCCCTGGGCCCCTGTGGCCCTGTGCCCCTGTGGGACATGTGGAGGAAGCTTCTGGTGTCCAGGCTTGTCCTGGCCCAGCCACATCTGGCTCTGGTGGTGGTCCCTGGGGAAGTGAGGCAGCAGATGCAAGAAAGATTGCTCTCTCCCTCTCTGTTCCTTTGTGTTTCAAACAAAATATGACAGATTCAGGCAGGCACTCAGGCAAGAAGGAAGGAAGCAAAAGAAAGCTGCTGTCCTGGGTGGTAGGGAGTGTGCTGTGCTGTGCTGTGGCTCTAGACTGCTTTTGTCTGTCAATGCACACCCCAAGGGTGTGTGTAGGGCTTCTGTCCTGGGACTTCTGTGCAACCTCTCCAAAGCGTGTCCTTGAGAGTGAATTTCTCTTAGGCTGGGTTTGCTTCCCTTGTTTGTGCAGGAGAGCCTGGAGGAGCGTCCTGCAGTGAGTCTTGCTGTCTACGACAGGGCGCCTAAGCTGCCCTTTCTACCCCTGGTTGGCTGAGACATTTTGAGCACTAGAAGGTCCTGCCCCAGCCATCCTAGTGTCAGGTGGGAATCCCGGACAGAATTCCTTTATATGTGCCCTTGAAGATTGGGCTCCAAGGCCAAACAGCCTGCATACGAAGGATCAAGAGGGGGTGGAGGATGCTTGTGACCTTGCATCAGGCCAGGTCACTGTGCTAGGAAGTGGCTGTCTGTCTTCACCAGCAAGGTAGAACCTAGGGCACAGGGAGAAAACTAAAAGCTGGACTTCCACGTCACGGTTCCCAGAGGCCCTGTGGGAAGTGGAGTCCCAACGTCAGCAAGCACACGAGCCCTATGGGAGCTGGAGTCCCATGTGAGCGTGCCCACAGACATTCTGGGTGCTGGAGTCCCACATCAGTGTGCCCTATTGCCCTGTGGGACCTGGAGTCCCATGTCTGCATGCCCACGGGATCTCTTTGACCTCGATCCTAATTCAACATCCCCCAATCTCTGGGGAATCTGGAGTCCCACCTCAGCGTGGCCATGGACCCTCGGAGACCTGGAGTTACACACCAGCTGACTACCAGTGATCTTTTGCAGATGAGGTCACCGGAAACCTTTCCGGGATCCAGCAGCAGAGGATCCTCCACCCTGCTGGGGTCCAGCAGCAGAGGGCCTTGCTCTGCTGCTCGTGTCCGGCAGCAGAGGACACTCCTCCCAGCTGGGGTCTGGCAGCAGATAACCGTTCTCCCTGCTGAGGTTCAGCAGCAGGGGACACTCTTTCCTGCTGGGGTCTGGCAGCAGAGGACCCTCCTCTCTGCTGGGGTCCTGCCTCAGAGGACCCTCCACCCCGCTGGGGTCTGGCAGCAGAGGACCCACTCAGTGCTGGGGTCCGACAAGAGTGGAGCCCCCTCCGGTGCAGGTGTCCGGTACCAGAGGACACCCCTCTGCAGGGGTTTGGCAGCAGAGGATTCTTCTCTCTCCTGGGGTCTGGCACCAGAGGACCATCCTATTCTGCTGGGGTCCAGCAGTAGGGCACCCACCACTACTGTTGGACCCCAGCAGAGAGGAAGCATCAGAGGACCCTCCTCTCTGCTGGGGTCTGGCAGCGGAGGACCATCCTCCTACTAGGGTCCAACACAAGAGGACCCTCCTCTCCTTCTGTGGTCTGACACCAGAGGACCCTTCTCTTCTGCGGGGTTCGGGCACAAAAGGAGCCTCCACCCTGCTGGGGTTCTGCAGCAGAGGACCCTAGTCTGATGCTGGGAATCGGCAGCAGAGGACACTCCTCTGCTGCCTTTCCCAAGCCGAGAGGAAGAAGCAGATGATCCTCCTCTCTGCTGGGCTCCAGCACCTAAGGTACCTCCTCCCTGTTTGGGTCCAGCAGCAGAGGACCCTAATCTCTGCTGATGTTCAGCACCAGAGCACCCTCTTCTTTGCTAAAGTCTGGGAGCAATGGACCCTCCTCTCTGCTGGGGTCTGGCAGTGGAGGACCCTCCTCTCTTCTGTGGTCCTGCAGCAGAGGATCATCTTCCGCTCCTGGGGTTCCACACCAGAGGACCCACCTCCCTGTTACTGTGGTCCGGGCCCAGAGGACACTCCTCTACAGCTGGGGTCTGGCACCAGAGGACCTTCTTCTGTTGCTGGGGTCTGGCAGCAGCGGATCCTTCTCCCAGGAGGGGTCCCGCAGCGAAGGTTCTCTACTGCTGCTGGGGACGGCACCAGAGGACCCACCTCTCTGCTGGGGTCCAGCACCTGGGGACCCTCCACTCTGCTGCGGTCCAGCAGCAGAAGACAGTCATCTCTGCAGGGATCCGGATGCAGTGAACCCTCCTCTGCTACTGGTGTCCAGCAGCAGAGGACACACTCCTGCTACTGGGGTCTGGCAGCAGAGGACACTCTGCTTCTGGTGGGGTCGACAGCATAGAACCTTTGTCTCTGCTCAGGTATGCCAGCAAAGAACCATATTCTTGGCTGGGGTCCAGCACAGGAGGACCCTCCTCTCTGCTGGGGTCTGGCAGCAGAGGACCCTCTTCTCTGCTGGGGTCTGGCAGCAGTGGAACCTCGTCTCTGATGCGGTCCGGCAGCAGAAAACCCACCTCCCTGCTGGGGTTCAGCAGTGGAGGACCCTCCTCTGCTGCTGGGGTCTGGCGGCAAATAACCCTCATCCCTCCTGTGTTATGGCAGCAGAGGACACTACTCTCCTACTGGAACCCAGTTGCAGAAGACCCTCCTCTCTGATGGACTGGGGTCCAGCTGCAGAGGACCCTCCTCTCTGCTGCACAACAGCAGAAAGGAAGCCGCAGAGGACCCTCCTCTCTGCTACTGTCCAGCAGCAGTGGACCCTCCTGTGCTTCTGGCGTCCGGCAGCAGAGGACCATCCTCTGCTGCTGAGGTCCACGAGCAGAGGTCCATCCTCTGCTGCTGGAGTCCAGAAGAAGTGGGCCCTGTTCTGCTGCTGGGGTCCGGCTGCAGTGGACCCTCCTCTGCTGGACCCCAGCAGAGAGAAAGCAGCAGAGGACCCTCCTATTTGCTTGGGTTGAGCAACGGAGGACCCTCCTCTCTGCTGGGGTCCAGCACCAGAGGATCCTCCTCTGTGCTCTCCCACAGCTCAGAGGAAGCAGCAGAGGACCCTCCTCTCTGCTGAAGTCCGGCACCAGAAGACCCTCCTCTCTCCTGGGGTCCAGCACCATAATACCCTCCTCTCTGCTGAAGTCCGGCATTAGAGGACACTGCTTCCTGCTGGGATCCTGCAGCAGAGGAGCCTCAGTGCAGGAATCCGGCAGCCACTGACCCTCCTCATTGTTCGAATCCGGCACCCGAGGACCGACCTCCTCTGCAGGAGTCCGGCAGTAGAGGACACCCCTCTGCTCGGGTCCGGCAGCAGAAGCCCCTGTACTCTGTTGGGTTCCGTGAGCAGAGGACCCTGCTCTGCTGCTGGGGTCCAGCAGTAGTGGACCCTACTCTCTGCTGGGGTCCTGCAGCAGAGGAACCCCCTGTCTTCTGGATTCCAGCAGAGAGGAAGTAGAAGAAGACTCTCCTCTCAACTGGTGTCCAGCAGCAGAAGACCGTCCTCTCCTGCTGGCGTCAAACAGCACAGGACCCTTCTCTCCTAATGGAACCCAGTAGCAAGAGGACCCTCCTCTCTAATGGACTGGGGTCCAACAGCAGAGGACCATCCTGTCTGTTGGGGTCCAGCAGCAGAGTACCCTCTTATCTGCTTGGGTCCGGCAGCAGATTACCCTCCTCTCTGCAGATGTCCAACAGCAGAACACCCTGTCTGATGGGGTCTGGCAGTCACTGATCCTCCTCTCTGCTGGGGTACAATAGCAGAGGACCCTCCTTTCTGCTGGCGTCCGGCACCAGAGGACCCTCCTCTTCTGCTGGGGTCAGGGACCAGAGGACCATACTCACTGCTGGCATCTGGAACCAGAGGACCATCCTCTGCTGCTGGGGTCCGAAACCAGAGGACCCTCCTATCCTCTCTACCCCTGCAGAGAGGAAGTTGCAAAGGACTCCCCTCTCTGCTGGGGTCCAGTACCAGAGGACCCTATTCTCTGCTGTGGTCCAGCACCATAGGACCTTCCTCTCTGTTGGGGTCTAGCAGGAGAAGGCGCTTGTCTCTGCTAGGGTCCAGCAGAGAGGGAGCAGTACAGGACCTTCCTCTCTGCTGGGGTCCAGCAGGAGAGGACCCTCCTCTTCTGCTGGATCCCTGCAGAAGAGGAAACTCTTCTGCTACTGCTACTGGACCCCAGCAGAGAGGAAGCTTCAGAGGAGCCTCCTCTCCTGCCTAACACCAAAGAGAGGAAGTAGCAGAGGACCATACTGTTCTGCTGGTGTCCGGAAGCAGAGGACCATCCTCTCTGCTGTGGTCTGGCAGCAGAGGACACTCCTCCCTGCTGGGGTCCGGCAGCATTGGACCCTCGACCCCACTAGGGTCCGGCAGCAGATGACCCCCTTCTGCTGCAGGTATCTTGCACCAGAGAACACCCCTGTGCTATTGGGGTCCAGCAATAGAGGGCCCCCCCTCTGCTACTGGTGTCTGGCAGAAGAGGAAGATCTTTTGCTTGGGTCCGGCACCAGAGGAACCCCCTTTGCTATTGGGGTCCAGCAACAGAGGACCCTCTTCTGCTGCTGGGCTCTGACACCAGAGGACACTCCCAGCTGGCGTCCGGCAACAAAGGACCCTCCTCCGTGCTGGGGTGTGGCACCAGAAGACTCCTCTCTCTACTGGGGTCCAGCAGCAGAGGACCCTTCTCTTCTACTGGGGTCCGGCAGCAGAGTACCCTCCTCTCTGCTAGGTTCCATCCGCAGAGGACCCTACTCTTTACTGTGGTGTGGCAGCAGAATTCCCTCCTATTTGCGGTAGTCCAGCAGTAGAAGACCTTACTCTCTGCTGGGGTCTGGCAGCAGAGGACCCCCTCTGCTGCTGGGGTCTGATAGCAGAGGACCTCCCTGCGCTGCTGGGGACTGACAGCACAGGACCTCCCTGCGCTGCTCGGGTCTGGAAGCAGAGGACGCCTCTCCCTTCTGGTGTCCAGCAGCTGAGGACCCTCCTGCCTACTGGGTTTCAGCAGCAGAGGACCCTATTCTCACACTGCACCACTGCAGCAGAGGACCCTTCTATGTTGCTGGACCACAGAAGAGAGCAAGATGCAGAGGACCCTCGTCTTCTGCTGGACCCCAAAGAGAGGAAGAAGCAGAGGACCATCATCTTCTGCTGGGGTCCGGCAGCAGAGGACTCTCCTCTCTGCTGCGGCCAGGTAGCAGAGAACTCCCCTCTCTGAAGCGGTCTGGGAGAAAAGTACCCTCCTCTCTCTTGGGGACCGTCATGAGAGGACCCTCCTCAGCTGCTGGGGTCTGGAAACAGAGGACCCTCCTCTGCTGCTGCGGTCCAGCACCAGAGGACACAACTCTCTGCTAGGGTCTAGCACCAGAGAACACTGCTCTCTGAGGGGGTCCAGCAGCACTGGACCCTCCTCTCGGCTGTGTCCAACAGCAGAGGACACGGCTATGCTCTCTGCTGGGGTCTGACAACACAGGACACTCCTCTGCTCCTCGGGTCCGCCATCAGAGGACCCTCTGTGGGTTCTGGAAGCAGAGGACACTGCTTTGATGCTGGGGACCGACAGCAGAGAACAACAATCTCCTGCTGGGGTCTGGCAGCAGAGGACCTTCCACTGCTGTTGAGGTCCAGCAGCAGAGGATGTTCCTCTGCTGCTGGACATCAGCAGAGAAAAAATGCAGAGGAGCCTCATCCTTTTTATGGACGCCAAAATAGGACACAGAGGAAGACCTCCTCTTCTGCTGGCGTCCGGCAGCAGAGGACCCATCTTTGCTACTGGGGTCTGGCAGCAGAGGACTCCCTCTTCTGATGTGGTCCAGCACCAGAGAAAACCCCTCTGCTGATGTGGTCCTGCACCAGAGAACCCGCCTCCTCTGCTGGAGTCCAGCACCGAGGACCATCCTCCCCTGCTGTTGTCTGGCAGCAGAAGATTCTCCCTCCTGCTGGGGTCCTTCAGTAGAGGACCCTCCTCCCTGCTGGGGTCCAGCAATAGAGGACCCTGCTCCCTGCTGGGGTCTGACCGCACCACAGGACTCCCCTCTCTACTGTGTCCAGTAACAGAGGAGCCTCCTCTACTGCTGGGGTCCAGCACCAGAGGACCCCCATCTGCTGCTGGAGTCTGGAACCAGAGGCACACCTCTCTGCTGAGGTCCAGCACAAGAGGACCCTCCTCAATGCTGGGGTCCAGCAGCAGACGACCCTCCTCTCTTCCATGGTCCTGCAGCAGAGAGCCCTCCTTTTATGCTTGTTTCCAACAGCAGAGGACCCTCCTCTCCTGCTGGACCCCTGCAGCAGAGGACACTCCTCTGCATCTGAACCACAGAAGAGAAGAAGTTGCAGAGGAACATCGTCCACTACTGGACCCCAAAGAGAGGATGCAGCAGAGAATAATCCTCTTCTGCTGGGGTCCAGGAGCAGAGGAAACTCCTCTCTGCTTGGTCCAACGGCAGAGGACACTGCTTTGCTGCTCGGGTCCTACAGCAGCAGAGAACTCTCTTCTCTGCTGGGGTCCAACAGCAGGGGACCCTCCTCTGTTGGGTCCAGCAGCAGAGGACACTGCTTTGCTGCTGGTGTCCTACAGCAGAGGACAATCCTCTGCTGCTTGGGTACGGAAGCAGAGGAGCCTCCACTGCTGCTGAGGTCCAGAACCAGAGGACTCCCCTTTGTGCTGAGGTCCAGCAACAGAGGACCCCCCTCTGCTGCTGGGGTCCGGCACCAGAGGAACCACTTGTGCTGCTAGGGTCCGGTACCCGAGGACTCTTCTCTCCTGCTGCGGTTCAGCACCAGAGGACCCTCTACTCTGCTGGGGTCCAGCACAAGAGGACCGCCTTCTGCTGCTCGGGTGCGGCAGCAGAGGACCTGCCTCTGCTGCTGGACCCCAGCTGTTAGGAAGCTGCAAAGGACCCTCCCCTACTGCTGGACCCCTGCAGCAGAGGACCATTATCTGCTGCTGGACCACAGCATAGGGGAAGTTGCAGAGGACCCTCATTCCCTACTGGACCCCAAAGAGAGGACACAGCAGAGGACCCTACTCTTCTACTGGCGTCCTGCAGCAGAGGACCCTCCTCCCTGCTGTTTCCGGCAGAAGAGGACTCTCAACCACTGCTCGGGTCCGGCACCAGAGGATCCTCTTCTGCTGTTGTGGTTCAGCAGCAGACAATCGTCTTCCCTGCCTGTATCCGGAAGAAAAGGACCCTCCTCCCTGCTGTGGTCCGGCAGCAGAGGAACCTCCTATGCTCTTGGAGTCCGGTACCAGAGGACCCTCCTCTGCTGCTGTTTTCTGGTACCAGAGGACCCCCCCTCTGCTGCTGGGGTATGGCACTAGAAGACACCCCTCTGCTGCTGCTGGGGTCTGGCAGCAGAGGACCCTCCTTCTGCTGGGTTCCGGCAGCAGACGACCCTACTCCCTGCTGGAATCCGGCAGCAGAGGACACTTTCCTGCTGCAGTCCAGCAGTAGAGGACCTTCCTCTGCTCTTGGGGTCAGGCAGAAAAGGACCCCCCTCTGCTGCTTGGGTCCAGCAAAAAAGAACCCTCTATGATCTTAGGCCCGGCACCAGAGGACACCCCTCTCTGTTGGAGTACACCACCAGAGGTGCCTCGTCTCTGCTGATGTGGATCAGCAGAAAATTCTCCTCTCTGTCTGGGTCGGGCAGTAGAGGACCCTACACTGCTGCTGCGTCCGACAGCAGAGGACCCTCTTCTTCTGCTGCACCCCAGCAGAGAGGAAGCAGCAGAGAACCATCCTCTCTGCTGGTGTCTAGCATGAGAGGACCCATCTCTCTGCTGGGGTCCAGCAGAAAGGAAGCAGAAGAGGACCCTCCTCTCCTGCTGGAGTCCCGTAGCAGAGGAACTTCCTCTTCTTCTGGGTTCAGCAGCAGAGGACCCTCCTCACTGGTGTAGTGCAGCACCAGGGGAGCCTTGTCTTCTGCTGTGGTCCAGCAGCAGAGGAAACTCCTCTCTGCTGGGGTCCAGAAGCAGAGCACCCTCGTCTCTGCTGAGTTTTAGCACTAGAGGACCTTCTTCTCTGCTAGGATCCAGCACCAGATGACCTCCTCTCTGTTGGGGTCCAACATCCGAGGACCCTTCTCTGTGCTGGCGGCCAGCAGTAGAGGACCCTCCTCTTTTTTTGAGTCTGCCAGCAGAGGATGCTCATCCCTGCTGGGGTCCGGCAGCAGAGGACCTTGATCCATGCTGGAGAGCCTTGGATGAGCGTCCCGCACTGAGTGCTGATGGCCACGAGAGGGCGCACAAAGCCGCCATTCTTTCTTTTCTTTTTTCCTTTTCTTTTCTTTTCCTTTTGTTTTCTTTACAGGTTTATTTATTTTATTCCAAAGTCAGATATACAGAGAGGAGGAGAGACAGAGAAGATCTTCCCTCCGATGATTCACTCCCCAAGTGAGACACAATGGCTGGTGCACGCTGATCCAAAGCTGGGAACCTGGAGCCTCTTCTGGGTCTCCCATGTGAGTGCAAGTTTCCAAAGCTTTGGGCCATCCTCGACTGCTTTCCCAGGCCAGAAGCAGGGATCTGGTTGGGAAGTGGAGCAGCCGGGATTAGAACAGGTGCCCATATGGGATCCTGGCTCGTTCAAGGCGAGGACTTTAGTTGCTAGGCTACGGCGCTGGGCCCCAAGCTGCCCTTTCTACCCCTGGTGAGCTCAGGCCTTCTGAGCTCTAGACAGTCCAACCCGAGCCATCCTAGGGTCAGATGGGGGTCACAGACAGTATTCTGGTACACCTGTTGTTGAAAGATCAGGGCTCCAAGGCCGAACAGCCCACATACCAAAGCCCGGGAGGGGTGGAGGACGCTTGGGGCCTAGCATCAGCCCGGGCCTCTGTGATAGGAAGTGTCAGGGTGCCTTTAAGAGCAAGGCACTTAAAGAACCCTGGGAGGTGGTGTCCTATGTCAGCATGCCCACAGGCCCTCTGGGAGCTGGAGTCCAACACCAGCATCCTGGAGGCCCTGAGAGCTGGAATCCTGCACCTGCGTCCCACAGGCCCTCTGTGAGCTGGTGTTACATAACAGCCCACTGGGGTTGTACTGTGCCAGATGAGGTCCTGGGAAACCTTACTGCCACCTCCATTCCTTGCAGAGCATCCTGAGATGCAGGCTCTGGGCATTCTTTGGCAAGTGGAGCATCTCTCTGATGAGCTACCAAGAGGGCTTCATGGACGTTTCTTTTTTTTCATTTCAGAGTCCGAGATACAGAGAGGAGGAGAGACAGAGAGGAAGATCTTCTGTCCGATGATTCACTCTCCAAGTGAGCTGCAAAAGCCGGTCCCCTCGTGACCCAGTCTGCTAGGGCCTCAGCGGGAGGGTCCCCCTCGGAACCGCATTCTTCGCTGCTGGGGCCTCAACGAGAGGGTCACCCTCGGGACCCCCTCTGCTGGGGCCTCAGCGAGAGGGACAGCTGTAGCCCCACTCCCTCGATGCTGGGATCTTTGAGGGAACCCCAAACCCCCCTCTCTCTCTGCTATGGTCTCAGTGAGAGGGACCCTTCGCCCTCCTTTTTCTCTCTCTCTTTCTCTTTCTGCTGGGGCCTCAGCAAGAGGTTCCCCTCGGGTCCCCCTCTGTGGGGGCTTCAGGGAGAGGGACCATCTGCTGCCCTCTCTCTCTGTTCTTCTCTGGTGGGATCTCATCACGAGGGTGCCACTTGTACCCCACCTCTCTCTCTGCTGGGGCCTCAGCGAGAGGGACTCACAACCACCCCTTTCTCTCTCTCTCTCTGATGGGGCCTCAGTGAGAGGGACCCTCTGAGCCAGAGCCTCTATCTCTGCTTGGGCATCTGAGAGAGGGTCCCCCTCGGGATCCCGTCTGCTGCGGCCTAAGTAAGAGGGACCACTGGAACCCCCTCCCTAGCTGCTGGGGCCTCAGTGACACGGACCACCAAGCATCCCTCCATCTCTGCTGGGGCCTCAGTGAGAGGGTCCCCCTTGGACACCCCCTCTCTCTCTGCTGGAGCCTCAGTGAGAAGGTACCCCTCGGGACACCCTCTCCTCAGGCCTCAGGAAGAGGCTCCCCCTCGGGACCCCCTCCGTCTCTGCTGGAGCCTCAGCGAGAGGGTCATCCTCTGGTCCCCATCTGCTGGGGCCTCATCGAGAGGAACTACCTCAAGACACCCTCTGTTGGGGCCTCAGCGAGAGGGCTCCCCGGAGCCCCCTCCCTCACTGCTGGGGCCTCAGCGAGAGGGTCCCCCTCGGGACACCCTCTGCTGGGGCCTCAGCTAGAGGGACCCTTGGCACCCTCCTCTCTCTTCTGTTGGGCCTCTGAAGGAAGTTAGCCCTTGGACCCCCGCTTCTCACTGCTGGGGCCTCAGGGAGTGGGACACTCGGCCCCCTCTCTCTGCTGGGGCCTCAGCGGGGGATCCCCTACGGACCCCCTCTGCTGGGGCCAAAGCGAAAGGGACCCCTGGGGACTCCTCCCTCGCTGCTGGGCCTTAGCAAAAGAGACCACTCGGGAACCCCTCTACTAGGGCCTCAGCGAGATTGTCCACCTTGGGACCTCCCCTGCTGGGGCCTCAGTGGGAGGGTCCCCCTCAGACCACCCATCTCTGTCTGCTGGGACCTCAGCAAGAGGGTACCCATTGGGACCCCCTCAGCTGAAGCCTCAGCAAGAGGGACCCTCAAGCTGCTGGTGCCTCAGCGAGAGGGTCCCACTCTGAACCCATTCTGCTGGGGCCTTAGCAATAGGGAACCTCGTCACCCTCTCTCTCTCTGTCTGTTTCTGCTAGGGCCTCAGTGAGAGGGTCCTCCTCGGGACCCCCACTCTCTCTTGGGGCTTCAGCGAGAGGGACCATTGGCACCCCTCTCTCTCTCTCTTCTCTGCTGGGGCTTCAGAGAGAGGGACCCTCGGCCGCCCTCTCTCTGTCTCTCCCTGCTGGGGCCTCAGCGAAAGTGTCCCCCTCGGGAGCCCCTCAGCTTGGGCCTAAGTGAGAGGGACCCCTGGAGCTTGCCTCCCTCTCTGCTGGGGCCTCGGCGATGGGGTCCCCCTCGGGAGCTCCTCTGCTGGGCTCTCTGCGAGAGGGTGTTCCGTGGAGCCTCCTCTCTCTGCTATGTCCTCAGCAAGATGGTCCCACACGGGACAAACTCTGCTGGGGCCTCAGTGAGATCATCCACCTTGGGACCTCCTCTGCTGGGGTCTCAGCGAGACAGTCCCCATCGGACCCCCTCTCTCTCTCTCTGCTGAGGCCTCAGCAAGAGGGTCCCCCTGGGACCCACTCTGCTGGGGCCTCAGTGAGATTGTCCCCCTCGGATCCCTCCCTCTATCTCTGCTGGGGCCTCAGCGAGAGGGTCCCCCTCGGGTCCCCTTCTGCTGGGGCCTCAGTGAGAGGGACACCCAAAGCCCCTCTCCCTATCTGCTGTGACCTTAGCAAGTGGGTCCCACTCGGACCCCCCTCCTCTGCCTTTGCCGCCACTAGGGACCCACTCTGCTAGGGCCTCAACGAGAGGGAACGCTGGCACCCCCCACCCTCTCTGCAGGGGCCTCAGCAAGAGGGTCCCCCTCATACTCCCCCTCTGTCTCTGCTGTGGCCTCAGCGAGAGAGTCCACTCGGGACCCACTGTGCTGTGGCCTCAGCGAGAGGTTCCCCCTCGGACCCGTTCTTTCTGTTTGGGCCTCAGCGAGAGAGTCCCACTAGAGACCCACTCTGCTAGGGCCTCAACGAGAGGGTCCCCCTCGGACCCCTTCTGCTTGGACCTCAGTGAGAGGGACCCTTTGCCCCCACTCTTCCATCCCTATCCCCAGAGGCATCTATGACAAGGTCCATCTCAGGAGACCCTCTGCTGGGGCCTCAGCAAGAGGAAACCCCGGCAAACCCCTCCCTGGCTGCTGGGGCCTCAGTGAGAGGGTCCCTCTCGGGACACCCTCTGATTGGGCCTCAGCGAGGTGGAATCCTGGCGACCCCTCCCTGGCTGCTGGGGCCTCAGTAAGAGGTACCCCTCGGGACGCCCTCTGCGGGAGCCTCAGTGAGAGTGCTCCTCTCGGACACCTCCTCTCTCTCTACTGTGGCCTCAATGGGAGGGTCCCCCTTGGAACCCCTCTGCTGGGGCCTCATCGAGAGAGATCCTCATTACCTGACCTTCTCTCTCTTTTGGGGCCTCAGCGAGAGGGTCCACCTCAGGAACCCTGTCTTCTGGGGCCTCAGTGTGGTGTCCAAGGGTGTCAAGCCTCAGCCTGCCAGGCAGATGGCCTGTATAGGTGCTGCTTCAAGTCCTGGTTGTTTCCCCTGCAATCAGGCTCCCTGCTGATGATACTGGGAGAGCAGTGGAGGATGGTGCAGGGGTTGTGCCCCTGTTCCCCGTGAACCTTTATGACATGTGAATGGAGCTCCTGGTTCCTGGGCTTGTCCTGGCCCTGCCACAGCTGGCTCTGGTGGAAGTGAGCCAGCAGATGCAAGAAAGTTTGCTCTGTCTCACTCTCTGTTCCTCTGTGCTTCAAAGCAAACAGGACAGAGGGATACAGGCAGGCAGGAAGGAAGAGAAAGAAAACTGCTGGCTTCCTGGGAGGGAGTGTGCTGTGTGCTGTCTGTGGCTCTAGACTGCTTTTGTCTGCCAACGCAGACCCCAAGGACATGTGTAGTGTTTCAGTCCTGGGACTCCTGTGCAACCTCTCCGAAGAATGTCCTTGAGAGTGAATGTCTCTCAAACCAGGTTTGTTTCCCTTGTTTGTGCAGTAGAGACTGGAGGAGCGTCATGCAATGAGTCCTGCTGACCATGAGAGGGTGCGTAAAGCTGCCCTTTCTACCCTTGGTTGTCCTCAGGCCTTTTGAGCACAAGATGGCCCAGCCAGAGCCATCCTAGTGTTAGGTGGGGGTCCATTACAGTGTTCCTGGATATGTGTCGCTGGAAGATTGGGGTCCAAGGCAGAACAGCCCTCATACCAAGGTCCAGGATGGTTTGGAGGACACTTGTAGCTTTGCATCAGCCTGGGCTCTGTGCTAGGAAGTGGCTGTGTGCCTTCACCAGCAAGGTACAACCTAGGGCACGGGGAGAAACCTGGGAGCTGGAGTCCCACATCAGCGTGCCCACAGGCCCTCTGAGAGCTGGAGTCCCACATCAGCATGCCAACAGACCCTCTGGGACCTGGAGTTACACACAGGCTGACAAGCCCTGATTTTTCACAGATGTGGTCCCCAGAAACATTTACACCACCTCCTTTCCTAGCTGAACAACCCTAGGTAGGCCCTTGGCTTTCTTTACCAAGTGGAGCAGCTCCCTGATGGGCTGCGGAGAGGCCTTCATGTGTTTTTGCATGTGTGGAGTGGCAGTTATGGTGATACAACACGCGGCATTCCTCTGCCTAGCTCGGTGGGTGTGTGCTGTGTGCTGTGTCCTGTGGTTCTAGACTGCTTTTGTCTGCCAATGCAGACCCCAAGGGCATACGTAGGTCTTCCGTCCTGGCACTCCTGTGAAACCTCTTCAAAAAGTGTCCTTGATAGTGAATTTCTCTCAGGCCAGGTTTGATTCCCATGTCTGGGCAGGAGAGACTGGAAGAGCGTCCTGCCGTGAGTTCATCTGTACACGAGAGAGCATGCAAAGCTGCCTTTCTACCCCTTGTGGGCTCAGGCCTTTTGAGCACAAGACAGCCTGGCCCAAGGCATCCTAGCGTCAGATGGTGCTCCCGGACAGTGTTCCTGGACACAGAATGCTGGAATATTGGGGTCCAAGGCAGAACAGCCCGCATACCAAGGTCCAGGTGTGTGTATAGGATGCCTGTGTCCTTGCATCAGCCCAGGCCTCTGTGCCAGGAGGTGGCTGTGTGCCTTCACCAGCAAGGAACATCAGAGGGCACTGGGGAAACCTGCGAGCTGGAGTTCCACGTCAGGGCACCCAGAGGCCCTGTGGGAGCTGGAGTCCCACATCAGTCTCTCCAAGGGCCCTCTGAAACATGGAGACTCACATCAGTTTGTCCATGGTCCCTCTGAGAGTTGAAATCCTAGGTCATTGTGTCCACGTGCCCTCTGTGTGCTAGTGTCCCACGTCAGTGTGCCCATGGACCCTCTGGGACCTGGAGTTACTCAACAGCTGACTAGCACTGGTCTTTTGCATATGAGATCCTTGGAAACATTTACACCACTCTCTTTCCTCACAGAGCACCATTAGGGGCAGGAACTAGGTGTTCTTTAGCAAGTGGTGAAGCTCCCTGATGGGCTGCATAGAGGCCTTTGTGCATTTTTGCATTTGTGGAGTGGCAGTTAGTGTGATACACCACTTGGCCTTCTTCTGCTTAGCTGGGTGGAATCTGGGCATGTGGGCTCCTAAGCCAGGAGCAGGTGGCTGGTAAGTAAGCACCAGAGGTCACCAGTCATCTGGAATAGGAAGTCCCAGGCCTTAGCTGCTGCAAGAGCACCCTGGACATGCATTCTCACTGTCTAGCAGGGATGGTGGATGGGGAGCCACCAAACCTGCAAAATGGAGGGCCTTCCATGCCATCTTCAAGAATGGGATCACAGGAACCATATCCCATTCTACAGGCATCATATTAAACATGTGTCGTGTGCATTGGAGGCAGGAATTTGGTCCCAGAGTTCCATGTCAAATGCAATTGCCCTCTCGTTCACCAGGGAATGCTTCACCCTCCTCCAGGACCATCCTGGATTCAAGACCCTTTCTCCTGCACGCCACCTGGGCATCATCAGCTGCCACTGATGTGCCACCTGAACCAAGAAACCCCAACAGCTGACGTGTCTTCTCCACAGAGGCTTTCTCACCAAGAGAGGTAGAGCAGCATCATGCCTGAATGCCTTGTTGGTGCCCGCTGCTCTCTCAGCACGGAATAGGCAGAGTTGTGCCAGCAAGGGGGACAGGTACATTCACCGGCCTGTTGAAGGAGGTGCTGAAGAAACTGGTAAGGGATGGAGTCGGGTGGTGCGGGTTTCTGTGGTTGGGGAGGGGTTCTAAGTGTCAAGCCTCAGCCTGTGAGGCTTGTGTGCAGTTCAGCCGTATGGGTGCTGCTTCAAGACCTGACAGCATCCTCTGCAGTCCAGCTCCCTGCCGATGGTGCTGGGAGAGCAACAGAGGATGGCGCAGGGGCTTGTGCCCCTGTGGCCCTGTGCCCCTGTGGGACATGTGGAGGAAGCTCTTGGTTCCTGGGCTTGTCCTGGCCCAGCCACATCTAGCTCTGGTGGTTGTCCCTGGGGAAGAGAAGCAGCAGATGCAAGAAAGATTGCTCTCTCTCTCTCTCCCTCTCTGTTCCTGTGTGCTCCAAGCAAACAGGACAGATTCAGGCAGGCAGGCAAGAAGGCAGGAAGAGAGAGATTGCTATTGGCCTCCTGGCAGGCAGTGTGCTGTGTGCTGTGTGCTGTGTGCTGTGCTGTGACTGAAGACTGCTTTTGTCTGCCAATGCAGACCCCAAGGGTGTGCGTAGGGCTTCTGCCCTGAGACTCCTGTGAAACATCTCCAAAGTGTGTTCTTTAGAGTGAATATCTCTCAGGCCGGGTTTGTTTCTCTTGTGCAGGAGAGCCTGGAGGATCGTCCTGCAGTGAGTCCTGCTGTCCATGAGAGGGTGCATAAGCTGCCCTTTCTCCCCCTGGTTGGGCTCATTCCCTTTGAACACTAGACAGCCAAGCCCCAGCCATCCTAGTGTCAGGTGGGGGTCCTGGAGAGTGTTCCTGAATACTTGTCCTTTGAACATTGGGGTAAGGCTGAAAAGCCTGCAAACGAAGGTCCAGGAGGGCGTTGAGGATGATTGTGGTCTTGCATCAGCCTGGATCTCTGTGCTAGGAAGTGGCTGTGTGCCTTCACCATTAAGATATCACATAGGACATGGGGAGAGTGCTGGGAGCTGGAGTTCCACATTAGGGCACCCAGAGGCCCTGTGGTAGATGGAGTCCCATGTCAGCGTGCCCAGAGTCCCTATGGGAGCTGGAGACTCACATTAGCGTGCTCATGGGCCTCTGAGAGCAGGAGACCCATGTCAGTGTGCACATGGGCCCTCTGGGACTGAGTCCTAGTTCAGCGTGTCCATGTGTCCTGTTGGGAGTTGGGGTCTCATGTCACTGTGCCCATGGGTCTTGTAGGAGCTTGATACAAACGTCAGTGTGCCCACAGGCACTCTGGGTGTTGGAGTCCCACGTCAGTGTGCAGAAGGACCCTCTGGTACCTGGAGTTACTCACTGACTGGCTAGCATTGATCTTTCGTGGATGAGCTCACAGGAAACCTTGCCACTACACCCCTTCATCACAAAGCACCCTTGGGGACAGGGCCTGGGCTTTCGTTAGCAAGTGCAACTGCTCCCCGATGGGCTGCAGAGAGGCCTTCGTGTATTATTGCATGTGTGGGGTGGCAGTTAGGGTGATACAGCACTCGGCCTTCCTCTGCCTAGCTGGGTGGTGTCTGGGCTTGTGCGATCCAAAGAATGGAACAATGGAAGGACGAGTAAGCACCAAAGGACACCAGTCATCTGGAATAGGAAGTCCCAGGCGTTAGCTTCTGCGAGAGCACCCTGGGACATGCAGTCCCACTTTCCATCAGGTAGGACGGTGGCCTGGGAGCAACCAACGCCTGCACAAAATAGGCCCTCCCATGCCATGGGCAGGCATGGGCTCATGAGAACCATTTTGTCTTCTTCAGGGCATCCTAGGAAACACTTGGGGGAGGGGGGTCAGGCATCGCCATCGTGTGCATTGGAGGCAGGAATTTGGCCCCACAACCCCCTACCAAATGCCGTTGGCCTTTCGTTCACCAGGGAATGCTTCACCATCCTCCAGGAGCATCCTGGATTCAAGACTCTTTCTCTTGCAGGCCACCTGGGGACCATCAGCTGCCACTGATGTGCCACCTGCCACAAGACACCTCAACAGCTGACGTGTACTCTCCACAGAGGTCCATCTCATTAGACAGGTAGAGTAGCAGCATGCCTGCATGCCATGTTGGTGCCCTCTGCTCTCTCATCACGCAACAGCAAAAGTTATGCAAGACTGGAGGACAAGTACATTCACGGGCCTGGTGAAGGGGCTGCTGAAGAATGCAGCTAGGGGTGGAATCGTTGGAGCGGGTTGGTGTGGTGCTACGTGGTGTCCGAGTGCCTCAAGCCTCAGCCTGCCAGGAAGATGGCCTGTATGGGTGCTGCTTCAAGTCCTGACTGCTTCCCCTGCAATCTAGCTCCCTGCCGATGGTGCTGGGAGAGTAGTGGAGGATGGCGCATGGGCTTGTGCCCCTGTGTGCTGTGCCCCTGTGGGACATGTGGAGGAAGCTGCTGGTGTCCAGGCTTGTCCTGGCCCAGCCACATCTGGCTGTGGTGGTGGTCCTGGTGGAAGTGAGGCAGCAGATGCAAGAAAGATTCTGTCTCTCCCTGTCTGTTCCTTTGTGCTTCAAACAAAACAGTACAGATCCAGACAGGCATGCAGGAGGGAAGGAAGTGAAAGAAAGCTGCTGTCCTGGGAGGTAGGGAGGGTGCTGTGGCTCTAGACTGCTTTTGTCTGCCAATGCAGACCCCAAGGGTGTGCGTAGGGCTTCTGTCCTGTGACTTCTGTGCAAGATCTCCAAAGTGTGTCCTTGAGAGTGAATTTCTCTTAGGCTGGGATTGTTTCCCTTGTTTGTGCAGGAGAGCCTGGAGGAGCGTCCTGCAGTGAGTCCTGCTGTCCATGAGAGGACGCATAAGCTGCCCTTTCTACCCCTGGTTGGCTGAGGCATTTTGAGCACTAGAGGTCCTGCCCCAGCCATCCTAGTGTCAGGTGGGAATCCTGGACAGAATTCCTTTATATGTGTCCCTTGAAGATTGGGCTCCAAGGCCAAACAGCCCGCATATGAAGGATCAGGAGGGGGTGGAGGACGCTTGTGGCCTTGCATCAGACCAGGTCTCTGTGCTAGGAAGTGGCTGTCTGTCTTCACCAGTAAGGTACAACCTAGGGCACAAGGAGAACTAGAAGCTGGAGTTGCACGTCACGGTCCCCAGAGGCCCTGAGGGATGTGGAGTCCCTGTCAGTAAGCCCACGAGCCCTATTGGAGCTGGAATCCCATGTGAGTGTGCACACGGACCCTCTGGGAGCTGGAATCCCACATCAGTGTGCCCATGGGCCCCGTGAGACCTTGGGTCCATGTCTGTGTACCCACGATCCCTCTTGGACCTTGATCCTAATTCAGCATTCCCCAATCCCAGTGGAATGTAGGGTCCCACGTCAGCGTGTCCATGGACCCTCTGAGACTGGAATTACACACCAGCTGACTAGCACTGATGGTTCGCAGATGAGGTACCCAGAAAACTTTCCGGAATCCGGAAGCAGAGGAACCTCCTCCCTGCTGGGGTTCAGCAGCAGAGGACCATCCTGCCTGTTGGGGACCGGCAGCAGACGACCCTCCACCCTGCTTGGGTGCGGCAGCAGAGGACCCTAATCCCTGTAAGGTCCAGCAACAGAGGACCCTCATCCCTGCTGACGGACACCAGCAGAGAGTAAGCATCAGAGGTCCTTCTCTCTGCTGTGGTCCAGCACCAAAGGACCAACCTCTCTGCTGGACTGCAGCAGAGAGGAAGCCGCAGAGGACCCTCCTCTCTGCTGCTGGGGTCCAGCAGCCACAGAGGACCCTCCTCTGCAGCTGGTGTCTGGAACCACAGGACCTACTCTGCTTCTGGGGTCCGGTAGAAGAAGACCCTCCTTGCTGCTGGGTTCTGGGGCCAGAGGACCCTCCTCTGCTGGTGGGGTCCATCCTCAGAGGACCATCCTATGCTGCTTCGGTGCAGACAGAAGACCCTCCTCTGCTGTTGGAGTCCGGCAACAATGGAGCCTCCTCAGCTGCTTTGGTCCATCAGCAGAGGACCCTTTTTTCTGCTGGGGTCTAGCATGACAGGACACTCGTCTCTGCTAGTTTCCAGCAGAGAGAAAGCAATAGAGGACCCTGCCTCTGCAGGAGTCTGGCAGCAGAGGACCCTCCTTTCCTTCTGGATTTCAGCAGCAGAGGACTTCGTCTGCTGATGGACCCCAGCAGAGAGGAAGCAGCAGACGACCCTCCTCTCCTACTGGACACCAAAGAGAGGAAGCAGCAGAGGAACCTCCTGTTCTGCTGCGGTCTGGCAGCAGAGGACCCTCCTCTCTGCTGGGGTCTGGAAGCAGAAGACCCTCCAACCTGTTGTTGTTTGGCAGCAGAGGAACTTCCACAGTGCTGGGGTGGAGCAGAGAGGAAGTAGCATAGATACCTCCTCCATGCTGTGGTCCAGGCGCAGAGGACCCTCCTCTGCAGCTGGACCTCAGCAGAGAGGAAGATGCAGAGGATCCACGTTTCCTGCTGGACCCCAAAGAGAGGATGAAGCAGAGATCCCTGCTCTCTGCTGGGGTCTGGCAGCAGAGGACTCCTCCCTGCTGGGGTCAGGCAGCAGAGGACCCTCTTCCCTGCTGGGATCCGACAGCAGAGGACCCTCCTCTCAACTGGGTTCCAGCAACAGAGGACCCTCCTCCATGCTGGGGTCTGGAAGCAGAGGACACTCCTCCCCTGCTGGGGTTCGGCAAAAGTGGAACCCCCTCAGATGCTGGGTTCTGGTAGCAAAGAATCCTCCTCTCTGCTGGGTTCCGGCAACAGAGGACCCTCCTCCATGCTGGGGTCTGGAAGCAGAGGACACTCCTCTGCTCCTGGGATCTGGCACCAGAGGATCCTCCTCTGCTGCCTAGGAGGGCAGCAGAGGATTTTCCTCCCTGCTGGGGTATGGCAGCCGGGGAACCTCCTGCCTTCCGGGGTCCAACAGCAGATGACCCTCCTCTTCTGCGGGACCCCTGCAATGAGGTTCTCCCCTGCTACTAGACCACAGCAGAGAAGAAGTTGCAGAGGACCCTCACCTCATGCTGCACCCCAGGGAGAGGACGCAGGAGAATACACTCCTCTTCTGCTGGGGTCCGGCACCAGTGGACTCTCCTCTCTGCTGTACCCCAGCAGAGAGGAAGCTGCAGAGGACACTCCTCTCCGGGTGGGCATCAAACAGAGGAAGCAGTAGAGGACACTCCTGTTCTGCTGGGGTCTGGCAGCAGAGGTCCCTCCTCAGTGTTAGCGTCAGGGAGCATAGGAGCCTCCTTTCCTACTAGGGTCAAGCACCAGAGGACACTCTTCCCTGATGTACTTGGGTCTAGCAGCAGGGTCCCTCCTGTCTGCTGGAGTCCGGCAACAAATGACCCTATTCTCTGCTGGGATACAGCAGCAGAGGACCCTACTCTCTGCTGATGTTCGGAAGCAGAGCACCCTCTTCTTTGCTGAGGTCTGGGAGCAAAGGATCCTCCTCTCTGCTGGGGTCCGGCAGTGGTGGACCCTCCACTCTTCTGTGGTCCTGCACCAGAGGATCCTCTTCAGCTCCTGGGGTTCCACACCAGAGGACCCACCTCCCTGCTGCTGGGTTCCGGGCCCATAGGACACTCCTCTACTGCTGGGGTCTGGCACCAGAGGACCTTCCTCTCGGCTGGGATCCGGTACCAGAGGACCCCCCTCATCTGCTGGCATCCGATACTGTAGGAACCCCCTCTGCTGCTGGGGTCCAGCAGCATAGGACCTCCCTCTGCTGCTGGCGTCCGTCAGCAGAACACTAGCTTCTGCTGCTGGTATCGAATAGCAGTGGATCCCCTTCTGATGCTGTGGTCTGGCAGCAGAGGATGCTGCTCTGCTGCTGGGGTCCCACAGCAGAGGACTCTTTTCTGCTGCTGCAACCTTGCAGCACAGGCCTTCCTTTGCTGCTCGACCACAGCAGAGAGGAAGTTGCAGGGAGCCCTTGTCCCATACTGGACCCTAAAGAAAGGACGTAGCAGAGGACCTAATCTTGTGATGGCGTTTGGCAGCAGAGGACCCTTCTCTCTGCTGGGTTCTGGTACCAGAGGACACTCCTCAGCTGTTGGGATCCAGCAGGAGAGGACTCCCCTTCTTTGCTGGGTTCTGAAACCATAGGATCCCCCTATGCTTCTGCTGTCTGGCAGCAGAGTACCCCCCTCTATTGCTGGGTTCCAGCATCAGAGGATCCCCCTCTGCTGCTATTGTCTGGCAGCAGAGGACACCCACTCTGCTGCTAGAATCCGGAACCAGAGTACCCCTCTCTGCTGCTGTGGTCTGGCAGCAGAGGACCTCTCTCCCTTCTGAGGTCCTGCACCAGAAGACCCTAGTAGGTTGCTCGGGTCGGGCACCAGAGGACCCAACTCTGCTGCTGGGGTCCGGCCACAAAGGTACTTCCTCCTTGCTATGGTACGGCAGCAGAGGACCCTCCTCCCTGCTCGGGTACCGCAGAACAGGACCATCCTCTGCTGCTGGGGTCCGACACCAGAGGACACCAATCTCTGCTGAGGTCCGAAACCAGAGTACCCTAGTCTTTGCTGGGGTCGAGCAGCAGGGACCCTCCTTACTCCTGGGGTCCAGCAGTAGAGGACGCTGCTCTGCTGCTAAGTTCATACAGCAGAGGACCCTCCTGCCATCTGGGGTCTGACAGCCGATGACCCTCGTTTGCTTCTATTCTGGCATCAGAGGAACCTCCTCTGCTGCTGGGGTCTGGCATCAGAAGACTCCTCTCTGCTGGGGTCTGGCAGCAGAGGCCCCTCCTCCCGGCTGGGGTCAGGCAGCAGAGGACCATTTTCTCTGCTGGGGACTAGTACGAAAGACCCTCCTCTCTGCTGTAGTCCTGCAGCAGAGGACCCTCCACTGCTGTTGTGTCCGATAGCACAGGACCCTCCTCTGCTTAGGAACTCCAGCAGAAAGGAAGCAGCAAAGGGCCCTACTCTCTGCTTTGGTCCAGCAGCAAAGGACCCTCCTCTCTGCTGTGGCACAGCAGAGAGAAAGCAGAAGAGGAGCCTTTACTCAGCTGGGGTCCCGCAGCAGAGGACCTTCCTCTTCTGCTGTGTTCCAGCAGGAGAGAATCCTCCTCTACTGCTGGACCCCTGCCTCCGAGGATCATGCTCTGCTGCTGGACCACAGCAGAGAGTAAGTTACAGAGGACACTCGTCTCCTGCTGGACCCCTAAGAGAGGACAAAGAGGAGGACCCTCCTCTCTGCTGGGTTCCGGCAGTAGAGAAAACTCCTCTGCTGTGGTCTGGCAGCATAGGACCTTCCTCTGCTAAGGGGTGCGGCAGCAGAGACCACCCCCCTTCTGCTGGGGTCTGGCACCAGAAGACCCTCCTAAGCAGCTGGGGTCCGGTAGCAGAGGTCCTCCTCTGTTGAACCCCAGCAAGGAGGAAGCAGCAGAGGACACTCCTCTCTGTTGGGGTCCGGCACCAGAGGACCCCCGTCTGCTCCTGGGGTTTGGCAGCAGAGGACCCTGCACCCCTGCAGCAGAGGACCCTTCTCCCTGCTGGACCCCAAAGAGAGGACGCAGCAGAGGACATTCCTCTTCTACTGGTGTCCAGAAGCAGAATACCAACCTCTTCTGCTGGCTCCAGCAGCAGAGGACCCTCCTGTCTGCAGTGGTCCAGCACCAGAGGACTATCCTCTGTGCTGTTGTTTGGCAGAAGAGAACCTCCCCCCTCTGCTGGGGTCAGACAGCAGAGGACCCTCCTCTCTCCTGGGGTCCAGTACCTGAGGACCCGCCTATTTATTGGATCTCAGCAGAGAGGAAGCAGCAGAGGACCCTCCTCTTCTACTGGCGTCCGGCAGCAGAGGATCACCTTCTTCTGCAAAGTTCCGGCAGCACAGGACGATCCTCTTTGCTGGGGTCTGGAAGCCTAGGACCCTCCTTTCTGCTGTGGTCCGGCAGCAGAGGAACGTCCCCTGCTGGTGGGGTCCAGTACCAGAGGACTGCCTTCTGCTTCTGGGGTCCAGCAGCAGAGGACCCTCCTCTGCTGCTGGACCCCAGCGGAGAGGTAGCAGCAAAGGACCCTCCTCTGATGGACTCCGTCCTCTGCTGCTGGACTACAGCAGAGGGGAAGTTGCAGAGGGCCCTCATTGCCTACTGGACCCCAAAGAGAGGACACTGCAGAGGACCCTACTCTTCTACTGGGGTGCTGGACCACAGCACAGAGGAAGTTGAAGAGGACGCTCGTCCCCGACTGGGCCCCAAAGTACAGACCCTGTTCTAATGGCGTTCGGCAGCAGAAGACCCTCCTCTGCTGCTAGCATCCGGCAACAGAAGACCCCCCTTTGTTGCTGGGGTCCAGCACCAGAGGACTCCCCTATGCTCCTGGTGTCCTACAGCAAAGAAACCTCCTTCTGCTGGTTTCCTGCAGCAGAGGACCCCTCTCTGCTGCTGGAGTCCGGAAGCAGAGGTCCTCCCTCTGCTGCTGTTTCTGGCACCAGAGGACCCCTCACTGCTTCTGGGTTCCGGCACCAGAGGAACCCCCCTGCTGGGGACAGGCACCAGAGGAACCACTTGTGCTGCTGTGGTCCGGTACCCGAGGACTCTCCTCTCCTGCTGGGGTCGAGCAGCAGAGGACCCTCCACTCTGCTGGGGTCCAGCACCAGATTACCGCCTTCTGCTGCTGGGGTGCGGCAGCAGAGAACCCCCTCTGCTCTTGGGATCCGACACCAAAGGACCCGCCTCTGCTACTGGGTCTGGCAGCAGAGGACCCCCCTCTTGTGCTGGTGTCCCAGAGTGGAGGTCCTCCCTCTGCTGCTGTGGTCGGGCACTAGAGGACCCCCCTGAGCTGTTGGGATCTGGCACCAGATGACCCCCCTCAGCTGTTGGGGTCTGGCACCAGAGGACCTTCCTTCTGCTGTGTTCTGGTAGCAGAGGACCCTCCTCCCTGCAGGGATATGGCAGCAGAGGACCCTCATCTGCTGCTCGGGTGTGGTACCAGATGACAATCCCCTGCTGCTGGGGTCCAGCAGCAGAGGACCATCGTCCCTGCTGAAGTCCGGAATGAGAGAACCCTCCTCCCTGCTGTGGTCCGGCTGCAGAAGACCCTCGTGTGTTGGTGGGGTCCGGCACCAGAGGACCCCCTCTCTTGCTGGTGTCCGGCACCACATGACCCTTTTCTGCTGCTGCGATCTGGCAGCAGAGGACCCTCCTTCTGCAGTGTTCCGGCAACAGCGGACCTCCTCCCTGCTGGGTTCTGGAGGCAAGAGGGCCCTCCTCCCAGGTGGGGTCTGGTGGTCCTCTGTACCCACCCTCTCTGCTCGGTACAGCAGCAGAGCATCCACCACTGCTGCTGTTGTCTGAAACCAGATGACAACACTCTCTGCTGGGGTCTAGCACCAGAGGACCCTCCTCTGCTGCTGGCGTCCGGCATCAGAAGATTCCCCTCTGCTGATGGGATCCAGCACCAGAGGACCTCCGTATGCTCCTGGGGTCTGGCAGCAGAGAACACTCCTTCTGCTGGGTTCCGGCACCAGAGAACACCCCTCTGCTGCTAGGGTCCGGCAACAGAGGAACACCTTGTCCTGCTGTGGTGCAGTACCCAAGTACTCTCCTCTCCTACTGGGGTCCAGTGGCAGAGGACCGTCCATTCTGCTGGGGTCAGCACCAGATTACCCCCTTCTGCTGCTGGGGTGCGGCAGCAGAGGAACCACCTCTGCTACTGGACCCCAGTGGAGAGGTAGCAGCAAAGGACCCTCCTCTCCTGCTGGACCCCTGCAGCAGAGGACCCACCTCTGCTGCTGGACCACAGCACAGGGGAAGTTGCAGAGGAACCTTGTTCCCTACTGGACCACAAAGAGAGGACACACAGAGGATCCTACACTTCTACTGGCGTCCTGCAGCAGAGGACCCTCCTCTCCTGATGTCCGGCTTCAGAGGAAGTCCTCTCTGCTGGATTCCAGCAACAGAGAGCCCCTTGTGCTGCTGGATTCTGGCAGCAGAGAACCCCCTTATGCTGTTTGGGTCTGGCAGCAAAGAACCCCCCTCTGCTGCTGGGTTTCGGTACCAGAGGACCCCCTTGTCCTGCTGGGGTTTGGTAGCAAATGACACTCCTTATGCTGGGTTCTGGCAGCAGACAACACCCATGTTCTGCTGGGGTCCAACAGCAGAGTTCCTCCCTCTGCTGTTGGTGTCTGGAAGCACAGGACCCCCCTCTGATGCTAGGGTCCGGCCCCAGAGGACCTCCTCTGCTGCTGGGGTCTGGCAGCAGAGGACCCTCCTTCTGCTGGGTTCCTGCAGCTGAGGACCCTCCTCCCTGCCTTGGTACGGCAGCAGAGTCCCTCCTCTCTGCTGGGGTCCGGCACAACAACACCCTACATTCTGCTGGGGTCCAACAACAGAGAACCCTCCTCTGTTGCTGGGGTCCATCAGCAGAGGACACCATTCTCTGCTGGGGTCCAGCACCAGAGGACCCTCCTCTCAGCTTGCTCGAGCAGCAGAGGACCTTCATCTCTGCTGGGGCCCAGCACCAGAGTTCAATCCTCTACTGCTCAGGTCAGACAGCAGAGGACACTCCTCCCTGCTGTGGTCTGGCAGCAGTGGACACTCCTCTGCTTTTGGGGTCTGGCACCAGAGGACCTTCCTCTCTGCTGGGGTCCAGCAACAGAGGATCTTTCTCTGTGCTGGGGTGTTTCACCAGATGACACCCCTCTCTGCTAGGGTCCAGCACAGGAAGACCCTCCTATGTGCTGGATTCCCCCAGTAGAGCACCCTCGTCTCCTGGGGTCTAGCACGAGAGGACCCTCCTTCTCTTCTGGGGTCCTGCAGCGCAGGACCCTGCTCTCTGCTGGGGTCTGGCAGCAGAGTACCTCCCTCTCTGCTGTGGTCCCGCACCAGAGACACCCCCCTCTGCTGCTGGTGTCTGGCACCAGAAGACCCTCCTTTGCTGCTGGGACTGGCAGCAGAGAACCATTCTCCCTGCTGGTTTACTGCAGAACAGGATGCTCTACTGCTGCTGGGGTCTGGTAGCAGAGGACCCTTCACTCTGTAGGACCCCAGCAGAGAGGCGAGTCCTCTGCTGCTTCCTCTCTGCTGGTGTCCGACAGCACCAGAGGACCCTCCACTGCTGCTGGGGTCTAGCATTAGAGTACCCCGCTCTGTAGGTTGGTTCCGGCACCAGAGGACCCACCTCTGCTGATGGTGCCGGCAGCAGAGGACCCTACTCCCTGCTGTTTTCCAGCACTGAGCACCCTGCTCTGCTGCTGATGTGGTCTGGAAACAGAGGACCCTCCACTCTGTTGGACCCCAGCAGAGAGGTAGCAGCAAATGAGGCGCCTCTCTGATGGTTTCAGGCAGCAGAGGACCCTCCTCTCCTACTGGGGTCCGGCAGCAGAGGACCATCGTCCCTACTGAGGTCCAGAAGAATGAACCCTCCTCCCTGCTGTGGTCCGGCAGCAGAGGACCACCCTCTGCTGTTCTGGTCCGGCACCAGAGGACCCCCTCTCTGTAGGGGTCTAGCACAAGAGGACCCTCTTCTCTGCAGGGGTCCAGCACCAGAGGAAGCAGCACAGGAACCTCCACTCTGCTGGGGTCCTGCAGCATATGACACACCACTTCTGCTGGGTTTAAGCAGCAGATTTTTAACTCTCCTGCGGGACACCTGCAGCATAGGACCCTCCTCTGCTGCTGGGCCCCAGCAGAGAGGAAGTACAGAGGACACTCAACTCCTGTTCGACCCCAAAGAGAGGATGCGGCGGAGGAACCTCCTCTTCTTCTGGGTTCCGGCAGCAGAGGACCATGCTCTCTGCTGGGGTCTGGCAGCAGAGAACACTCCTCTCTGCTGGGGTCTGGCAACAGAGGACCCTCCTCCCTGCTGGGGCTCAGCAGTGGAGGACCCTCCTCCCTGCTGGGGTTCAGCAGTGGAGGACCTTCCTCTGCTGCTGGGGTCTGGCAACAGAGGAACCTCGTTCCTGCTGTGTTCTGGCAGCAGAGGATTCTTCCTGCTGGATTCGGACAGCAGAGGAACCTCCTCTACTAAAGGAACATAGCAGAGATAAAGCATCAGATGACGCTTTTCTCTTCTGGGGTCCAGCATCAGAGACCCTCCTTTCTGCTGGACCCCAGCACAGAGGAAGTCGCAGAGGACAATCCTCTCTGCTGAGTTACAACAATAGAGTACCCTCCTCTCTGCTGGGGTCCGGCAACAGAAGACCCTCATCTGCTGCTGATATCAGGCAGCAGATGCCCATCCTCTGCTTTTGGTGTCCGGCAGCATTAGACACTCGTCTCCGTTGGACCCCATCAGAGAGGAATCAGCAGAGGACCATCCTCTCTACTGGGGTACAGCAGTAGAGGACCCTCCTCTCTGTTGAGGTCCATCCCCAGAGGATCCGCCTCTCTGCTGGGGTCCAGCAGAGAAGCAGCAGCAGAGGACCCTCCTCTATGCTGCAGTGTGGCAGCAGAGGTCCCTCCTCTCTGCTGGCATCCGGCAGCAGAGGACCATCCTCTTCTGCTGGGTCCGGCAACACAAGATCCTCCTCTCTGCTGCTGCCTGGCACCATAGGTTCCCCCTCACTGCTGTTTTCCTGCAGAGAGAAAGGAGCAGAGGACAATCCTCTTCTGTTGGACAATAAAGAAGGAAGCAGCAGGGGACCCTCCTGTTCTGCTGGGTCTGGCAACAGGGGACCCTCCTTCCTTCTGTGGTCCGGCAGCAGATGACACTCGTCACTGCAGGGTCCGGCAGCAGAGGACCATCCTCTCTGCTGGGTCCGGCAGCAGAAAACTTCCCTCTTCTGCAGGGATCCGGCACCAGAGAACACCCCTCTGCTGGGGTTGGGCAGCAGAGGGTCCTACTCTACTGCTGGGGTCCGGAAAAATAGGACCCTCCTCTCCGTTGGACCCCAGTGGAGAGGAATCAGCAGAGGACCGTCCTCTCTGCTGGAGTCCAGCAGTAGAGTACTCTCCTCTCTGCTGGGGTCCAGAACCAGAGGACTCTCCTCACTGCGGGTGTCCCGCATAGACAAAGCAACAGAGGACCCTCCTCTCTGCTGGGGTCCAGCAGAAGAAGACCCACTTCTTTACTGGGGTCCGGCAGCAGATTACACTCCTGTATTGCTCGGGTACCGCTGCAGAGGACCCACTTCCCTGCTGGGGTCTGGCAGCAGTGGACACTCCACTTTGCCTTGCTTCCAGCAGCTGAGGACCCTCCTCTCCTGCTGAACCCCTGCAGAAGATGACCCTCCTATGCTGCACGTCCTCAGCAGAAAAGAAGTTCTAAAGGACCCTTGTTTCCTCATGGACTTCAAAGAGAGGCCGCAGCAGAGAACCCTCCTCTTCTGTTGTGGTCGGGGAGCAGAGGACCCTCTTCTTCTGCTGGGGTCCGGCAACAGAGGACCCTTCGCTCTGCTGGGGTCCAGGAGCAGAGGACCCACTCACTCCTGGGGTCCGGAAGCAGTGGACCTCCCCTGCTGGACCCCAGCAGGGAGGAAGCAGCAGAGGACCCTCCTCTCTTCTTTGATGCAGCACCAGAGGACTCTCCTCTCTGCTCTGCCAAAACAAAGAGGAAGCAGCAGAGGACCCACCTCTCTGCCTGGGTTCGGCACCATATGACGTTCCTCTCTGCTGGGTCTAGCACGTGAGGACCCTTGTCTGTGCTAGGGTCCAGCGAGTAAAATGCTGCAGAGGACCCTTCTCTCTGCTGGAGTCCAGCAGCCAAGGACCCTCCTATCCTGCTGAACACCACAGAGAGGAAGCAGGAGAGGACCTCTCTGCTGGGGTCAGGCTCCAGAAGACACTCCTTCTAGCTGGGGACAGGCAGCTGAGGACCCTGGTCTCTGCTGGGGTACAGCAGAAGAAGACCCCCCTCCGCTGCAGGTGTTTGGCATCAGAGTACCCTCCCCTCTGCTGGGGTGCAGCTGCAGAGGACCCTGTTCTCTGCTGTGTTCCTGCAGCAAAGCAGCCTTCTCTCTGCTGGGGTCCGACAGTAGTGGAATCTCTCTTTGCTGGGTTCCGGCACCAGAGGATCCTCCTCTGCTGCAGGGGTCCAGTACAACAGGACCATCCTCCCTGCTGTCGTCCGGCACCAGAGGACCGTCCTCTGCTCCTAGGGTCCTGCATCAGAGTACCCTCCACTGCTGCTTGGGTCCGGCACCAAAAGACTCCCCTCTCTGCATGGGTCCTGCAGCACAGGACCCTCATCTGTTGCTGGGGCCCAGAACCAGAGGACCCCCCTCTCTAATTGGGTCTAGCAGCAGAGGAACCTCCTCACTGCTGGGGTCCAGCAGCAGAGGACCCTCCCTCTGCTGGTGTCCGGCACCACAGGAACCACCTCCCTGCTGGCGTCTGGTACCAGATTACCCTCCTCTGCTGCTGGGTTCCGGCACCAGAAGACCCCCCTCTCTGCATGGGTCCTGCAGCACAGGACCCTCAACTGCTGCTGGGGCCCGGCACCAGAGGACCCCCCTCTCTGTTTGGGTCCAGCAGCAGAGGACCCGCTCTCTAATTGGGTCCAGCAGCAGAGGAACTTCCTCTCTGATGGGGTCTGGCAGAAGAGGACCCTCCTGTCTGCTGTAGTGCAACACCAGAGAAGCCTCGTCTTTGGCTGTGGTCCAGCAGCAGAGGAAACTCCTCTCTGCTGGGGTCCAGAAGCAGAGCACCCTCCTCTCTGCTGAGTTCCAGCACCAGAGGACCTTCTTCTCTGCTAGGATCCAGCACCAGAAGACCCTCCACTCTGTTGGGTCCGACATCCAAGTATCCTCCTCTATGCTGGCGTCTGGCAGTAGAGGACCCTCTTTTCTGCTGGGGTCCGGCAGCAGAGGACCTTAGTTCATGCTGGAGAGCCTTGGATGAGCGTCCTGCACTGAGTGCTGGTGGCCACGAGAGGTCGCCCAAAGCCGCCGTTCGTTTTTCTTTTCTTTTTTTTTTTTTTTTTTTTTTAATTTTATTTTAAATTCATTAATTACATTGTATTATGTGACACAGTTTCATAGGTACTGGGATTCTCCCCACCCCTCCCCAAACCCTCCCACCATGGTGGATTCCTCCACCTTGTTGCATAACCACAGTTCAAGTTCAGTTGAGATTCCCCCATTGCAAGCATATACCAAACATAGAGTCCAGCATCTTATTGTCCAGATAAGTTCAACGGCTTCTTAGGTATACACTCTCTGGTCTGAAGACAGAGCCAGCAGACTATCATCCCGATCAATTAAAAGCTCCAACATACCATCAGCAAAAATTTACATCACCATGGAATTAATTGACATAGTAACGAGTAACCAATATGGTAAAAGTAAATGCGATTTCTTATCCACCTTCTGTGACCACCTCATTGACATTACAATTTAGGTTTATACACAACATATAACATTCATAACATAACTTGTTATACATAACATCGTGTCATCTTAAATTAAGGCAAACATGTGGTATTTAACCTTTTGGGATTGGCTCATTTCCCTTAGCATTATGGTTTCCAGTTTGGCCCATTTGGCCACAAAGAACTGCATTTTGTTTTTTTTAATAGCTGAGTAGTATTCCATGGAGTAGATGAACCATAGCTTTCTTATCCAATCCTCTGTTGATGGGCATTTTGGTTGCTTCCATGTCTTTGCAATTACTGATTGTGCTGCTATGAGCATAGGAGTGCATGTTGGTTTCTCATAAAACAAGTGTTCTGGATATATTCCTAGGAGTGCTATTGCTGGATCATACGGTATGTTGAATTTGAGTTGTTTGAATGTTCTCCATACTGATTTCCATAGAGGCTGTACCAGCCTGCAGCCCCACCAGCAGTGGAGTAGGGTTCCCTTTTCCCCGCAACCTCGCCAACAAGTGTTGTTGGTGCTTTTATTCATATGGGCCAGTCTTACTGGCGTTAGGTGGTACCTCATTGATGTTTTAATTTGGATTTCCCTTATTGCCAGGGAACTTGAGCATTTTTTCATATGTTTATTTGCCATTTGGGTTTGTTCCTTTGTGAAGTGTTTGCCCATTTCCCGTGCCCATTTCTTGAGTGGCTTGTTTGTTTTGACATTTTGGTTGTTTTGTAGCTCTTTGTATATTCTGGAGATCAGCCCTCTATCACCTAAGTCATGTGCAAAGATCTTCTCCGTTTTTCTTTTCTTTTTTCTCTTTTCTTTTTTACACATTTATTTATTTTATTCCAAGGTCAGATATACAGAGAGGAAGATCTCCCGTCAGATGAGTCACTCCCCAAGTGAGCCACAATGGCTTGTGCACGCCTATCCAAAGCCGGGAACCTGGAGCCTCTTCTGGGTCTCCCATGTGGGTGCAAGTTTCCAAACCTTTGGGCCGTCCTCGACTGCTTTCCCAGGCCACAAGCAGGGATCTGGATGGGAAGTGGAGCAGCCGGGATTAGAACCGGCTCCCATATGGGATCCCAGCGTGTTCAAGGCGAGGACTTTAGTTGCTAGGCCACGACGCCGGGCCCCAACCAGCCCTTTCTACCCCTGGTGGGCTCAGGCCTTCTCACCTCTAGACAGTCCAACCAGAGCCATCCTAGCATCAGGTGGGGGTTCCGGACAGTATTCTGGTACACGTGCTGTTGAAAGATCAGGGCTCCAAGGCCGAACAGCCCACATACCAAAGCCCGGGAGGGAGGAGGACGTTTGGGGCCTAGCATCAGCCCAGGCCTCTGTGATAGGAAGTGTCAGGGTGCCTTTAACAGCAGGGCACTTAAAGAACCCTGGGAGGTGGTGTCCTATGTCAGCATGCCCACAGGCCCTCAGGGAGCTGGAGTCCCATGCCTGCGTCCTCAGAGCCCTCTGAGAGCTGGTGTTAAACACCAGCCCACTGGGGTTGTACTTGGCCAGATGAGGTCCCAGGAAACCTTACCGCCACCCACATTCCTCGCAGAGCACCCTGAGATGCAGGCTCCGGGAATTCTTTGGCAAGTGGAAAAGCTCCTTGATGGGCTGCCAAGAGGGCTTCATGGACCTTTTTTTTATTACAAAGTCCGAGATACAGAGAGGAGGAGAGACAGAGAGGAAGATCTTCCGTCCAATGATTCACTCTCCAAGTGAGCCGCAATGGCTGGTGCACGCCAATGTGAAGCTGGGAACTTGGAACCTCTTCCGGGTCTTCCATGTGGGTGCAGGGTCCCAAAGCTTTGGGCCGTCCTCGACTGCTTTGCCATGCCACAAGCAGGGAGCTGGATGGGAAGTGGAGCAGCCGGGATTAGAACGGGTGCCCATATGGGATCCTGGTGAGTCCAAGGCAAGGACTTTGGCCACTAGGCCACGCTGATGTGCCCCGGCTTCATGTATTTTTGCATGTGTTGGGTGGTGGTTAGGGTGATACACTACTCGGCCTGCCTTAGCCTAGCTGAGTGGTGTCTGGGCATGTGGGCTCCTAAGCCAGGAGCCAGGTGGATGGGCAAGTAGGCACCAGAGGTCACCAGCCATCTGCAATAGGAAGTCCCAGGCGCTAGCTGCTAAAGAAAGCACCCTGCAACATGCAGCCCTGCTGCCCAGCACATATGATGATGGCTGGGGAGACACCAAGGCCCGTACAAAGTAGGGCTTTCAGGGCCTGTGCTTCCTGCACACAACAGGGTACACAAAGCTGCCTTTCCTATCTCTAGCTAGCACTTGAGGGGTCAGCCATCCCTGTCATGTGCTTTGGAGGCAGGAATTTGGCCTCACAGCCTCCAGCCAGATGCTGCTGCCCTCTTGTTCACCAGGGAGTGCTTCACCCTCCTCCAGGGATCCTTCTGGATTCAAGACTCTTCCTCCTGCTGGTCAGCTGTGGACCGTCGGCTGCTGCTGATGTGCCATCTTCCACAAGACATCCCAACAGCTGACATCTGTTCTTCACAGAGGTCCTTCTCCCCAGGACAGGTAAAGTAGCAACATGCCTGGATCCCTCGTCTGTACTGGCTGCTCTCACAGCATGGAACGGCATAAGTTGTGCAAGCCAGGTGGACAGGCACCTTCAGCAGCCTGGTGAAGGAGCTGCTGAAGGGTCCAGCAAGGATTGGTGTGGTGTGGTGTGGTGTGGTGTGGTGCAGGGTATTGTCCCAGTGGGTCAAGCCTCAGCCTGCCAGGTGGATGGCCTGTACGGGTGCTGCTTCAAATCCTGGCTGCTTCCCCTGCAGTCCAGCTCCCTGCTGATCCTCCTGGGAGAGCAGCGGAGGATGCTGCAGGGGCTTGTGCCCCTGTGCCCGTGTGCCCCTGTGCCCTGTGGGAGATCTGGAGGGAGCTTCTGGTTCCTGGGCTTGTCCTGACCCAGCCACAGCTGGCTCTGGTGGTGGTCGTTGGGGATGTGAGCCAACAGATTCAAGAAAGATTCTGTCTCTCCCTCTCTGTTCCTCTGTGCTTCCAAGAAAAGAGGACAGAGGGAGGCAGGAGGGAGGAAGGAAAAGACAGAAAGCTGCTGGCCTCCTGCGAGGGAGCATGCTGTGTGCTGTGCTGTGACTCTAGACTGCTTTTAGCTGTCAGTGCAGACCCCCAGGGCATGCATACTTTTTCCGTCATGGGACTTGTGTGCAAGCTGTAAAAAGAGTGTCCTTGAGAGCAAATGCCTCTCTGAGCTGGGGTGCTTCCATTGATTTGGCAGGAGAGCCTTGGATGAGCATTCTGCAGTGAGTCCTGGTGGCCACGAGGGTGCCCCATGCTGCCCCACCTTTTTTTTTTTAAACAGATTTATGTATTTTATTCCAAAGTCAGATATACAGAGAGGAGAAGAGAGAGAGAAAGATCTTCCGTCCGATGATTCACTCTCCAAATGAGCCACAAGAGCCGGTCCCCTGGGGACCCACTCTGCTGGGGCCTCAGTGAGAGGGACCCTTGGCTCCCCCCTCCATCCCCTCCCTATCTGCTGGGGCATCTGCAAGATGGTCCATCTCGTGAGCCCCTCTGCCTGGGTCTCAGTGAGATGGTCCTCGTTGGACCCCCCTCTCTCTCTACTGGGCTTCAGCTAGTGGGACCCCTAGCGACCCCTTCCTCGCTGCTGGGGCCCCAGTGAGAGGGTCCCCTTTGGAATCCCTCAGCAAGATTGACCCCAGTGCCACCTACACTCTCTGCTGGGGCCTCTGCGAGAGAGAGCCTCAGAGCCCGACCCTCTCTCTGTGTTGGGGACTCAGCCAGAGGGTCAGCCTCTAGACCCCGTCTTCTGGGGCCTCAGTGAGAGGGACCCCTGAGACCCACACTCTCTCTGCTGGGTCCTCCATTAGAGGATCACCCTGGGAACCCCCTCTGCTGGGGCCTCAGTGAGAGGGACCCCCTCTGTTGGGGACTCAGGGAGGGGGGACCCTGACGACCCCGCCCTCTCTGCTGGGACCTCAGCGAGAGGATATCCCTTGGGACCCCCTCTGCTGGGGCCTCAGCGAGGGGGAACCTCGGCGACCCCCTTTGCTTGGGCCTCAGCTAGAGGGACACCCGGAGCCACCTAACCTCTCTGCTGGGGCCTAGGCGAAAAGGGACCACTCGGGACTCTCTGTGCTGGAGCCTCAGCGAGAGTGTCCCCCTCGGGACCCACTCTGTTGGGGCCTCAGGGAGGGGGAACCCTGGTGACCGCTCCATCTCTGCTGGGGCCTAGGCGAGAAGGTACCGCTAGGGTTCCTCTTTGCTGGAGCCTCAGCGAGAGTGTCCCCATCCGACCCCTCCTCTGTCAATGCTGTGGCCTCGGTGAGAGGATTCCACTCGGGACCCTCTCTGCTGGGGTCTCAGCGAGATGGTCCCCCCAGACCCCCCTCTCTCTCTGCATGGGACTCATCAAGAGAGATCATCAGAGCCCGACCCTCTCTCTGTTGGGGACTCAGCCAGAGGGTCCCCCTCAGGACCCCGTCTTCTGGGGCCTCAGTGAGTGGGACCCCTCAGTCCCACTACCTCTCTGCTGGGTCCTCTGCGAGAGGAACCCCAGAGCCCCACTCACTCGATGCCAGGGCCTCAGTGAGATGGACTCACAACCACCCCCTTTCTCTCTCTCTCTCTGATGGGGCCTCAGCGAGAGGGACTCATAACCACCCCCTTTCTCTCTCTCTCTGATGGGGCCTCAGCGAGAGGGTCCCCTCGGGATCCCATCTGCAGGGGCCTCATCGAGAGTGATGCCCTTGAGACCCCATCTGCTGGGGTTTCAGCGAGAGGGTCCCACAGCGCCCCCCTCTGCTGCTGCGGCCTAAGCGAGAAGGACTCCCAAGTACCCCTCCATCTCTGCTGGGGCCACAGCGAGAGGGTCCCCAGCGGGACACCCCTCCCTCTCTGTTGGAACCTCAGCGAGAAGGTACACCTCGGAACCCCCTCTGCTGGGGTCAGCGAGAGGTTCCTTCTCAGGCCCCCCTTTCTCTCTGCTGGGGCCTCAGCGAGAGGGTCACCCTGGTGACCCACTCTGCTGGGGCCTCAGCGAGAGGGACCCCCAAAGCCCCCCTCCCTAGCTGCTGGGGCCTCAGCGAGACAGACCTCCGAGCCCTCCTCCATCTCTGCTGGAGCCTCAACAGGAAGGTACCCCTCGGGACCCCCTCGCCTCAGGCCTCAGGAAGAGGGTTCCTCTCGGATACCCCCTCCATCTCTGCTGGGGCCTCAGAGAGAGGAACTCCCTTGAGACACCCTCTACTGGGGCCTCAGCGAGAGGGACACTTGGCACCCATCTCTCTCTCTCTTTGCTGGGGCCCCAAGAGAAGTTAGCACTTGGACCCCCACTCCTCTCTGCTGGGGCCTCAGTGAGGGAGTGGGACCCTCACCCCCCTCTCTCTGCAGGGGCCTCAGTGAGGGACCCCCTAGGGACCCCCTCTGCTGGGGCCTCAGCGAAAGGGACCCCTGGCGACTCCTCCCTCACTGCTGGGGCCTCAGCAAAAGAGACCACTTGGGACCCCCTGTACTGGGGCCTCAGCGAGATTGTCCACCTTGGTACCTCCTCTGCTGGGGCCTCAGCGAGAGGGTCCCACTCGGACAGCACATCTCTGTGTGCTGGGACTTCCGAGAGGGTGTCCCCCTTGGGACCCGCTCAGCTGGGGCATCAGCAAGAGGGACCCTCACACTGCTGGTGCCTCAGCGAGAGGGTCCCACTCTGAACCCATTCTGCTGGGGCCTCAGCGAGAGGGTCCCATGGTGCCACCTACCGTCTCTGCTGGGTCCTCAGTGAGAGGATACCCCTCAGGAGCCCCTGTGCTGGGGCCTCAGCGAGATGCACCCCCGGAGCCCCCCTCCTTATCTGCTGGGGCCTCAGGGTGAGGGTCACCTTCGGACCCTCCCTCCCTCACAGCTGGGGCCTCAGCGAGTGGGTCCCACTCGGAACAACCACTACTGGGGCCACAGCAAGATTGTCCCCCTCGGGACCCCCTCTGTTGGGGCCTCAGTGAGAGGAACCCTTTCTTTGCTGGGGCCTCAGCCAGAGAGACCGTCCCAGCCAGAGCCTCTATCTCTGCTGGGGCCTCTGAGAGAGGGTCCCCCTCGGGACCCCGTCTGCTGCGGCCTAAGCGAATGGGTCTCCCAGTGCCCCCCTCCCTAGCTGCTGGGGCCTCAGCGAGACGAACCCCCGAGCACCCCTCCATCTCTGGTGGGACCTCAGTGAGAGCGTCCCCCTCGGACACGCCCTCCCTCTCTGCTGGAGCCTCAGCAGGAAGGTAACCCTCGGGACCCCATGTTCTCGGGCCTCAGGAAGGGGGTACCCCTCTCATATAACCTCTCTGTCTCTGCTGGAGCCTCAACAAGAGGGTCACACTCTGGAGCCCCTCTGCTGGGCCTCAGTGAAAGGGACCCCCGGCGCTCCCCTCCCTCGCTGCTGGGGCCACAGAGATAGGGTCCCCCTCGCAACCCCCTCTGCTGTGTCCAGAGTGAGAGGTTTTCCCTCGGGACCATCTCTGCTGGTGCCACAGTAAGATCGTCCACCTTGGGACCTCCTCTGCTGGGGCCTCAGCAAGAGGGTCCCCCTTGAGACCCACTCTGCTGGGGCTTCAGGGAGAAGGTCCCCCTCGGACCCTCCCTTCCTCGCTGCTCGGACCTCAGCTAGAGGTTTCCCCTCGGGACCCAGTCTGCTGGGGCTTCAGGGAGAAGGACCATCAGCCGCCTCTCTCTCTCTCTCTCTCTCTCTCTCTCTCTCTCTCTCTCTCTCTCTCTCTCTCTCTCTCTCTCTCTCTCTCTCTCTGCCTGCTCCAAGCAAACAGGACAGATTCAGGCAGGCAGGCAAGAAGGCAGGAAGAGAGAGATTGCTATTGGCCTCCTGGCAGGGAGTGTGCTGTGTGCTGTGTGCTGTGCTGTGACGGAAGACTGCTTTTGTCTGCCAATGCAGACCCCAAGGGTGTGCGTAGGGCTTCTGCCCTGAGACTCCTGTGAAACCTCTCCAAATTGTGTTCTTGAGAGTGAATGTCTCTCAGGCCGGGTTTGTTTCTCTTGTGCAGGAGAGCCTGGAGGATCGTCCTGCAGTGAGTCCTGCTGTCCATGAGAGGGCGCATAGCTGCCCTTTCTCCCCCTGGTTGGGCTCATTCCCTTTGAACACTAGACAGCCAAGCCCCAGCCATCCTAGTGTCAGGTGGGGGTCCTGGAGAGTGTTCCTGGATACTTGTCCCTTGAAGATTGGGGTAAGGCTGAAAAGCCTGCAAACGAAGGTCCAGGAGGGGGTTGAGGATGATTGTGGTCTTGCATCATCCTGGACCTCTGTGCTAGGAAGTGGCTGTGTGCCTTCACCATTAAGGTACCACATAGGACATGGGGAGAACTCTGGGAGCTGGAGTTCCACATTAGGGCACCCAGAGGCCCTGTGGTAGATGGAGTCCCATGTCAGCGTGCCCAGAGTCCCTATGGGAGCTGGAGACTCACATTAGCGTGCTCATGGGCCTCTGAGAGCAGGAGACCCATGTCAGTGTGCACATGGGCCTCTGGGATACTGAGTCCTAGTTCAGCGTGCCCATGTGTCCTGTTGGGAATTGGGGTCTCATGTCACTGTGCCCATGGGTCTTGTAGGAGCTTGATACAAACGTCAGTGTGCCCACAGGCACTCTCGGAGTTGGAGTCCCATGTCAGTGTGCGGAAGGACCCTCTGGTACCTGGAGTTACTCACTGACTGGCTAGCATTGATCTTTCGAAGATGAGCTCACAGGAAACCTTGCCACTACCCCCTTTCACCACAAAGCACCCTTGGGGACAGGGCCTGGGCTTTCTTTAGCAAGTGCAACTGCTCCCCGATGGGCTGCAGAGAGGCCTTCGTGCATTATTGCATGTGTGGGAGGGCAGTTAGGGTGATACAGCACTCGGCCTTCCTCTGCCTAGCTTTTGTCTGCCACTGCAGACACCAAGGGAGTGAGTAAGGCTTCTGTCCTCTGCTCCTGGGGTCCGGCACAAGTCGACCCCCCTCAGATGCTGGGTTCTAGTAGCAAAGAATCCTCCTCTCTGCTGGGTTCTGGCAGCAGATGATCCTCCGCCATGCTGGGGTCTGGAAGAAGAGGACACTCCTTTGCTCCTTGGATCTGGCACCAGAGGATCCTGCTTTGCTGCTGAAGTCTGGCAGCAGAGGATTCTCTTCCCTGCTGGGGTATGGCAGCCGGGGAACCTCCTGCCTTCCGGGGTCCAACAGCAGGCGACCTTCCTCTTCTGCGGGACCCCTGCAAAGAGGTTCTCCCCTGCTACTAGACCACAGCAGAGAAGAAGTTGCAGAGGACCCTCACCTCATGCTGCACCCCAGGGAGAGGACGCAGGAGAATACACTCCTCTTCTGCTGGGGTCCGGCACCAGTGGACTCTCTGCTGTACCCCAGCAGAGAGGAAGCTGCAGAGGACACTCCTTTCCGCGTGGGCATCAAACAGAGGAAGCAGTAGAGGACACTCCTGTTCTGCTGGGGTCCGGCAGCAGAGGTCCCTCCTCAGCGTCAAGGAGCATAGGAGCCTCCTCTGCTGCTGGGGTCCAGCACCAGAGGACACTCTTCCGTGATGGATTTGGGTCCAGCAGCAGGGTCCCTCCTGTCTGCTGGAGTCCGGCAGCAAATGACACTCCTATATGCTGGGATACAGCAGCAGAGGACCCTACTCTTTGCTGATGTTCGGCATCAGAGCACCCTCTTCTTTGCTGAGGTCTGGGAGCAAAGGACCCTCCTCTCTGCTGAGGTCTGGCAGTGGAGGACCCTCCTCTCTTCTGTGGTCCTGCACCAGAGGATCCTCTTCCGCTCTTGGGGTTCAACACCTGAGGACCCACCTCCCTGCTGCTGGGTTCCGGGCCCATAGGACACTCCTCTACGGCTGGGGTCTGGCACCAGAGGACCTTCCTCTGTTGCTGGCCGCAGCGGATCCTCCATCCGGCTAGTGTCCCGCAGCAGAGGATCTTCCTCTGCTGCTGGGGAAGGCACCAGGGGATCCTCCTCTCTGCTGGCATCCGGTACTGTAGGAACCCTCTCTGCTGCTGGGGTCCAGCAGCATAGGACCTCCCTCTGCTGCTGGCGTCCGTCAGCAGAAGACTAGCTTTTGCTTCTATGATCCGACAGCAGTGGATCCCCTTCTGATGCTGTGGTCTGGCAGCAGAGGATGCTGCTCTGCTGCTGGAGTCCCACAGCAGAGGACTCTTTTCTGCTGCTGCAACCTAGCAGCAGAGGTCTTCCTTTGCTGCTGGACCACAGCAGAGAGGAAGTTGCAGAGAGCCCTCGTCCCATACTGGACCCCAAAGAAAGGACGCAGCAGAGGACCTAATCTTGTGATGGCGTCTGGCAGCAGAGGACCCTTCTCTCTGCTGGGGTCTGGTACCAGAGGACCCTCCTCTGCTGCTACGGTCTGGCTGCAGAGGACCATCCTTCTGCTGGGTTTTGGCAGCAGAGGTCCCTCCTCTCTGATGAGGTCCAGCAAAAGAGAACCCCCTCTGATGCTTGGGTCGGGCACCAGAGGACACCCCTCTCTGCTGGGGTCCAGCACCAGAGGACCCTCCTCTCTGCTGGGGTGGAGCAGCAGAATACCCTCCTCTCTGCTGGGGCCCGGCATTAGAAGACCCTCCACTGCTGCTGCGTCTGACTGCAGAGGACCTTACTCTTCTGCTGGACCCCAACTGAGAGGAAACAGCAGAGGTCATCCTATCTGCTGGTGTCTAGCATGAGAGGACCCTTCTCTCTGCTGGGGTGCAGCACAAAGGAAGCAGCAGAGGACGTTCCTCTCAGCTGGAGTCCTTCAGCAGAGGACCCTCCTCTTCTTTCCTGTTCCAGCAGCAGAGGACCCTCCTCTCCTGCTGTCAGATCCCAGCAGCAGAGCAGCGTCATCTCCTGCCTGACACAGCAGAGAGGAGGGTTCTCAGCTGCTGAACCCCAGCCTAGAGGAGTCTCCTCTGCTACAGGACCACAGCAGAGAGGAAGTTGCAGAGGACACTCATCTCCTGCTGGACCCCAAAGAGAGGACAAAGCACAGGACCCTAATCTTCGGCTGGGATCCAACAGATGAGGACACTGTTTCTGCTGGGTTCCTGCAGTAGAGGACCCTCCTTCCTGCTGGGGTCCGTCAGCAGAGGACCCTCTTCTGCTGCTCAGGTCTGGCATCAGCGGACCTCCTCTGCTGCTGGTGTCCGGCACCAAAAGACCCTCCTCCTTGCTGGGTTCTGGAGGCAAGAGGGCCCTCCTCCCAGGTGGGGTCTGGTGGTCCTCTGTACCCACCCTCTCTGCTGGGTACAGCAGCAGAGCATCCACCACTGCTGCTGTTGTCTGAAACCAGATGACCACCCTCTCTGCTGGGGTCCTCTGCCACCAGAGGACCCTCCTCTGCTGCTGGCGTCCGGCACCAGAAGATCCCCCTCTGCTGATGGGGTCCAGCACCAGAGGACCTCCGTATGCTCCTGGAGTCTAGCAGCAGAGAACACTCCTTCTGCTGGGTTCCTGCAGCAGAGAACTCCCCTCTGCTGCTAGGGTCTGGCAACAGAGGAACACCTTGTTCTGCTGTGGTGCAGTACCCAAGTACTCTCCTCTCAACTGCGGTCCAGCGGCAGAGGACCCTCCACTCTGCTGGGGTCCAGCACCAGAGGACCGCCTTCTGCTGCTGGGGTGCGGCAGCAGAGGACCCGCCTCTGCTGCTGGACCCCAGTGGAGAGGTAGCAGCAAAGGACCCTCCTCTCCTGCTGGACCCCTGCAGCATAGGACCCGCCTCTGCTGCTGGACCACAGCATAGGGGAAGTTGCAGAGGAACCTAGTTCCCTTCTGGACCCGAAGAGAGGACACGCAGAGGATCCTACACTTCTACTGGCGTCCTGCAGCAGAGGACCCTCCTCTCTCCTGATGTCCAGCAGCAGAGGAAGTCCTCTCTGCTGGATTCCAGCAACAGAGAGCCCCTTGTGCTGCTGGATTCTGGCAGCAGAGAACCCCCTTATGCTGTTTGGGTCTGGCAGCAAAGAACCCCCCTCTGCTGCTGGGTTTCGGTACCAGAGGACCCCCTTGTCCTGCTGGGGTTTGGTAGCAAATGACACTCCTTATGCTGGGTTCTGGCAGCAGACAACACGCATGTTCTGCTGGGGTCCTGCAGCAGAGTTCCTCCCTCTGCTGTTGGTGTCTGGAAGCACAGGACCCTCCTTCTGCTGGGTTCCTGCAGCTGAGGACCCTCCTCCCTGCCTTGGTACGGCAGCAGAGTCCCTCCTCTCTGCTGAGGTCCTGCACAACAACACCCTAACTCTGCTGGGGTCCAGCAACAGAGAACCCTCCTCTGTTGCTGGGGTCCATCAACAGAGGACACCATTCTCTGCTGGGGTCCAGCACCAGAGGACCCTCCTCTCAGCTTGCTCGAGCAGCAGAGGACCTTCATCTCTGCTGGGGCCCGGCACCAGAGGACAATCCTCTACTGCTCAGGTCAGACAGCAGAGGACACTCCTCCCTGCTGTGGTCTGGCAGTAGATGACCCTCCTCTGCTTTTGGGGTCTGGCACCAGAGGACCTCCCTCTCTGCTGGTGTCCAGCAACAGAGGATCTTTCTCTGTGCTGGGGTGTTTTACCAGATGACACCCCTCTCTGCTGGGTTCCAGCATAGGACGACCCTCCTACGTGCTGGACTCCCCCCGCAGAGCACCCTCCTCTCCTGAGGTCTAGCATGAGAGGACCCTCCTTCTCTTCTGGGGTCCTGCAGCGCAGGACCCTACTCTCTGCTGTGGTCCCGCACCAGAGACCCCCCCCTCTGCTGCTGGTGTCCGGCACCAGAAGACCCTCCTTTGCTGCTGGGACTGGCAGCAGAGAACCATTCCCCCTGCTGGTTTACGGCAGAAGAGGATGCTCTACTGCTGCTGGGGTCTGGTAGCAGAGGACCCTTCACTCTGTAGGACAAGAGCAGAGAGGCGAGTCCTCTGCTGCTTCCTCTCTGCTGGGGTCCGACATCACCAGAGGACCCTCCACTGCTGCTGGGGTCTAGCATCAGAGTACCCCCTCTGTAGCTTGGTTACAACACCAGAGAACCCACCTCTGCTGATGGTGCCGGCAGCAGAGGACCCTACTCCCTGCTGTTTTCCAGCACGAGAGCACCCTGCTCTGCTACTGGGGTCTGGAAACAGAAGACCCTCCACTCTGTTGGACCCCAGCAGAGAGGTAGCAGCAAAGGAGCTGCCTCTCTGATGGTTTCCGGCAGCAGAGGACCCTCCTCTCCTACTGGGGTCCAGCAGCAAAGGACCATCGTCCCTGCTGAGGTCCAGAAGAATGAACCCTCCTCCCTACTGTGGTCCGGCAGCAGAGGACCATCATCTGCTGTTCTGATCCGGCACCAGAGGACCCCCTCTCTGCAGGGGTCTAGCACAAGAGGACCCTCTTCTCTGCTGGGGTCCAGCACCAGAGGAAGCAGCACAGGAACCTCCACTCTGCTGGGGTGCTGCAGCAGATGACACACCACTTCTGCTGGGTTTAAGCAGCAGAGTTCCTACTCTCCTGCGGGACACCTGCAGCATAGGACCCTCCTCTGCTGCTGGACCCCAGCAGTGAGGAAGTACAGAGGACACTCAACTCCTGTTCGACCCCAAAGAGAGGATGCGGCAGAGGAACCTCCTCTTCTGCTGGGGTCCAGCAGCAGAGGACCATGCTCTCTGCTGGGGTCTGGCAGCAGAGAACACTCCTCTCTGCTGGGGTTTGGCAACAGAGCACCCTCCTCCCTGCTGGGGTTCAGCAGTGGAGGACCCTCCTCCCTGCTGGGGTTCAGCAGTGGAGGACCTTCCTCTGCTGCTGGGGTCCGGCAAAGGAGGAACCTCGTTCCTGCTGTGTTCCGGCAGCGGAGGACTCTCCTTCCTGCTGGATTCGGACAGCAGAGGATCCTCCTCTGCTGAAGGAACACAGCAGAGATAAAGCATCAGATGACCCTTTTCTCTTCTGGGGTCCAGCATCAGAGACCCTCCTTTCTGCTGGACCCCAGCACAGAGGAAGCCGCAGAGGACAATCCTCTGCTGAGGTACAACAATAGAGTACCCTCCTCTCTGCTGGGGTCCGGCAACAGAAGACCCTCATCTGCTACTGATGTCCAGCAGCAGATGCCCATCCTCTGCTTTTGGTGTCCGGCAGCATTAGACACTCGTCTCCGTTGGACCCCATCAGAGAGGAATCAGCAGAGGACCATCCTCTCTACTGGGGTACAGCAATAGAGGACCCTCCTCTCTGTTGAGGTCCATCCCCAGAGGATCCGCCTCTCTGCTGGGGTCCAGCAGAGAAGCAGCAGCAGAGGACCCTCCTCTATGCTGGAGTGCAGAGGAGGACCCTCATCTCTGCTGGCGTCCAGCAGCAGAGGACCATCCTCTTCTGCTGGGTCCGGCAGCACAAGATCCTCCTCTCTGCTGCTGCCTGGCACCATAGGTTCCCCCTCACTGCTGTTTTCCTGCAGAGAGAAAGGAGCAGAGGACAATCCTCTTCTGTTGGACAATAAAGAAGGAAGCAGCAGGGGACCCTCCTGTTCTGCTGGGTCTGGCAACAGGGGACCCTCCTTCCTTCTGTGGTCCGGCAGCAAATGACACTCGTCACTGCGGGGTCTGGCAGCAGAGGACCATCCTCTCTGCTGGGTCCGGCAGCAGAAAACTTTCCTCTTCTGCAGGGATCCGGCACGAGAGAAAACCCCTCAACTGGGGTTGGGCAGCAGAGGATCCTACTCTACTGCTGGGGTCTGGAAAAATAGGACCCTCCTCTCCTTTGGACCCCTGTGGAGAGGAATCAGCAGAGGACCGTCCTCTCTGCTGGAGTCCAGCAGTAGAGTACTCTCCTCTCTGCTGGGGTCCAGCACCAGAGGACTCTCCTCACTGCAGGTGTACAGTATAGACGACGCAACAGAGGACCCTCCTCTCTGCTGGGGTCCAGCAGAAGAAGACCCTCTTGTTTACTGGGGTCCGGCAGCAGATTACACTCCTGTATTGCTGGGGTACCGCTGCAGAGGACCCACTTCCCTGCTGGGGTCTGGCAGCAGTGGACACTCCACTTTGCCTTGCTTCCAGCAGCTGAGGACCCTCCTCTCCTGCTGAACCCCTGCAGAAGATGACCCTCCTATGCTGCACGACCTCAGCAGAGAAGAAGTTCTAAAGGACCCTTGTTTCCTCATGGACTTCAAAGGGAGGCCGCAGCAGAGGACCCTCCTCTTCTGTTGTGGTCGGGGAGCAGAGGACCCTCTTCTTCTGCTGTAGTCTGGCAACAGAGGACCCTTCACTCTGCTGGGGTCCAGGAGCAGAGGACCCACTCACTGCTGGGGTCCGGAAGCAGTGGAACTCCTCTGCTGGACCCCAGCAGGGAGGAAGCAGCAGAGGACCCTCCTCTCTTCTGTGATCCAGCACCAGAGGACACTCCTCTCTGCTCTGCCAAAACAAAGAGGAAGCAGCAGAGGATCCACCTCTCTGCCTGGGTTCGGCACCATATGACGTTCCTCTCTGCTGGGTCTAGCACGTGAGGACCCTTGTCTGTGCTAGGGTCCAGCGAGTAAAATGCAGCAGAAGACCCTTCTCTCTGCATGGGTCCAGCAGCCAGGGACCCTCAAGTGCTGCTGGGGCCCGGCACTAGAGGACCCCCAACTCTAATTGGGTCCAGCAGCAGAGGACCCTCCTCACTGCTGGGGTCCAGCAGCAGAGGACCCCCCCTCTGCTGGTGTCCGGAACCACAGGAACCACCTCCCTGCTGGCGTCTGGTACCAGATTACCCTCCTCTGCTGCTGGGGCCCGGCACCAGAGGACCCCCGTCTCTGATTGGGTCCAGCAGCAGAGGACCCTCCTCACTGCTGGGATCAGCAGCGGAGGACCTTCCTCTCTGCTGGGGTCTGGCAGCAGAGGACCCTCCTGTCTGCTGTAGTGCAACACCAGAGAAGCCTCGTCTTCTGCTGTGGTCCAGCAGCAGAGGAAACTCCTCGCTGCTAGGGTCCAGAAGCGGAGCACCCTCCTCTCTGCTGAGTTCCAGCACCAGAAGACCTTCTTCTCTGCTAGGATCCAGCACCAGAAGACCCTCCTCTCTGTTGGGTCTGACATCCGAGAATCCTCCTCTATGCTGGCGTCCGGCAGTAGAGGACCTTCTTTTCTGCTGGGGTCCTGCAGCAGAGGACCCTCCTCTCTTTTTGTGTCTGCCAGCAGATGACGCTCCTTCCTGCTGGGGTCCGGCAGCAGAGGACCTTCATCCATGCTGGAGAGCCTTGGATGAGTGTCCTGCACTGAGTGCTGGTGGCCACGAGAGGTCACCCAAAGCCGCCGTTCGTTCTTTCTTTTCTTTCTTTTTTTTTTTTTTTTACACATTTATTTATTTTATTCCAAGGTCAGATATACAGAGAGGAGGAGAGACAGAGAGGAAGATCTTCTGTCCGATGAGTCACTCCCCAAGTGAGCCACAATGGCTGGCGCACGCCAATCCAAACCCGGAAACCTGGAGCCTGTTCTGGATCTCCCATGTGGGTGCAAGTTTCCAAAGCTTTGGGCCATCTCTACTGCTTTCCCAGACTATAATCAGGGATCTGGATAGGAAGTGGAGCAGCCGGGATTAGAACCGGTGCCCATAAGGGATCCCAGCGTGTTCAAGGCGAGGACTTTATTTGCTAGGCTATGGCGCCAGGCCCCAAGCTGCCCTTTCTACCCCTGGTGGGCTCAGGCCTTCTCACCTCTAGACAGTCCAATCCGAGCCATCCTGCATCAGGTGGGGGTCCCGGACAGTATTCTGGTATACGTGCTGTTGAAAGATCAGGGCTCCAAGGCCGAACAGCCCACATACCAAAGCCCGGGAGGGGTGGAGGACATTTGGGACCTAGCATCAGCCCAGGCCTCTGTGATAGGAAGTGTCAGGGTGCCTTTAACAGCAGGGCACTTAAAGAACCCTGGGAGATGGACCCCACATCAGCATGCCCACAGGCCCTCAGGGAGCTGGAGTCCCATGCCTGCGTCCTCAGAGCCCTCTGAGAGCTGGTGTTAAACACCAGCCCACTGGGGTTGTACTTGGCCAGATGAGGTCCCGGGAAACCTTACCGCCACCCACATTCCTCGCAGAGCATCCTGAGATGCAGACTCCGGGAATTCTTTGGCAAGCGGAGCAGCTCCTTGATGGACTGCCAAGAGGGCTTCATGGACCTTTTTTTTTTTTATTACAAAGTCCGAGATACAGAGAGGAGGAGAGACAGAGAGGAAGATCTTCCGTCCAATGATTCACTCTCCAAGTGAGCCGCAATGGCTGGTGCACGCCAATCTGAAGCCAGGAACCAGGAACCTCCTCTGGGTCTTCCATGTGGTTGCAGGGTCCCAAAGCTTTGGGCCGTCCTCGACTGCTTTGCCATGCCACAAGCAGGGAGCTGGATGGGAAGTGGAGCAGCCGGGATTAGAACGGGTGCCCATATGGGATCCTGGTGCATTCAAGGCAAGGACTTTGGCCACTAGGCCACGCTGATGTGCCCCGGCTTCATGTATTTTTGCATGTGTTGGGTGGTGGTTAGGGTGATGCACTACTCGGCCTGCCTTAGCCTAGCTGAGTGGTGTCTGGGCATGTGGGCTCCTAAGCCAGGAGCCAGGTGGATGGGCAAGTAGGCACCAGAGGTCACCAGCCATCTGCAATAGGAAGTCCCAGGCGCTAGCTGCTAAAGAAAGCACCCTGCAACATGCAGCCCTGCTGCCCAGCACATATGATGATGGCTGGGGAGCCACCAAGGCCTGCACAAGGGAAGGCTTTCAGGGCCTGTGCTTCCTGCACACAACAGGGTGCAGAAAGCTGCCTTTCCTATCTCTAGCTAGCACTTGAGGGGTCAGCCATCCCTGTCATGTGCTTTGGAGGCAGGAATTTGGCCTCACAGCCTCCAGCCAGATGCTGCTGCCCTCTTGTTCACCAGGGAGTGCTTCACCCTCCTCCATGGATCCTTCTGGATTCAAGACTCTTCCTCCTGCTGGTCAGCTGTGGACCGTTGGCCGCCGCTGATGTGCCATCTTCCACAAGACATCCCAACAGCTGACATCTGTTCTTCACAGAGGTCCTTCTCCCCAGGACAGGTAAAGTAGCAACATGCCTGGATCCCTCGTCTGTACTGGCTGCTCTCACAGCACGGAATGGCAAAAGTAGTGCAAGCCAGGGGGACAGGCGCCTTCAGCAGCCTGGTGAAGGAGCTGCTGAAGGGTCCAGCAAGGATTGGTGTGGTGTGGTGTGTGTTGTGTGTGGTGTGGTGTGGTGTGGTGTGGTGTGGTGTGGTGCAGGGTATTGTCCCAGTGGGTCAAGCCTCAGCCTGCCAGGTGGATGGCCTGTACGGGTGCTGCTTCAAATCCTGCCTGCTTCCCCTGCAGTCCAGCTCTCTGCCGATCCTCCTGGGAGAGCAGCGGAGGATGCTGCAGGGGCTTGTGCCCCTGTGCCCGTGTGCCCCTGTGCCCCTTTGGGAGATCTGGAGGGAGCTCCTGGTTCCTGGGCTTGTCCTGACCCAGCCACAGCTGGCTCTGGTGATGGTCCTTGGGGATGTGAGCCAACAGATGCAAGAAAGATTCTGTCTCTCCCTCTCTGTTCCTCTGTGCTTCCAAGAAAAGAGGACAGAGGGAGGCAGGAGGGAGGAAGGAAAAGACAGAAAGCTGCTGGCCTCCTGCGAGGGAGCATGCTGTGTGCTGTGCTGTGACTCTAGACTGCTTTTGTTTGTCAATGCAGACACCCAGGGCGTGCATATTTTTTCCGTCATGGGACTTGTGTGCAAGCTCTAAAAAGAGTGTCCTTGAGAACAAATGCCTCTCTGAGCTGGGGTGCTTCCACTGATTTGGCAGGAGAGCCTTGGATGAGCATCCTGCAGTGAGTCCTGGTGGCCACGAGGGTGCCCCATGCTGCCCTACCTTTTTTTTTTTAAAAAACAGATTTATGTATTTCATTCCAAAGTCAATATACAGAGAGGAGAAGAGACAGAGAGAAAGATCTTCCGTCCGATGATTCACTCTCCAAATGAGCCACAAGAGCCGGTCCCCTGGGGACCCACTCTGCTGGGGCCTCAGTGAGAGGGACTCTTGGCTCCCCCCTCCATCCCCTCCCTATCTGCTGGGGCATCTGCAAGATGGTCCATCTAGTGAGCCCCTCTGCCTGGGTCTCAGCGAGATGGTCCTCGTCGGACCCCCCTCTCTCTCTACCTGGGCTTCAGCTAGTGGGACCCCTAGCGACCCCTTCCTCGCTGCTGGGGCCCCAGTGAGAGGGTCCACTCTGGAATCCCTCTCGCTGGGGCCTCAGCAAGAGGGACCCCCGGTGCCACCTACACTCTCTGCTGGGTCCTCAGCGAGAGAGAGCCTCAGAGCCCGACACTCTCTCTGTGTTGGGGACTAAGCCAGAGGGTCCCCCTCAAGACCCTGTCTTCTGGGGCCTCAGTGAGAGGGACCCCTGAGTCCCACACTCTCTCTGCTGGGTCCTCCTTGAGAGAGTGCCCCTGGGAACCACCTCTCCTGGGGCCTCAGTGAGAGGGACCCCCTCGGGGCCCCCTCTGTTGGGGCCTCAGCGAGGGGGATCCCTGGCGACCCCTCCCTCTCTGCTGGGGCCTCAGCGAGAGGGTCCCCCTTGGAACCCCCTCTGCTGGGGCCTCAGCGAGGGGGAACCCCGGCGACCCCCTTTGCTTGGGCCTCAGCTAGAGGGACAACCGGAGGCACCTAACCTCTCTACTGGGGCCTAGGCAAGAAAGTACCACTCGGGACCCCCTTTGCTGGGGCCTCAGCGAGATGGACCCCCGGAGCCCCCTTCCCTCTCTGTTGATGCCTCAGCAGAAGGGTCCCCCTCTTGACCCCCTCTGCTGGAGCCTCAGCGAGAGTGTCCCCCTCGGACCCCTCCTCTCTCAATGCTGTGGCCTCAGTGAGAGGATTCCACTCGGGACCCTCTCTGCTGGGGCCTCAGCGAGAGGGTCCCCCCAGACCCCCCTCTCTCTCTGCCTGGGACTCATCGAGAGAGATCATCAGAGCCCGACCCTCTCTCTGTTGAGGACTCAGCCAGAGGGTCCCCCTCAGGACCCCGTCTTCTGGGGCCTCAGTGAGAGGGATCCCTGAGTCCCACTACCTCTCTGCTGGGTCCTCTGTGAGAGGAACCCCAGAGCCCCACTCACTCAATACCGGGGCCTCAGTGAAAGGGACTCACAACCACCCCTTTTCTCTCTCTCTCTCTGATGGGGCCTCAGCGAGAGGGACTCACAACCACCCCCTTTCTCTCTCTCTCTCTGATGGGGCCTCAGCGAGAGCGTCCCCTCGGGATCCCATCTGTTGGGGCCTCATCGAGAGGGACTCCCTTGAGACCCCCTCTGCTGGGGTCAGCGAGAGGTTCCTCTCAGACCCCCCTTTCTCTCTACTGGGGCCTCAGCGAGAGGGTCACTCTCGGACCCTCCCTCTCTAACTGCTGGGACCTCAGCGAGAAGGTCTCCCTCAGGACAACCTCTACTCGGGCCTCAGTGAGAAGGACCCTGTCTCTGCACTGGAACCTCAGTGAGAGGGACCCTCCCAGCCAGAACCTCTATCTCTGCTTGGGCATCTGAGAGAGGGTCTGCCTCGGGTCCCCGCCTGCTGCGGCCTAAGCGAGAGGGACCCTCAGAGCCCCCCTCCCTAGCTGCTGGGGCCTCAGCGAGACGGACCGCCGAGCACCCCTCCATCTCTGCTGAAGCCTCATCAGGAAGGTACTCCTCGGGACCCCCTCTCCTTGGGCCTCAGGAAGAGGGTCCCCCTCGGATACCCCCTCCGTCTCTGCTGGGGCCTCAGCGAGAGGAACTCCCTTGAGACACCCTCTCCTGGGGCCTCAGCGAGAGGGTTCCCTGGCGCCACCTCCCTCGCTGCTGGGGCCTCAGCGAGAGGGACACTTGGCACCCCTCTCTCTCTCTCTCTTTGCTGGGGACCCGAGAGAAGTTAGCACTTGGACCTCCCCTTCTCTCTGCTGGGGCCTTAGGGAGCGGGAACCTCGCCCCCCTCTTTCTGCAGGGGCCTCAGTGAAGGACCCCTAGGGACCCCTCTCTCTGCTGGGGCCTCAGCGAGAGGGACCCCTGGCGACTCCTCCCTCACTGCTGGGGCCTCAGCAAAAGAGACCACTCGGGACCCCCTGTACTGGGGCCTCAGCGAGATTGTCCATCTTGCTACCTCCTCTGCTGGGGCCTCAGTGAGAGGGTCCCCCTCGGACCTCACATCTCTGTCTGCTGGGACCTCAGCGAGGGTGTCCCCCTTGGGACCCTCTCAGCTGGGGCATCAGCAAGAGGGACCCTCACGCTGCTGGTGCCTCAGCGAGAGGGTCCCACTCCGAACCCATTCTGCTGGGGCCTCAGCGAGAGGGACCCTCGTCTTCCTCTCTCTCTCTGTTTCTGCTGGGACCTCAGCGAGAGGGTCCCCCTCGGGACTCCACTGCTGGGTACTCAGCAAGAGGGACCACCACAGCCCCCCTACCTAGCTGCTGGGGCCTCAGAGAGTGGGTCACCGTGGGGAGCCCCTCTGCTGGGGCCTCTGTAAGAGGGTCCCACTCGGGACAACCTCTGCTGGGGCCTCAGCGAGAGGGACCCTTTCTCTGCTGGGGCCTAAGCGAGAATGACCCTCCCAGCCAGAGACTCAATCTCTGCTGAGGCCTCTGAGACAAGGTCCCTTTCGGGACCCCGCCTGCTAGGACCTAAGCGAGAGGGACCCCCAGAGCCCCCCTCCCTCGCTGCTAGGGCCTCAGTGATACTGACCCCAGCACCTCTCCCTCTCTGCTGGGGCCTCAACGAGAAGGTACCCCTCGGGGCTCCTCTCCTCGGGCCTCAGGAAGAGGGTCCACCCCGGACACCGCCTCCGTCTCTGCTGGAGCCTCAATGAGAGGGTTACCCTCTGGAGCCCCTCTGCCTGGGCTTCAGCTAGAGTGACCCCCGGCAAACCCTCCCTCGCTGCTGGGGCCTCAGCGAGAGAGTCCCCCTCTGGAATCCCTCTGCTGGGGCCTCAGTGAGAGGTACCCCTCGTGCCATCTACCCTCTCTGTTGGGTCCTCAGCGAGAGGATACCCCTCAGGACCCCCTGTGCTGGGTCCTAAGCGAGATGCACCCCCGGAGCCCCCCTCCTTATCTGCTGGGTCCTCAGGGAGAGGGTCCCCTTCGGACCCTCCCTCCCTCACTGCTGGGGCCTCAGTGAGAGGGTCCCACTTGGGACAACCTCTACTCGGGCCACAGCAAGATTGTCCCCCTCGGGACACCCTCTGCTGGGGCCTCAGGGAGAGGGACCCTTTCTTTGCTGGGGCCTCAGCGAGAGGGACCCTCCCAGCCAGAGCCTCTATCTCTGCTGGGGCCTTTGAGAGAGGGTCCCCCTCGGGACCACGTCTGCTGCGGCCTAAGCAAGTGGGACTCCCAGAGCCCCCCTAACTAGATGCTGTGGCCTCAGCGAGACGAACCCCTGAGCACCACTCCATCTCTGGTGGGACCTCAGAGAGAGCGTCCCCCTCAGACACGCCCTCCCTCTCTGCTGGAGCCTCAGCGAGAAGGTAACCCACCTAACCTCTCTTCTGGGGCCTAGGCAAGAAAGTACCACTCGGGACCCCCTTTGCTGGGGCCTCAGCGAGAGGGTCCACCCAGACCCGCCTCCCTCTCTCTGCCTGGGACTCATCGAGAGAGATCATCAGAGACCGACCCTCTCTCTGTTGGGGACTCAGCCAGAGGGTCCCCCTCAGGACCCCGTCTTCTGGGGCCTCAGGGAGAGGAACCCATGATTCCCACTACCTCTCTGCTGGGTCCTCTGCGAGAGGGTCCCCCTGGGCACCACCTCTCCTGAGGCCTCAGCGAGAGAGGGACCACCTTGGGACCCCCTCTTCTGGGGCCTCAGCAAGAGGTTTCCCCTCGGACCACCCTCCCTCTCTCCTGGGGCGTCAGTGAGAGTCCCCCTCGGACATCCCCTCTCTCTGTGCTGTGTCCTCAGTGAGAGGGTCCCATTCAGGAACCCGTCTGCTGGGTCCTCAGCCCGAGGGTCCCCCTCGGAATCCCTCTCCATCTATGCTGGGGCCTCCGTGAGAGGTTCCCCCTCAGGCAGGCATATTAGGCCTTTATATATTATGTAAGTATGTTAGTATTTGTGAAGCACCCCTCTCTTTATCTTGTCTTCCTGCTATGAGCACCAGGTTCTGACATTTCCTGCCAGTTTCTATTTTAACCAGACTATCAGACTGTCTGGTGTGTGACCCCAGCTGTTGGGGGTCTGGCCCTCCCTTTATAAATAGCATAATCTCTGCCCGTGCTTTTGCTTATCATTCCCCTGTTATTACCACAGGGAAAATACCCACCTTCTCTACGTGGCAGCTTTGTGGGGTTTGGACATGACTGGCAAGCACCCCGTTTTCCCTTCTTTAGGAATGCAATGATTCCTGTGGAATCTCTTAGTTCCATCATTCCTCTGAACTTGAGGACTCGCTCACATGGGTGAACCTCAGCTCCTTGAATTTGAAGCTTGTGTCTGCCTGTGTTATCCCCATGTTTCTCTCTCACATACAGAAAACACCTCTGAAGTAAATGACACCACGTTCCAGTGCACCCTGACAGCGTGCTGGAATGGCAATTGCAATTCTGCTGTTCTTCAGCCCCTGCCCTGAATCCTGCCTGTGCCTGTTGGGACTGACGGAGAGGCCTCTGTTGGCCTGATAAAGAATAAAAGAGACTGGCATAGTGGCGACCACCATGGCCAGTACATCAGCAGCTGCCACCACCAGTTACCTTGGTGACAATGAACAAGGTCGCGGTACAGACTGCCAGAGTTATGGAGCAATAGGACTTTACTGATGCACATGAGCGGGTGGGCACCCTTGTGTTGTAACTGCGGGTTGATCTGTTGGCAGAGGAACAGCAGAGGCTGTGAGATTGGGTCTAGGCCTCTTGTACCCCATCGTATGCCTTTTTGTGTGCAACACCTATGCAAGTGCAAAATGCTTCCCAAGCCAGGGAACTGCTGTCTGCTCGTTGCTGCCGAGCTAAAGATACTCCTATGGTCAGGGCCTCTTGTCCCCCATCATATGCTTTATGTATGTTTCACCTGTGTAGTGCTATGTTTTCCCAAGCCCAGGAACTGTTGTCTGTTATTTTACAATGCTGTCATTTTTATTTAAAGTAACAAAATAGTTTTCCAGTGATTGTTTTCATGAAAATCAGATGCTTTTGAAGAAATAACTGGCATTAAAATAACATGTAAACAGTTACTATGGAGAAACCTCAGACTACCTCTGCTCTTTGTCTTTCTTTCTGGAAATCTTAGAACTCGGATTAAACAGGTTGGGATTCATTTTCAACTGTCATGTCAGGAGTTCTGTTTGTCTCTTGACATGTTTTGCACCTCCATGCTCTACAACGTGTTTGATCTCAGTTTACTAATGGTGGGAAATGCAGCCTCCTGGTGGTGTTGTAGGGCTCAAGAGCCCTGGAGGTAGTTGGAGAGGCTCAGCTCCCACCCCCCCCCCACCCGCCCGCCCCAGCTAGACTTCAACTGCAGGCTTTTGTCTTTCTACAAGTAAGAACACAAAGGAGAGACAGGTGAGCAGTAGGACAAAAGGACAGTCCTCACTCAGATATGTGTGCAGGCAATCTCAAAAGGGACAATTTCCCCACCTGGCTGGGGTTACATTTTCCTTCTAGCATAAGGAGTGTAGCTATAGTATGTGTGGTGAGCCCCTTATGGTGGTTAATGACACCTGGTACCTGATGCAAAGTGAGGCTTGGCTGCAGGATGCAGAGCAGGTGTGCTGAGGTTTTGGCCATGTGGAAACAGCCTGGAGGAGATGGCAGTGTGGATGGCTAGGGTGTTGGCAGTATTCAGCTTCCTGTCCCTCACTGCCTGCCTGCTTTGTCCATGTCAAGTATGTCTAATTGACTAAATCTATTGACTTGGTAATACTTTGTGTATAAAATTTCATTTCCAGAAGTTCTAGTAGATCATTTTCAAGTCCATGTCTTTTGCTTCTGCTTCTAAATCTGCTTGTATTTTATTGCTTTAAAGACAATGTTGATCACATTTCCCATGGTTACTGTTTCTCAATGTGCAATTCGTGGATCTACTTCTGCTTTTTCTCACTCTTGATATCCTATTTCCTGGTGTACCTAACCTTTCATACAGATTATTTTGCAAGTTTGTATATAGCAATAAATGTGGAGGTCTCAGAAAACTAACCTCTCTGGAGAGGATTTACCTCTTCCCTACCCACCTGTGACCCCCTCATTGATGCTCAGGACTTGAAATTAATTCCCTTAAACTATGATCCCAAGGACCCAGCACAGTGGCCTAGTGGCTAAATCCTTGCCTGGAAGTCACCAGGATCCCATATGGGTGCCACTGCGTGTCTGCTGCTCCACTGCCCATCCAGCTCCCTGTTTGCAGCCTGGGAAAGCACTATAGGATGGCCCAAAGCCTGGGGACACAGAAAAAGCTCCTAACTCCTGGCTTCGCATCAACTCCGCTCGGGCCATTGTCACTTTATCAGCAGATGGAGGATCTTCCTATTTTTCCTTCTCTGTATAGATCTGCCTTTACAAAGAAAAATCTTTAAAAATACAGCTATATAATCTCGGGCTGGAAGGGTATATGAGGACTCTACTGTGTCTCATTTATTCTAACTGATGTCCAGTGGAAACTTTTGGGAGTGTGTCTGCTAGTAGCTTCTCAACTTCCAGCAGACACAGGGCTCTGATGTCTGACCCTCTCCTAAACGTCACTTCCAAATGTGTTCAGGTCACAGAGCCCACAAAAGCAGCTCTCAGGTTTTATCGCATGAGGTTCTTCTTTGCCCTGTCAGTTTTTGCCAGATACTGTTTAGCCAGCTTTTCAGTTGCTAAGAAAGATGCTTTAAATTTAGCTTTACTGCTTATCAGTGAGAGTAGATCCAAATAATTAAGCCTGACTTGACTAGAAATGAGGTGTCACATCTCAATATCTTAAAGCAATAGAAAAAGTAATGGTGATTTTGAGTATCATAGTAATGTTGCTATGAAGTTAGAAAATCAGGTGGAAGTAAGTACTGTGTACCCTTGAATTTTCTTCCACTGAGATTCAGTTGAAGAAAAATCCATGGAGATGGTTTGCTTTGATGGATTTGAGATCATCTGCAAGAGTGGGTAAAAAGTTCTGGCAAAGTGCAATTGAAATAGAAGTTTGGTGCAAAAGAAAAAGCCCTAAAAATCCATGAACCCAGTGGTCTTCAAGTTTTTGAAAAAAATTACAAAAAACTGCAGAGATTTCAAGTGTTTTTTTGCACTTGCACTTAATTTCCATTTTTTCCCATTGGTGTCTTGAAGTGCACTCACACAAACATTGTTGTAGACTCTTCCCCTGCCAATCTATCAAAACTGTTGGGAAAAAAATAAGGTTTTTGGTTTAAAAGTACATTTACTTAGAGTGTTCCTTTTTATCTTTAATTTTTTTTAAGATTTATTCATTTTATTACAGCCCAAGGTCCTGAATTCATTCCAAAGGGCAGACTGCAAGCATGCGCCTCCCTTTTGCATGGCTGGTAAGTCTAGAGCTGCTTCTTGGCTTCTGTTTTATTTAATTACTTTTTTAAAGATTTATTTATTTTTATTGCAAAGTCAGATATACAGAGAGGAGGAGAGACAGGGAGGAAGATATTCCATCCAATGATTCACTCCCCAAGTGAGCCACAATGGCTGGTGTGCGCCAATCCGAAGCCGGGAACCAGGAACCTCTTCCAGGTCTCCCATGCGGGTGCAGGGTCCCAAAGCATTGGGCCATTCTCAATTGCTTTCCTGGGCCACAAGCAGGGAGCTGGATGGGAAGTGGAGCTGCCGGGATTTGAACCGAGCCCATATGGGATCCCGGGGCTTTCAAGGCGAGGACTTTAGCCGCTAGGCCACACCACCGGGCCCTTTATCCTTAATTTGTCTTTGTTATTGCCATGAGAAAAGTTTTGGCCGAGTCATAAATAATACCTACTCGTGCAATAAAGGAACTGATCAAACTTGCAGCGATAGTTTGTACATAAGGAGACTGTTGATCTTTGGCTTCATGGTAATAGAGTTATGGTGAGTCACTGGCTTAGAGAAGCCTTCGGACAAGGCCAGCAGTCATGCATCACAGCATGTGGCCGGATATGGGGGAGAGAGTTGGAGAAGGATTTATTAAGTAATTGTCCACTATTTGAGCAGTTTAGGTCCATAAAGAGTGGCTCGTCCAGTCTGGGATGCCTAGATTTAAATTAGAGAAAAATAAAGAGGAGCATGTTGAGAAATGCCGGCTCTGCTACCCTCTTGTTGTGTCACTTTGCTGGCAAGGACAAAAGGAACTATTCAGCTATTTTCCCATAACAATGTTAACATTGTATAAAGAATATATGTGGGAAAGAAATATTTGTGAACCTGTACTTTTTATACTGTCTATGAACTAAGGGACCTACAGATAAGCCATCATATTCTGAGATTTCAAATTTGAGAAATATTCACTTAATATGTAGGGAATCCAATTTCTGGTTAATACTTTGTGAGTGGATCCACAGATGGCAACAACAATGCTGCGTTCTGCATGCCAAGTGTTACACCAAGCACACCATCACTGACTTTCAGAAGGTAGGAATCAGTGATCCTATTCAACAGATGAGAAACAAAGGCACAGAGAAGTTTCTTGACAAATACATGAAGTGCTCATAACTCATTTTGGCTCATGGAAAAGCTGTAACTCGAATCCTACTTCACATAGCAGAAACACCGAAACTAGGGAACCTAAGGTAAAGCGCCAGGGCAGGGGAGGTCGTGGGGAGGGATGTTGGGTGGCAAAGTCCAGGCTTCACATTTTGTTTTGCTACTTGCTAAAGGCATGTGATTAAGTTAGTTCCTGCTGCTATTATGGTTAAACTGTTTAAAATATCATCCCTAGGCAAATGTTGGCAGAGATTAAGATGATGCTGGAGGACTCCTGTAGCCCTTTTCATGGGTCTGGATTCCAATGCTGCTTCAACCGCAGGCTCTAAACTTCATCATTTTTTTGCTTTTGTTTTGTTTTTGTTTTGTTTTGTTTATTAAATTTATTCATTAATTACATTGTGTTGTAATTTCATAGGAACTGGGATTCTCCCCACACTTCCCCACACCCTCCCCTCATGGTGGGTTCCTCCACCTTGTTGCGTAACCATAGTTCAAGTTCAGTTGAGATTCCCTCTTAGCAAGCATATGCCAAGTATACTAACTTCATCTTAATGAACCCTGGAAGTAACCAAGTGATAATCTGAACAGCTAGGTTCCTGCCATCCGCATACAACCTGGGGATGGATATCTGACAGCTGCCTTTGGTATGACCTAGCCCATGCTGTGGCAGGCATTTTGAGATTAAATCTGTTAATAGAAAATCTTTCTTTATTCTCTTACTCTCCTCTCTTTTTTGTAAAGTTTTATTTAACTGGAATACATTCCTTGTATTTTACTTAAAGTTAAGAGCATAATGAGATTTCCCAACCTGTCTAGCCTTCTGCCACACTCTCGCCCTTTCTCCTCCTTCCTTTATAATTTTTGTTTAACTTTTCACTGCAGCATACTTTGAGTTTATAACCACAAGTTTAATCCTCCATTAAAGAATTCCACAAGTAGTAAGTAGAAAAACCACTATTTCTCAAGAGTACAGATGAGGGTTATAAACATTAATCAAATCTCAAGGTGTCAGTTTCAGTCATATTCCACTTCTGTACTCTGTATTAGCTAACAAACAGGAAGGAAACCATTTGTCTTTGGGGGACTGGTTTATTTCAGTCAGTATAAGAGGCAAGTGTCTACTTGCCTCCATTCTTTCAAATACATAATAAAATTTGAAACAGCCATCCTTCTTGATCAGTCATCCCTTCCCATGGGAGAAACATACTATGACTTCTTGTGTGTGTGTGTGTGTGTGTGTGTGTGTGTGAGAGAGAGAGAGAGAGAGAGAGAGAGAGAGAGAGAGAGAGAGAGAAGATCCTCTTAAAATATCTATTTCCATCTCATCAGAAACCAGGGTGTTGGAGTAAATGAGGCACTTGGAATGCTGACGGGAAGGTACTGAGGGGAGCTAAGTAACTTGGGAGTGATGTATAGGAGGAAAGCATTTGCCAGCATCCTCTCCGACATCTTGCAGGACTGAAAATTATTCAATAGCGTAAAACTATCCATAAGTGCTGACTATAAATTTTGGTTTGTGGAAAGAGCCAGAGACTGAAATCACATTGTCTAACCTCAAAGAACTCCAAAAACATGACTGTAATTCTCAGTTGCAGTCTACTGAGAGTTGGGTAGGAGAAGTGAGGCCAGTTCCCTGAAGCCTTGGAAAGATTGATTGTGTGATGCCATGTTTTCTATTGCAGAAAACAATGCACAAGTCCCCTACCAATGCCAAACGGACATCAACAAATCAAATATTCTGAATGTATGTTTTTGCTTAGTTCCCTGGTAATCTTACCTTAAGAACAAGGTCTACTGCAGTCACTGGGCAGCTTTTTCTTTTTTTCAGTCAAGCAAAATGAAGGAATTGTTGGAATATCATGCTTTGCTGCCAGAAACTCTCAATAAGATGAACAGTTCCAGTGAAATACATTGCCAGAGGGATTGTGTCTGCTATCATTTGAACAACTGTTGAACTAATTACCTGCAGATGTGCAGGAAATCATGTGCAAAACCATGCTGTACTCACTTGCTACTATTTTACATGTAAATGCATTCTATGGCTTATCAGGATCTTTAACCATAAACATTTGAGTGACAAATCTCCAACTGGACCCGGAGCAGTAGCCTACTGACTAAAGTCGACACCTTTGCAAGTGCCAGGATCCCACAGGGCTGCTCGCTCACTTGTATCCCGGCTGCTCCACTTCCCATCCAGCTTCTTGCTTGTGACCTGGGGAAGCAGTCAAGGCCAGCCCAAAGCCTTGCGACCCTGTACTGGCATGGGAGACCTAGAAGCTCCTGGCTCAGCTCCAACTCTTGCAATCACTTGGAGTGGCTCAGCAAATGAAAGATTTTTCTGTCTCCTCATCCTCTCTGTAAATCTGACTTTACAGCAAGAATATTTTTTTAAGATTTATTTATTTATTGGGGGAAGCCAGACATGTAGAAAGGAGAGAGGACAATCTTCTGTCCAATGATTTCCTCCGCCAAGTGGCCGCAACAGCTGGAGCTGAACCGATCTGAAGTCAGGAGTCCAGGTCCTCCTCCAGGTCTCCCACGTGGGTGCAGGGTCCCAAGGCTTTGGGCCATCTTCAACTGCTTTCCCAGGCCACAAGTAGCGAGCCGGATGGGAAGCGGGACTGCCAGGACTAGACGCAGTGCCCATATGGGATTCCTGCACATTCAAGGCGAGGACTTTAACTGCTAGGCCACCTCAACAGGTCCAAAATCTTAACTCTCCAACTAAAATACTGAAGACCAGTACATTGTGAGCTGAACATATCCCATGTTGGTAGCCCATTCCTAAACCAATGCTGGCCTTTTTTTCAAGGATAACTAGGCTGTCAGAATTACTCCATATGCACGGGGCTGAAACTTCCTAAACACACATGCAAGCAAGAATTGTAAAGAAAGATGGCTTGTGTGAGCATGAACTTCACCCCATTAAGGTTCTTAAATAGTTAGCTGCTTTTAGCTCATTTCCTACTAAAAATTCAAATGTCTCAATTTTCCATTAGGCTGTTACAGCTTCGTCTGTTAAGCATAGCCCCGCGTTCCCTAGCATCACCTAGTAGATCATTCTTGATCTCGGAGCTTCTGACGAGCTGTGTGGATTCCAAGTGAGATTTGCCTTACTGGAATTATGCATACATGTCAGTAAGGATTGTTTTCCATCATTTAGGGACCAAGTGATTTCTAGAAAAGCCATAATGTTGAGAGTACTTCCGAAGTTATTTACTGTTACTGCATGGTAGAGAAACTGACACGTGCGTTGGACTAGACGTTAATTTGTCAGCATTGGCCAGCAACATTCCTCGTGTAGACAAACGTGGGAGTAATGCTCAAACGCTCAATACCGAGATAGGAGAAGATCAGACAAGGATGAAAGTCTGGCGCTTCTCTGCGTCGTGGAGGTGTTTGAGGAAGTAGGAAGTGGGATGCTTCACAAAGTCCGTAAAAATGGAGTCAAAAGAGAAGTTTCCATGCAGACTTGAAATCCATATGTTGGCTTTTATGATCATTCTCCACAAACATTTTAAAGACTGGTTGAAAGAGACAGTGTATGTGAGTTCTATAGCTCACCAATGTTAGGAAAAGCACAGCTGTTACTGGTTAAGTACCCAACTTGTGAGAATTCCATAATTTTTAGCTTGTATTTCCTGCCTTCTGGCTAGATGTGTTTTGGATTTTTATTCTTTGGACAGCTGTGGGTAAAAAGTGGGAAATTAATGATGATCAAATTAGACAATGGACCTACTTATTAGCTCTAGAGGAAGGCTAACTACAATGAAAATTAGACTTGTGGATTATTTGAGTTACAATTCCCTCACTTCTTTTTATGAAGTACGTTGCATTACGTGACAGTTTCATAGGCTCTGGGATTCCCCCAACCCCTCCCCATGCCATCCCCCCATGGTGGATTGTTCCACCTTGTTGCAGTATTACAGTTCAAATTAAGTCAAGATTCTTTCATAGCAACCATGTAGTTTGCATAATGTCTAGCGTCTTATTGTCCAGATAAACTCCAGGTTTCTTGGGGAGACCATCTCTGGTCTGAAAATAGAGCTGGCAGAATATCATCCCAATCAATTAAAAGCCACAACAAAACATCAGCAACAAGTTACAACATGATGGAGTTAATTGACATGGTATTGAGTAATCAGTACGTTAAAATGCAAGTTCTTAACCACATCCTGTGAGTACTTCATTGGCATTTCAATTTTAGTTTATGCACGGAACCGGCTTCTATACACCTTAAAATGGCTATAGGGTATTATTCAGCTAGCTGTCTCGTGTCTATTTTCATTGGAGTATTTAGTAGTTTATAGTGTTAAAACATAATGTTGCTGAACTTGGCAGATTTTAGGATAGTCTAAACTGGCTTATAACTCTGACAAGGCATTTGTCAACAGTTGAGGTGCAGACCAGTTTTAGGAGGGGTGTGCAGAGAAATGTTCAATGCCTTAGTGAGGAGTAACCAATCTTTGTGTCCTCCCTAGTAAGGTATGTGTGAGTCCACGCCGACCATTTCCTCCTCGTTCTAAGCTTTCCTTGTTGTTCTCTATCCTAATTTTTTTTAGCGGGGGGGTCTCTGGTCCTTGCAGGAGAGGGTGGGGAGCCAAAGTTGGAACTAAATAAGGATCAGAGAAAGCTCCTCTCCCTAGTCCCAAAGGAAGTTTACTGTTCTTCTGTTTCTGCAGACCGCTCAGGGCTCCTGGCTGTTGTTCCAATGACCTTGGATCCTGTCAGGAAGGATTTGGGCTTCTTCCATCCCATGTGGGAGATCCAGATGGGGGTGGATGACCTCAGAATTCTCAGGCTCTGAAGGCACTCCAATTCCCTATGTTCTTCTTGGCGGTTGGGATGTAGTCCTTGGTGCCCGTAGTGATAGTCCTTGGTGAGGATCCGGGAGTCTACAGGGTTGGGATACAAGCCTCCTCCTGCCACCTGCTCCACTCTGGGGTGCCCCCCTGCTCTGTGTGTACGACCTGTTAAGAGATTGTCAGGATCGCTCTTGATTCCCCCTATATGTCTTTGTAGTTTGAGTTACTTGTTCCATTCCTGACAGGTTATACTTCACGTCTTCCTCACATTCTAAGCAGATGGAAGATTTCTCTGCTCTCCCACCCCATTTCCAAGTAGCATAGGGTCTTAAAAGTATATCAGGTTTTACAATTCTTTGATGTAGATCATAAGCAGTTTGACTCACATTGATTGTTGGTTCATTGGTTACATCACAATATCTTATTGCATGAGCTACAGACTGTTTGGGCTTGGAATAATACTACAATTTACAGGTACTGTTTTTTGAACGGGCATCATTTCATCTTAAATTAAGGCAAATATGTGGTATCTAACCTTCTGGGATTGGCTCATTTCCCTTAGCATTATGGTTTCCAGTTGGGCCCATTTGGCTACAAAACTGCCTTTCATTTTGTTTAAAGCTGAGTAGTATTTCATGGAGTAAATGAACCATAGCTTTCTTATCCAGTCTTCTGCTGATAAGCATTTCGGTTACTTCCATGGTTGTACAATTGATTGTGCTGCTATGAACATAGGGGTGCATGTTGATTTCTCGTGTAATAGTTGTTTTGGATATATTCCTAGGAGTGCTATTGCTGGATCATATGGTATGCAGACTTTCCATTGTTCGAGTGTTCTCCATACTGATTCCCCTAGAGGCTGTACAAGTCTGCAGTCCCACCAGCAGTGGAGTAGGGTTCCCTTTTCCACACATCCTCACCAGCAAGTGTTGGTGGTGGTTTTTTGTAAGTGAGCCATCCTCACTGGCGTTAGGTGGTATCTCATTGTTGTCTTAATTTGTACTTCCCTTATTGCCAGGGAAAGTTGAGCATTTTTTCATGTTTGTTTGCCATTTGGGTTTGTTCCTTTGTGAAATGTCTGCCCATTTCTTGAGTGGTTTGTTTTGGTTGTTCTGGAGATGTTTGTATATTCTGGAGATTAGCCCCATATCACCTATGTAGTGTGCAAAGATCTTCTCCCATTCTGTGGGCTGCTTTTTTACTTTGTTGATTGTTTCCCTTGCTGTGCAGGAGCTTCTTAGTTTGATGTAGATACATTCATTTGTTCGTGTCTTGATTGCTCTTTTTGGTGTCCTTTTCAGGAAGTTGGGACCTACCCCTAGATCTTGCAGAGTATTTCCAACATTTTCTTCCAAATGTTTGAAGGTTTCTGGATATAGGTTTAGGTCTTTTATCCATGTAGATTTGATGTTAGTGTATGGTGAGAGATGTGGGTCTATCTTTTTGTTTCTGCAGGCTATCAACCAGTTGTCCCAACAGCACTTATTGAACAGACCTTTCCATTTGCCTGGATTGTCGTTTGTCTTTTTGTCAAAGATTATTTGGCTGTATCTGTGTGGGTTCCCTTCTGGTGTTTCTATTCTGCTCCATTGATCTTCCTCTCTATCTTTGTGCCAGTACCAGGCTGTTTTGATAACCACTGCCCCATAGTATGTCCAGGGGTTCGGAACTGTAATTGGCCCTGCTAACTTCCTGTGCTTCAGGATGGTTCTAGCTATTCTTGGGTTTTTGTGTTTCCAAATGAACCTTTGAATCATTGTTTCCAGTTCCATGAAGAATGTTTTGGGTGATGTGATTGGAATTGCATTGAATGTATATATTGCTTTTGGTAGTATAGACATTTTAATGATACTGATTTTACCTATCCAGGAGCATGGGATGTTACTCCATCTTCTGAGGTCTTGTTCAATTTATTTTTTAAGTAGTTTGTAGTTTTCTTCAAATGGATCTCCTACATTTTTTGTTAGGTTTATTCCCAGATATTGCATAGTTTTCTGTTATTTTGAATGATATCTTGCTGATTAGATCCCTTTATATCTTGGGGCTGTTTGCATACACTATTGCTGTTTTTCGTTACGTCATTTTGTACTCTGCCACTCTACCAAACTCTCGTATAAGTTCTAGCTGTCTCTGTATTGAGTCTCTTGGCTCTTCTAAAGAAACATAACACATCGCCATGGAGGAAAAAGACACGAGGTGTAGTTAAGCGAGGGAGTGAAAGTGAGGGTTTGTTCTTTGTGGCAGACTGTAAGAACAAAAGGTGAATTGTTGAATATTTTTCACCATGGCAAAGAATCTTGCTGGTAAAATAATGCACCAGTCAAAACCTGATAGTTCCAATTGTTTGCATGTAATAGCAGACGCATGTCTCCATAATTTTCTCATTAAATCAGTCTCAATGTTCCACAACAATTAAAATCCTCATGTTTTAAGTTTCTGGTTACTTGAATATATAAGGTGGTCATAATTTTAAGTGCAACTTTTTACATTTTTAAGATCAATTGACACAAATATGCATCCACGGGGACTCTGTAAGGTTTTGCTGCATGTAAAGCAAACATTGGGTACTAATGAAATGGGGGTGAATAGATCTAGTTATGTAGTTCCTTGGATAATTTCTATGTGGTGAAACACTCAAATTCCTTCCATCTAGCTTTATATGTATTAACTGTATGTTATATATAATGTGTAGACGCATCCACATATGTATGTACACACAGCATGTTATTGGTAACTGTCATCACCTTGTCATACTATAGAACACCAGAACTTAGTACTTCTACCCAGCCATTACTTTCAACTTGTCCATCAGACTTCTCCCATTTTTCTTTCCCTCTCCCTTCTTCCCCCCAATCTGTGATATTATTCTAAATTCACATGAGATCAACTTTAAATTCCAAACAATGTTTCAAAAAGTTTGTAGAAGACAGAATTAAAGATCTGTTTATCTTGATGAAAAAGGTCTTAAAATTTGTGTTTTTCGTAAAATGAACACCATGAATGCATATACAGTTCTTCACAATAGTCCCTAGTGACCTTTCACCTCTCTAGTGTTGGTTAGATTTCGTTTCTCAGCTCTCCTCTAATTTCTTTTCTCTGTTTTTAACATTTATTTTATTTTCATTACAAAGTCAGATATACAGAGAGGAGGAGAGACAGAGGAAGATGTCCCATCCGATGATTCATTCCCCAAGTGAGTGCAATGGCCCGTGCTGCACCGATCCGAAACCAGGTGCCTGGAGCTGCTTCCAGGTGTCCCATGTGGCTGCAGGGTCCCAAGGCTTTGGGCTGTCTTTGATTGTTTTCCCAAGCCACAAGCGGGGAGCTGAATGGAAAGTGGAGCTGCTGGGATTAGAACCAGCACCCATAAAGGATCCTGGAGCGTTCAAGGCAAAGACCTTAGCTGCTAGGCCACGCCGCCGGGCCCAGCTCTCTAATTTCATTTCAATGTTTTGTTTCTAGGTTAGTCTATAAGTTTGCTGGTTTTATTTCTTTTTGAAATAACCTTTGTTTCACTGATCTTTCATGTTTTTCTCTTCATTTACTCGTTTGATCTTTATTTCTTTTTTATATATATATATATATATTTATTATTTAACTTCAGTAATTACATTGTATTATGTGACACAATTACATAGATACTTGGGTTCTCCCCACCCCTCCCCAAACCCTCCCACCATGGTGGATTCCTCCACCTTGTTGCATAACCACAGCTCAAGTTCAGTTGAGATTCCCCCATTGCAAGCGTATATCAAACATAGAGTCCAGCATCTTATTGTCCAGTCAAGTCCAATGTTGGAAACACACTGGAACACTTAGGGGTAGGCCCTCACTTCCTAAAAAAGACTCCAAATGCAGTAGAAATCGAGACCAAAATAAACAATTGGGACCTCATCAAACTAAGAAGCTTCTGTACAGCTAGAGAAACAATCAACAAAGTAAAAAGGCAACCCACAGAATGGGAGAAGATCTTCGCACACGACATAGGTGATAGAGGGCTGATCTCCAGAATATACAAAGAGCTACAAAACAACCAAAATGTCAAAACAAACAAGCCACTCAAGAAATGGGCATGGGAAATGGGCAAACACTTCACAAAGGAACAAACCCAAATGGCAAATAAACATATGAAAAAATGCTCAAGTTCCCTGGCAATAAGGGAAATCCAAATTAAAACATCAATGAGGTACCACCTAACACCAGTAAGACTGGCCCACATGAATAAAAGCACCAACAACACTTGTTGGCGAGGTTGCGGGGAAAAGGGAACCCTACTCCACTGCTGGTGGGGCTGCAGGCTGGTACAGCCTCTATGGAAATCAGTATGGAGAATATTCAAACAACTCAAATTCAACATACCGTATGATCTTTATTTCTTTACTAACTTTGGGATTTAGTTTATTCTGCCTTCTCTAGATACCCAAAATGCACCTAACCTGTTTGAAACCTTTCCATTTTTTTTATGTAGGCATTTAATGCATCAACCTTTACTTAGTATTTCTTTAGATGTCTTCTGTAAGTTTTGAAATGCTGTATTTTCATTTCATTCAATTTTTAAGTTTTGTTTTGGATTTCTTCCACATTTCTTTTTTGGATTTCAGGATCATAATATTTAATCTGCAGATGATTTTGTTTTCAAGATTTATTTGAAAGGCAGATGTTACAAAGAGAAGATTTCTGTCCACTGGTTCACTCTCCAAATGGCTGCCATGGCCGGAGCTGAACCAATCCCAAGCCAAGAGCCAGGAGCTTCTTTGAGGTCTTCCACACAGGTGCAGGGTCCAAGCACGAGAACTATCCTCCACTGCTTTTGCAGGCCATAAGCTGAGGGCTAGATGGGAAGTGAGGCCCCCGGAACATGAACCAGTGCCCACATGGATGCCGGTGTGCAAGGTGGAAGATTAGCCTCTTGAGCCACAGGGCCGGCCCCTCAATCTATGGCTTCATATTACCAAATTTGTCTGGATTTATATTTTTGTGATTAGAAAAGATATGATGTACTTTTTGTTGTGGTTTAATATGTGGTCTTAGAGGAAGTTTAGTGTATTCAAGTACATATTCTAAAGCTATTGCAATGAATGCTGTGTCAGTGTCTGTATACCCTAGAACTGTGTTTTTTCTTTTTGTTTTTTTTTGGTTTTGGTTTTGGTTTGGTTTTTTTTTTTTTTTTTTTGGCTTGACTGACATGTTAGTTGATTCCTTAACTCCACTTTTCTTGATCTGGAGCTTGACTCTCCCTTTAGATATGTATGTGTTTTTTTAAAAGATTTATTTTGTTACAAAATCAGATATACAGAGAGGAGGAGAGACGGAGGAAGATCTTCCGTCTGATGTTTACTCCCCAAGTGAGCACAACGGCCGGTGCTGTGCGGATCCAACCAGGAACCTCCTCCAGGTACCCCACGCAGGTGCAGGGTCCCAAGGCATTGGGCTGTTCTCAACTGTTTTCCCAGAGCACAAGCAGGGAGCTGGATGGAAAGTGGAGCTGCTGGGATAAGAGCTGGCATCCATATGGGATCCCGGGGCATTCAAGGCGAGGAGTTTAACACTAGGCCACACTGCCGGGCCCTCCCTTTAGATATAATAAGGCTTTTTAAGAAAATGACATGCTGTGGCATTGGATATATAGTACCCAATCTGTCCTACCTTATTGTTGAATTAATTTCTTGATCACTATCTGATTATCTTTGTATCTTTTTATAGCTTTGGCTGAAGTGTATTTTGTCTAATGCACTACTCCTGCTTGCTTTAGGTTTCCACTTAGGTAGAACATTCTTTTCCATCTTTTCACCAGTATGTGTCTTTACTAATGAGTTTCTTAAGGTACATATCCTTGGTTATTTTTTAATCCATTTAGCCAAACTCTATCTTACCTGGGAGTGTGGTCCATTGACTTTCAAAGCTGTTGCTAATAAGTAGTAACAGTAAGTAGCTGTTATTAGTAAGTAATCTATCCACTTAAAAATTAGTTGGTTTCTTCTGAGTATTCTTCATCCAGTTATGGGTGAGCTTCAAAGTTTTCCATTTTGGGCCCAGCACACTAGCGTAGTGGTTAAAGTCCTCACCTTTCACATGCCAGGATCCCATATGGGCACTGTTTCTAATCCCGGCGGCTCTGCTTGCCATCCAGCTCCCTGCTTGTGGCCTGGGAAAGCAGTCAAGGATGACCAGCAGCCTTGGGACCCTGCACCCACATGGGGGGCCCGCGCTCCTGGCTTCGGACTGACTGAGCTCCAGCCATTGCGGCCACTTGGACTGAGCTATCGGACGGAAGATCTTCCTTTCTGTCTCTCCTCTCTGTATATCTGACTTTGTAATGAGAATAAATAGAAGTCTTGCATGTTCTCATGATGCTATCCTGCTACCTTTTATTTGCTTCTGTCTGTACATTTTCCTCAAACAAGTTTTAGGAGGCCAGTTGATTCTGATGACTTTCCTGACTTTCACTCATTTTGGAGAATATTTAAGTTATAAAGGATAGTTCTACTCAGCCAAGTATTTTTGGCTGATAGGCTTACTTTTTCTTCACAACTTGAAATAAACCATTCAATTCCCTCTTGGCCTATAAAATTTCTGTTTGACAATGTTGTTCATTTAGTGGAGGTCCCCTTGAAAACGACAGTGCTTTCCTTTTGAGAATGAACAATTGTTTGTACTTAAAAGAGCCGGACCACAATAGGTCAAGGGAACGTGGATCTTTTCTGATTCTGTCAATTGACATCCTATGGGCCTTCTGTACTTGGAGGTGTACTTATTAAGATCAGGGAAGTTATGAGCTGTTTCATTGAATATGCGGCATACTCTCTTCCTCTCAGGAATTCCAAGAAAGTGTTCATTTCAGTAAGGTCTCAAAGCTCTCGGGCTGCTTTCATTCCCTTTCTCACATTTTTTTAAAAGCTGGCTAGAAAATATTGAACCTGTCTTCAAGTTCAAATATTTTTTAATTCTGTTGATCCTCATTTATCTTGACTTTCAACTATTTTCATTTTTAATTTTTCTTTAAGAAATACTTGATTTGCAAGGTAGATAAAGAGGGAGAGACAGATCCTCCATCTCAATGGCTGACATCAAGGCCTGGGCCACTGGATAGCCAGGAGCCTGGAGCTCTGTCCCTCTTGTAGATGACAGGGACCCAAGTTCCTCTGCCCTCTTCTGCTGCCTCTGCAGACATATTAGCAGACATCTGGATCCAAGGTAGAATGGCCAAGACTTGAATCGGAGTTCATAGGAGATCAGTACACAGGCAGTAGCTCAGCCTGCTGCTCACAAGAGCCAGTCCACAGTTGATTTTGTAATATCTGTTCAATTCCTCAAGGTCAGTCCTTGCCAAATTTCTCATATCATGCATTGATTTTCTAATTTCATTTTCTGTTGAAGTGTCATATGTCTTTTTGAGTGTTCCACATCATTCTTTTTGGATTCTTTATTTTATTGGAAATGCAGGTTTACAGAGAGAAGCAGAGACACAGAAATATCTTCCATCCACTGGTTTATTCACCCAGTGTCCAGAATGGCCAGAGCTGAGCCAATCCAAAGCCAGGGGCTTCTTCCAGATCTCCCTCATGGGTGCACAGTCCCAAGGCTTTAGGCTGTCCTCTACTGATTTCCCAGGCCACAAGCAGGGAGCTGGACGGGAAGCAAAGCATCCGGTATTAGAACCAGTGTCCAAATGGGATCCCGGCATGGCGGAAGTGAGGACTTTAGCTACTAGGCTACTGTACCAGACCCCTTAACTGCCAAGCTATTGCGCCAGACCTCTCCCGTGTAAATTCTCAAATTTACTAGCATTCCTATGTATGCACCCTTAATTCTAATGTCGGTGTACACTAGGTATTAATGTTAAACACTTCAACAATGTGGTAGTAGTAGCTTATAGTATAAACAATTCTATATGTAAAACTTGCAAGGTTCATTTCTCAACATGCTTAAGCCTTTAGTATTTTGTCCCAGCTTTTCCATTCTATGATAGCCATACTTCTGTAGGACAATATTCTACAAGCAATTCTCTTCCTTAATAACCTGCTTATTTGCTCGATTTACATTTTGAAACAATCATGTAAGACTCCAAATTAAGACATTCTATAAATAAAAACATACCGCATTTTGTCCCAGGCGCAAGTGATGGTGAGGTGCAATGGCATGGATGCAGACCCTGGCCTCGGCTGGTTGGGGGTCTCCAACAGTGGAGCCGACCCTCGACGCAGATCCCAGGGGTCTCCAGCAGCTGAGACGGCCCTCGCCGCTGCTGCCTGGGGTCTCCAGCAGCAGCAGAGAACTGAAGAGAGGGGGCGCAGCGGGGCTGGTAAGGCCAGCAGCAAGGGAAGGGGAGGGAGTGCGGCATGGCTTGAGACCCTCCCGGCACTGCGAGGGGAAGTCCAGCAGCAGCAGAGACCTGGGCTGTGGCACCCTGGGGTCTCCATCAGTATTGGGGACCCTCGCCTCGGCTGGTAGGCGTCTCCAGTAGCATCGGCGACCCTCGCCTAGGGTGCTGGGGGTCTACAACAGAGGCGGCGACCCTCGCCTTGGCTTGCAGGGGTCTCCAGCAGTGGCAGAAAGGGGAGGGGATGGAGCGCGTGCAGCTGGAGAGTACAGGCTAAAGGGAAGGGGGGGGGCGGCACGGCTGCAGCCCTTTGCTGCACCACAAGGGGATCCAACAGCAGCAGCGACCCTGGCCTCAGGTGCCACGGCGACCCTCACGTCCACTGCAGGGGGTCTTCAGCAGTGGCAGAGAAGGGAGGGGAGGGGACGTGGCACTGCTGCAACCCCTAGCTGAGCTACGAGGGGATCTCCAGAGGAATTGGCAACCTTGGCCTTGGTTGCAGGGGGTCTCCAGCAGCAGTGGCGACCCTCGCCTCGGCTGCTGAGGGTCTCCAGCAGCGGCTAGGCGAGGGGAGTTGAAGCAGCGCAGCCAGGCTGGAGAGCCCAGACACAAGGGAAAGGGAGGGGCCCTGGCCCAGGGGAACACACTCACCACCACGGCTTCCAGTGGTCTCCAGCAGCAGCTACCCTCACCGCTGCTGCCAGAGCTCTCCACCAGCCGAGGCGAGCTGAAGAGAGGGGGCGCAGCGCGGCTGGTAAGGCCTGGAGCAAGGGAAGGGGAGGGAGCGCGGCATGGCTTGAAACCCTCCCCGCACTGCGAGGGGAACTCCAGCAGCAGCAGAGACCTGCTCTGCTGCAGCTGGTGGTCTCCATCAGCATTGGCGACCTCGCCTCGGCTGCCAGGGGTCTTCAGCAGCAGCGGCAACCCTCACCTCGTGTGCTGGGGGTCTCCAGCAGCGATGGTGACCCTGGCCTTGGCTTGCAGGGGTCTCCAGCACCAGCGGTGACCCTTGCCTTGGCTGCCGGGGGGTCTCCATCAGCAGCAGCGACCCTCGCCTCGGGTGCTTGGGGTCTCTAGCCAACCGGCCAGGGGAGGGGTGGGAGCAGCGTGCCAGGATAGCTCAGGCACATGGCAAGGGGAGCCTAAGGGGCATGGTGCATCTTGAGAGCCCAGGCGCAAGTGAAGGGGAGGGGCCGCAGAATGGCTGCAGACCTTCGCCTCGGCTGCCAGGGGTCTCCAGCAGCAGAGGCGACTCTCGACGGGAACCCCGCTGCTGGGGTCTCCACACCGAGGCCCTCACAACCTTCCTGTGTGTGTGGTATGGGGAGGTGTTTGTTGGGGCGGGGTGTTGCAGGGTGGTGTCCCAGTGGGTCAAGAATCAGCCTGCCAGGCAGATGGCCTGTATGGGTGCTGCTTCAGATCCTGGCTACTTCCCCAGTGCACGGGCACTGTGGGAGCTGCAGTCCCACGTCAGCGTGCCCATGGGCGTCTGGGAGTTGCAATCCACATCAGTGTTCCCACCAGTGTTTGGGAGTTGGAGTCCGACTTCAGCGTAGGCAAGCACACTGTAGGAGCTGCAGTCCCACGTCAGAGCGCCTGAGTACTCTAGACGCTGAAGTCGTGAGGCATTTTGGGAAAAGATGTTCCACTAGGTAGCCTTCCATAGGCCGCTCTGGGACAAGAGACACCATCCCCTTGTCTCTCAAAGTGCATCGTGGGACGTATATTCCCAGCACCTCTTTTGCCGCCGAGGCCAAGCCAAGCACAGCCGAGCACAGCTGAGCTCAATCAAGCAGGTATGCAGTGCAGTGTCCGGGTTGCAGCGCCAGGAGATGGTCAGGCTTTTTGGAGCACATTTGGGAACTTGTACTGTAGATGGCAGAAGCCATGAGCAGGTATGACGTTGGCTGGGGAGCCACCTGGGCCTGGATAAGGGAACGCTTTCAGGGCCTGTGCTCCCGACAGCACGGGCCTGGATCCCTGGACTGTTTCCCAGCAGCCTTTCCTGCATTCTACCCTGAACCCTTCTTTAGGGGAGGTGCACCCTTGCATCCCTGCCCTCTACTCAGGCACCCGTCGCCCCTATCCCACTTGTCCCTGCCTTGGCCATGCACCCCATCCCCTTGGGGAGGCCCTCACAACTGCCTGTGTGTGTGGTATGGAGTGGTGATTGTTGGGGTGGAGTGGTCCAGGGTGGTGTCCCAGTGGGTCAAGAATCAGCCTGCCAGGCAGATGGCCTGTATGGGTGCTGCTTCAGATCCTGGCTGCTTCCCCCGCAGGCCAGCTCCCAGTCGATCCTCCTGGGAGAGCAGTGGAGGATGCTGCAGGGCTTTGTGCCCCTGTGCCCCTGTGCCCCTGTGCCCCTGTGCCCAGGGGGACACCTGGAGGAAGCTCCTGGTTCCCGGGATTGTCGTGGCCCAGCCTCGGCTGGCTCTGGTGCTGGTCCTCGGGGAAGTGAACCAGCAGATGCAAGAAAGATTGCTCTCTCTCCCTCTCTGTTCCTCTGTGTTTCAAAGCAAATAGCACAGAGGAAGGCTGGCATGCACACAGGCAGGCAGGCAGGCAGGAAGAGATAGACACCTGCTGCCCTCCTGGGAGGAAGCGTGCTGTGTGCTGTGTGCTGTGCTCTGTCTCTACTGCTTTTTCCTGCGAATGCAGACCCTGAGGGCGTATGTAGGGCTTCCGTCATGGGACTCCTTTGCAACTTCTAAAGAGTGTGCTTGAGAGAGAAGGTCTCTGTGGCTGGGGCTGCTTCCCTTGACTTGGCAGCAGTTAGGAGGAGCATCCTGCAGTGAGTGCCGGTGGCCATGAGAGGGCAGGCGAAGCTGCCCTTTCTACCCCTGTTTCTCTGAAACTTGAGGAAAAGTAAGTGAAGAGGCTATTTTAGAAAGTATAAATTAAATAGATATGGTTTTGCCAAGCATTTGGATTAAAGAACAGCTACTAATAAGTATGTGTCTAGGGCTGCATCTTACTATCACCCTGGGCCATTCCACAACATTTCATTATGTTTCTCCTACTACCAAACTGAAGCTCATTCTCTCCCTTTCCCTTTATTTTGTTTTGTTTCTAAGTTTTGCTTCTATTCACCATCTGCAATATCGGATCATTTTGGGCCTAGTCGTTATGACAGTCTATCTGTTGGCCATGGTGGGCTCTATCCTACCTCTTACTTTTTACAAGAGAACTTCCCCATTATCTCATTTATTATTTCTGGTAGGCTTAAGAACAATAGTTTTATCATCCTGCTTATGGGTGTGGGATATTGGGTCTAACAACTTGGAGTAACTCATTCACAATCATACAGTCATGAAGTACCAGGGCTGAGCTCGTTGTCCCAGTTTTTTGTTTGTTGGGTTTTTTGGTTTTGTTTTGTTACTCTAAACTTTTGTAGTTGGTGGAAACAGATTGTGTGAACGAATGCTGCAATCCCAGGAGGTAACCAGACGGAGGAAGGGGGTGTCATGAGTGAGTGCTGTGCAGAGTGATGACATCACGCCAGCTGATACAAACAACCTGCCCATTGGATCTGCATGTCACTTTCCTGTAAGAGCCCACCTGATGTTTGTAACCAAGTGACAGTAAGGGGTGTTAGTGTATGTAAAGGTGGGAGAATGGGGAGTTCTAGTGTCTGGAAAATACCTGAAGGTGATGCCATTAGTTCTTTGTAAAGTGCTGGTCTTAAAATGTGAAACCCAAAAGGAAAAGTTCTTGTGAAGCTTTAGGAAAACTAACAGACACTTGAATACTGGGTACCTTTGGGTACAATCATGTTTGAATTTTTGACCTTGAACTTGATTTGAATAAAGTCCTATTTTGTGAAGATCCTAAAAGATCTGGGGAACTGAATCCCAGGCTTCAACTTCCTTCAACAGTTCCTTTGTCATTTATTAGCTTAAGCTGCCTTTCTGTTTTCAAATATAGGCAGTTCATCTTCTGTATAGATTCCCAGTACAGTAGGGATTAAAAGTTGCTCAAAGCTAGGCAGTAAAACTTTCAGCCAAGAAAAAATCAAACGTCTGGATGGCCCAAGGGAGCAACTGACATTTCAGTTTTTTTAAAGATTTAGTCCCTGAATATTTCAAATTTAAACATAGGCTTTGGATCAGTGCAACTTGGGTTCTGTGTCACTTATTCTATATTACCTCAGTATTATATTATGGATTCAATTTCTTGCTCAGTTTTTGGAAATGGAAGACAAATTAAGTTGTCAGGCAGGACTTTAACCTGTAGTTTGCATTTCATGTTCTTGAGTTGTAGTGCTAGAGTCTTCAATGTTATTAATTTTTGCTAACCTGAGTAAGCAAGTGAAGTCCCAGGACTGTTTGGAAAACAGGATGAGCTTTAGTTAGGGAGGGTGGGGGTGTGTGAAATGATGGGTTTAATAAGGGAAGTGAATAGGAAGCAGCAACAAGATGGTCATGTTACATTTGTTGAGACCAGAGATTCTGAAAATATAGAAGTCACTTCAGAAAACAGGGACCTTGTAGGTATCATTCTCCTGTCTACTTCTCTTCCCCCCCAAAGTACTAATGTTGAAACAATTTTGATTTAATGGTGATACCGTTTATGGAAGGATTGTTTTTTTCACTGTAGAGGCGAGTCCTGTTTGGATAGAATTTGTACACAGATACAGTGGACATCTTTGGAAGTTATGTCACCAGTGACCGTGTGCTTTAAATCACTTGCGTTATTGTTATGATGATGATGATGATGATGATGATCAAGGCAATTGCAAAGCACTTACCCTTGAACATTTACCAAAAGTCTGAGGCTCTATGACATAATGTTGATGGATTGTGTTGTTGAAGAATTAACAAGATGAATGCCCTTTTCCCTACGGTTGTATGTACTTACATCTTTAACTTATTGCTAAAGAAGTAGGTGTCAGATAGGCTGATTTAATTGTGCTCAGTATTTTGTGACAAATCATGAAAGAGATTCCATTAGTCAAGATATTTGCAGTTCTAATGAAGAGTAAAATCTGATGATTTAGTAATGTTGGGATTATCTCATAACTAGTTGTTTAATTAAAGATCAAACATGCTAATGTGATTAGTAGATCTTATTATGAGACCTAATTAGGCCAGGGTTAAGCAAGAACTTCTGGCCCATTATCTCTTTCTGTATAGCTACAAACTACAAATGGTTTCTCTATTTCAGTTGTTACAATAAATGTCTTATGTGCATGAAAAGTATGAAATTCTAATTTTGGTGTCCATCTATAAAATTATATTGCAGCGTAGTGATGTTTATTCATGTACATTGTCTATAGCTGCTTTCAGTTATAAAGGCAGAATTCTACAATTGTATGTAATCATACAAAGATCGTATAGCCCACAAAGCCTAAAACATTCAGTATTTGTAGAAAAAGCTGACATTTCAGATAAACTGTAGTGTCTTTCACATTTGTCCACTTCTTCACATTTCAACATCCATTATCCTGGTCTAGATCTTAGTTCTATATTGCCAAAATTGTTGCAGAAACCTCACAACTGGTATTCACATTCCTGGTTTTCCTTACCTTATCTTCCTAAAATATGCACACTTAAATATTTAATGATGTCTCCGTATTTACAGAAGAATCTACGTAGTTCAACGCAAAGCGCTTCTTGGGTCACTCTACACTTCAGGGAAGGCTTCACCTGCTTGCTCATTATAGTCTATACTTAGGGTAACCATCTGCTTTTTCCAGAAGGGATAAGTAAGTGTGAAAGAGGCCTTTATAGTCATTGAATTGAGAAAACAAGTGTAAAGCAGTATTATTCTAGGCACATCGGGATATATATATATATATATATATATATATATATATAGCGCCATATTACCAATTTTTCATCTGGTTGCTACACATTCCTGATCTCTATATGTACTTGTTCTTTTACTTCTACTAGAATTTCTTTTCCTCTTTGTATAAATATCTACCTGAAACATTTTTCCAAATCCAGTTTATGACGAGCCATGTCTGTGCAGCTGTACTCATACATAATCTCTTTCTCCCACTGCACATGCACACACACACGTGCGCGCACACACACACACACACCTATAGTGTACAGCACTAGTTTCTTTGAGACATAATCCTTAGCAAACACCATATTCCTCATGGATCTATATAGCACCATGCCATTTGCAGTATATATTTGATGAATCAATGAAGACTAGATTGTGGAGACTAGTATTTGAAGTATTCAATTTCTGAATCTTCCATTTTAATATGATTAAGTAGTAAACAAAACTAGGTTTCTGAGGACTGAGGACACATCCTTGAGTGCCAGTATGGAAGTGTAGCAGGATGGATTAAAGTGCAGGTATAAACTTTGAGATCCAGCCTTCCTGAGACTGCATTATGATTCTGTCACTAATAGGCTGTATTACCTTGGGCTAGTTACTTTCTTCTCCTTACCTTCTTGCATCTGTAAAATGTGGGTGATCATAGTAGTTACTGGATGGAATGATGGCTGAATAAGCAAGTATTCCAAGAACGCAGTGACTGCTCTATGAAAGTTCACTGCTGGGAGAATCAAGATGGCAGAATAGGGTAAGCACACGTTTAAACAGATGGAGAAACATTTAATCAGGATGAAGCAGAGAGGACACATTCCAGGAAATAGAGAAAAGAACAACAGCAGAGGGATACCTGGAGACTGACAGACACAGGACAGCCGACACAGCAGCAGACACAACAGTGTGGTGTTGCAGTGATGGATACTCCAGCGGCATTCAGCTGACGGCAATCGGAACTCCACCAGCAACCAGGTGGGAAGGGACTTGCACTGGGAACTTGGGAGGTGAACCCAAAGAACTGGCCGTCCTGCTGGTCCATTTGATTTGGCCAGGAGCAGAGACAGAGCAGCAGATCCCAGACGGGCAGTGCGAGAACAGAGTGGATTTATAGCCCAGTCAGCCCCATAGAGCCGAATTGGGCACCATTTTGCATAAGGAGACAAAAGCAAGGGAAAGGACTGAGCATAAGTTGAGCTGGGAGTGAACTCGTTTCTTCTTTTTTTTTTTTTGCATTTTTAAATTTATTTTTGAAAATTATATTGTTGACAATCTTTACCTAGTTAATTACGGTAAAAAGGTTCAGGAGCTATAGGGAGGTGGGTAGGACTATTATGTCCATATTGTTTCCTTCTTGTATCTGAGGTAAAGGGGGTTATTGAGGGAGAAGCCCCTCCCAGTTTCCCACCCACCCCAAGTCCCGGATGTGGGGCATGCTCTGAGATCCTTGCTCAAGTGGTTTTAATAGTTCATTAGTTATGAATCACTGCCATTTTCACCACTCCAAGCACAAGGGGGTTGTTGAAGAATCCACTGATTGACATAGTCATAGAGTCTTCATTTGCCCAGTATTTCGCTGGCAACATAGAGCTGAGGTGGTTGATTGACTTGTTCTTTCTTCTGTCTTTTCTTGGGCAGGGTTCTGAGTCCAGCATTTCGATTGGGGAGAACCCCAGAGAAATTGTGAGGTATTTATAGACCAGATTCTTGTATGTTCTAGCAAGTACAGGGCCCGGCACAGTCCATCTCCTGGATCAGCTGGTGGTTGCAATTGCTGGGTTGGTTCTGTTTTCAGGCACAACATAAACTGGGACCAATGGCTGTTGCAGTCCAGCCTGGTTCTGCCCAGCACATACTAGGCCCTCACATATATCAATGGGAGCTGCAGCCTAGTCAGAGCGACCCACAATAACACCCAGCCACATTGCTAGGGGAGTGGAGGGGGCGGGGCGCGGCGCAGCTTCAGACCCCAGCCTTGCCAGGAGGGGATTCCTCTCCCCGTGCAGGTGGAGACCACCCCCGCACAGGGAGGGGAAGGGGGCGCGGCGTGGCTAGAGAGCACGGGAGACAGGGCCACAGTCCTCACTCTGGACCCCGGGAGACAGGGCCCGGTCCTCTCTCCAGACCCCAGGAAGCAGGGCCCCGGTCTTCCCCCTGACACCTTGGACATGTCCTGGTCCTCTCCAGAACTCTGAGACAGGGCCCTGGTCCTCTCTCCGGAACTGGAGACAGGGCCATGTTCTCTCCTGGACCCAGGAGACTGGACCCCGGTCTTTTCCCCGGAACACGGTAGACAGGGTCCTGTCCTCTCTTGGAGCCCAGGCGCCTCGGGTGCGGGGGAGTTTCCAGCAGTGGCGGCTACCCTCGCTGCGGCTCCCATGGGACTCCAGCAGCAGTGGCGAGGGGAGGGGGCGCTGCACTCCTGGAGAGCCCAGCTGTGCTGCCAGGGGAATGGAAGGGGCACTGGGCAGCTGGAGAGCCCAGGTGCAAGGGAAGCGGAGGGGGCACAGCAGGGCAGGAGACCCTCCCCCGCGCCGAGAGGGGATCTCCAGGAGCAGCTGGGACCCTCGCCTCGGGTGCTGGGGTTCTCCAGCAGCAGCGATGACCCTCACCGCGGCTCCTGAGGGTCTCCAGCAGCAGCGGCGGCGAGGGGAGGTGTGGGGGGCTGTGCGGCTAGAAAGCCCAAGCTGAAGGGAAAGGGAGGGGGCGCTGCATGCCTGCAGCCCCTAGCCACGCCACGAGGGGACAAAGCCAATTGTTTTTTGCAGCCCTAGGCAGAGAGAGCCGACCCCTTGCTGTGCGTCACTGCTAGAGGAGGCAATTCGGAACCAGCACAGCTCCAAACTCAGACACTGCTTTCCCTGGGATGCACCGGGGTGGGGGGCCGCCAGCTAGGAGCTGGCGGGTGTGGGGGAAGCAAATGTGTCTCAGGCGTGCATCAGCCTGAGACCATGAAGGATTATCCGCGGGATTATCCGCGCGGTCCACGCGGTCCAGCCAAGGGCACAGGCAAGCCTGCTTAGTTGGCTAGCTTTCAGAGCAGCTCTCCAGAGGCAGCGAAGTTGTGCTCACCAACGGGAAAAAAAAATCCGGAAGGCGGGGGAACAAAGCTTGGTTCATTCTCAACATCGCACGTCCCGGGGACTCTATTGCCCCTTGGCTTTACTCAGAGTTTCTGCTTAAGGTCTCTCTCAGCTGGTCCAGGCGACAGGGAAGGCACCAGTCTCCTCCTTGGGGGGGGGTGGTGGGTGGGAGGTTTCGCCCCACCCGCCTTGTCTTTCTTGTCTTTGCTGCCGGACTGTGCCGGGTTCTGCCGCCTCAGCCTTCCCGCGGCTTTTGTGTTGTCTTCCAAAGTTAGATTAACATTCCTGCCTTGAAATTTTTAAAAATATCGTTATTTTGGTAAATGTGCTACTTTACATCCATAAGTGGCTTGAAAATAACTCCAGAAAGTCACTTATAATTACCACTGAAAAAGCATGAAAATTAGTTTCTGATCTTGTGCAAACTTGGTTAGGTTTATTGGCTCACCCCTTTCAGAGTGTGACTACAGGATACTCACCCTTCAAAAATCAAACTTTCAAAAAAGATTTATTTATTTTTATTGGAAAGTCAGAGATACAGAGAGGAAGAGAGAGGAAGATGTTCTGTCCTATGATTCACTCCGCAAGTGACCACAACTGCTTTCCCAGTTCACAAATAGGGAGCTGGATGGGAGCGGGGCTGTTGGGATTAGAACCATATGGAATCCTGGCACGTTTAAGGCGAGGACTTGAGCCGCTAGGCCACCGCGTTGGGCCCCCAAAATGAAACCTTTTAACGTAAAGAAAATTCGATTTCTAAATGCGTCCTAAGAATCTACTAAAGATACAAAGTCTCCTGTGTATTGTTTGAGAACAGTAAGAGCATCTAATTCTGTGTTGCTATAAAATGTCTGGTAAAAAAAAAGGAAGCTGATCAAAGTAAAAATGTAATTAATAATAGTTATTGTATTTTACTGTCCCCTGAAGATTTGCATGTATTGCTACTGTAGAGTTCCAAAGAATACATAAAATACATTTTCCCCAAATCATGCCCCCAACCTCATCTGAAAATAATTGATGATAGAGCTGGTGACGTGGCCTCAAGGACTAAGCCACCATCGGCATCATCAACATCCCGTGCAGGTGCTGCTTTGGGTCCAAGCTGCTCTACTTTCAATCCCTCTTCCCACACTAGTACCTGGGAAAGACAGCCCAAGGATCACACTGAAAGTGTGAGGGGAAGCCTGTGTTGACTAAAGGAGACTCCAGTTGCGTCCTCTATAGTTTTGATGTGGACGCATGTACATGCCACTGCATGAAATAGCACAGCATCTAGTAACAGTGTCTGTTGATTTTTACTCAAGGGGTACTTCCAGTGGAAGCGTCATTTTTAAAAAGAAAAATCATAAAGGAAAAAGAAGGAAGGAAGGAAGGAAGGAAAGAGAGAGAGAGAAAGAAAACAAACTTTGAGGGTGGGCATGATGGCCCAATTGGCTAATCCTCCAGTTGTAAGCACCAGGACACTACTGATTCCTGTCCTGACTGTTCCAACTCTCTTCCAGCTCCCTGCTTGTGGCCTGGGAAAGCCTAGAGGATGGCCGCAGTCCTTGGGACCCTGAACCTACATGGGAGATCTGGAAGAAGCTCCTGGCTTCGAATCAGCTCAGCTCTGCCCTTCGGGGTCATTTTTGGAGTGAACAAACAAATGGAAGATCTTTCTGTCTCTCCTTCTCTCTGTAAATCTGCCTTTCCTATAAAAGTACATTTTTTAAAACTCAAACTGCAGTTTTATCTTTTTGCTACTGTATTCACGTGTCTTTTTTTTCAAACACCCCTTTTCTGCCACTCACGCAGAAGGGCATTTAAGCAAAGCAAAATGAAAATATCTCTATGGTCTCGGGAGCATTGTTGTAATTTTAGGGGCAGGCCTGGTTCTTGGCAGGGAAAGAGTGTAGCTTGGATCCATTCCAATCAGGGCACAAAAATCAGCTCTAAGGGCTTTGACGTGTAGAGAAAACGCTTCACCAGCTCTGGCTTCGTAATTCCGCATAGGAGGGAAAGATTTCACCGAGTTCCTGTTCCAGGGATCACCATTTTCTGTGGGTGCGCCTGTGAGCGCGCGCCCAGGGGTCCCGACCTGAGTTAGTCAGGCGCGCATGTGTCTTGATTTCAATCAGAGTTGTTGTAGGTTTCAGCGGCCTGTCCATCAACTAGTATTTCTGGAGAAGCTCTAAATCCAGACACCTGCTACTCAGCGTCCTCCACCCGCCCGACTCATGGGAGGTGGAATGGAGAATAGCGCAGGTGTGTGCTCTCAGGTGAGCTGCGCGCCCCGGGCCAGGAGCCGGGGACCAGGGACCGGGGACCAGGGAAGGCCAGCGTCGGGCCCGGAGGAGCACAATGCCGCGGGTGAGTGACCCTAGTGGAACCCAGAGTCCACTGAGCCCCGGTCTCTCGGCCACTAGCCTGGCGGGCTGAGTTTTAAGCTGTCGGGGAGGCTCTGAGCTCAGGGGATGGGGCAGCGGGTCTGGTCTGCGGCTTCAAGCTCCTTAGGTTTAGTCTGAGTGTTTGGGCGGCGGCGGAATGGTGATCTAGTTCCTCGCTACTGCAGCGCTCCGGAAGGGGGGGATTCAAGTTAGAAAGCGACCGGGCAGATTTTTTCAAGTCCCTCTCTCTGGGTCCAGACCCATGGTCCCAAACGCTGGGACTCCAGAAAACTTTTGCGACTAAGTGAAGACCTCCTAAGGCACCCGCGGTGCGGTTCTGCCCGAGTTGCAACATTCGTTTAATTGGCGTTAATTAGAATACTCCGTTGGTGAAAAAGTCAGTCTGGATTTGGGTCTTTGACTTCATATCCCTTGTTTTCGCGTTCATAAATAGTGGTGATAGAATATGACAAAAGTACACCGTTGGGGAATTTTTTGGTCAAGTTCAAGAAGTAGCACCGTTACCTCTGTCTAGACTTCAAAGTGGACTTTAAAATACTGTGTGTCTCACACTTTCCAATTCCATTGTGAGGGTGAAGTGAGCAGGGAACATGGAGTTTTTTAATGTGGTGGTAAGGTGTTGCAAAACCAGGGCTTGTTTCCTGAAAAAAAAAAAAAAATAGAGAGCTCAGACAATTACCAAAATTTCTGGACATTTCTCTTGTGGTTTGATTCTTGAAATTTTCAGTATGGGAGCCCTTCGGTGTTGTTTACATTTGTACAGAAAACAGACTCCTGAGTAGAGACCATTTGTTTAGTTTGTACTTTGCAACCTGACATTTGACAATGGTTGGTTCTAAACAGTTGTGCTTTATCAGCACGATGGAGTTTGGCTTTTTTTTTTTTTGTAAACTTGTTCAATTAGGATGCACTTTGCTGGTAATCTTCGTGCTGTATTTGTAAAGTTTTGTTTTGAAATGCTGTTTTACTCTGACCTGAAAGAAATGGAACGTACAGTTAAAATTTTGTGTTGAGGGGAAACAATAGAAGGCTTAAAAAAAAAACTTTGAAGTGGGATTCTTTGAATGTTTAAGTCTTTTTTTTTTTTGCACAAGCTGCTTTCTTGGTAAAGACTGTTTCTTGTTGTTTGTGTGGGTGAGTTCCAGCCCCTTCCCTGTTCCCCAGGGGCCATCAGCACGATGGTCCCTTCAGTTCTCAAGCCAGAAGCAGAGAAATGTATCCTTTCCTGAATCTCCCCCATCCAGTGTATCCACGCTTCTGGTCAGTTTTCACCGTCAGCCACCCTGAGAGCCCTAGGCTGCAGGATCCTGTGCCTTAGTGCTGTGCTGGATGTAAGCAGCCAGAAATGAACCAAGCTCAAGCAGTGCTTGCCCACATGATTGTGGCAGAGTCAGGGAGGCAGGTTCCCAGCCAAGAGGAATTAGGTGTCAGAATGGGAAAGCTTTGGAGATGCAAGGAGGCACTGGTTTCCTTTACAACAGGTAGCCCTGGAAGATCTACCTGACAAGCTGAGATGGGGAGGAACCAGTCACAGGGAAAGGGGCAGGGAGACTGCAGCCTGGCCTTGGAACAGTTGTGCTGGGAAGGGCTTGGCTTATCCGAGGACTCGGCAGCAAGGGAGGGTTGACCTAGAAGTCAGCCAGAGATCAGACCACGCAGAGACCTGCAGATGACAGCCAAAGGTTTAGGTTGATTCTGAGAGGAGGGACAGCCATGGTAGAGTTTTCAGCAGGCAGGACTGGGGCTGCCAGGTAGAGGATAGGAGTTGCAGGATAGGAGGTAGAGGATGAGAGTAGGAGGCCCCGCTGGGTGCTCTCCGGAGGTTTGACCTCAGCTCCAGGCATCCTTTAGAGGTGATAGTTAAGAATGTTACACAAGTGTATGTACTTAAAACAGGTCTTGGATAATGTTTAGTTGGAAACAAATCAATCTCAAAATGGCTAATTTGTGAATTCTTCAGCTTCCATTGTTTGTAATGGAATTTTAATTTTTTTCTGCTAGGATCATTTGTGTGACTTTATGAGCATTTTAGGGTTATAAGATTGCCAGCATTGCTAAGAATTTTCACCTGTAGGATCACATGTCTCCAGTCAAGTGGGTCTCCAACTTTAGGGTGTGTCAGCATCACGGGACAGGCTCTCTGCTGCCTTTGAGTATTAACAAGCCGAGAAACTTCGATCACTTGTTACGTGATTGCCTCCTATTCAACACTGTTCCATGCTGACCTCTATTTCACATTGAATTATTACAGATAATATGAACTAGAGATATTATAGAATGTTCTGGGGTGAGGAGTAATTTGCACACTGTTGCCTTTCCAGCTTCAGTCACTCATTACCGATGCATTTGATGGTAATAGATTTCAGAAAATCAAAGAATACTTTGAACAGAAAGAGAGCCATTCCCCTCAAAAATACAGTCGTCTGCTCTTACAAAAGCTTGATAGCTCCATCAATAAGGCAAGTATGTTTTGCTTTCTGGTGTGCCCAAAGTACCTGCGTTGAACTGCCGACGTGAGTGGTGACGCAGTGTGGTCTCCTGCCTAGGAGCTGGATGAGCATGCCTTTGGGCATATCTCCCTGTTGCTGCTCACCTGTGTTCGGCAGTTCTTCATGGATGGTCCTGAAGAAGATGAGCCTTTACTAATTCAGCAGGGACTGATCCCAAAGATAAGTGTCATCTTGTCACTGCTTGAAGCTCTGGGTAACCTGAAGGATTAGGGTGGGTTTAGTTGTGTTACATTATTCTGTCCCATGGAGACCAAATCAGAGAAGAAATCAGTATCCCGACTTTGCCACATCTGTATCCCCACTTTGCCACATCTGTATCCCCTCTTTGCCACATCTGTATCCCCTCTTTGCCACATCTGTATCCCCACTTTGCTACATCTGTATTCAACAAATATATGGTGGGGAGGGAGATGGAATGGTGACAAAAAATAGTTTTGACGGGGAGAGCTGGAGTGGTGACCAAGGCATTTTATTTTTAAAAAAGATTTTTTTTATTGTGAAGATTTACAGAGAGAAGGAAAGACAGAAAGATCTTCCATCCGATGGTTCACTCCCCAAGTGGCCATAATGACCAGAGCTAAGCTGATCCGAAGCCAGGAGCCAGGAACTTCTTCTGGGTCTCCCACGCAGGTGCAAGGTCCCAAGGCTTTGGGCTGTTCTGTACTGCTTTCCCAGGCCACAAGCAGGGAGCTAATGGGAAGTGGAGCAGTCAGGATACCACCCGGCACCCTTATGGGATCCTGGTGGTTGCAAGGCCAGGATGTAACCACTGAGCTATCACACTGTGCTGAACCGAGGTATTTTAAAGCATAGCTTCATGGGATAGTGGACAGTGCTTGCCACCTTCTGTAATGCCAAGCACGGGCACCAATTTGCTCGACTTCCAATCCAGCTACCTGCTAATGTGTTTGGGAAAAGCAGCAGAAGATGGCCCAAGTGCTTGGGCCACTGCACCCCATTGTGGGAAACCAGGATGCAGTTCTAGCTTTGCCAGCGCAGCAGCTTTCTGGGGGTGGGAGGGGGGAAGAGAAGCAAGGAGAAGGAGCTATTTTCTCAGAGAGAGAGAGAGTTGTCCATGTGTGTGTGTGTGTGTGTGTCCCTGCTTCTGTTACTCTTTCAAATCTTTTTTTTTTTTTTTTTTTTTTTTTTTTTTTTTTTAAGAACTGACCTCCCTCAGTTGAGGTCACTTCTTGAGGGGAGGTCCTGGGGTAAGTTGGATCACATTAACATAAAGAGAATGGAATTTTAATCATGAATTTAAGGATGGAGAAAATATAGTTTCAGAAGACAGATGATTCAATTCTTTTGATTTTTGGACATCATCGCACCAAAAATGTTTCTCTGAGCTTTGAATTAAACATACCATTTTGTTTCCTTTAACGCACTAAAGGACTCAGTAATATTTTTTATAGACAGTGGATGATTTGGAACATAATTATGTTTCTTGCTGTTGGGATACCACTTGCATTTCTAAATTTTAATATTTATTGCAAAGGTGAGGAGGTTGCAGACCATTGTGGACTTTTGATTAGGATGGAGAGGGTTGGGTTTGGGGGGCAGTGGGATGGCTGAGAAAAATATTCCTGCCTTCCCTCCTCTGTCCACAGGGGAAGAGGGTTGGAAGAGTAGAGAGAGAAGGTGTGCCACTCCTTGCCAGGCTATAGTGGTGCCAAGGGATGGAGATGGTTGTTGGCTGTCTCCTTAGGGACCCTGATGGGGGTGCAGGGGAGAGAGAATGTCCTGAGGGAGTTATTTCTCTTGGCTTCTTGCACAAGAGGTGAGAAATTCTAAGGTCTCTTGGCTGCCCGCATCTACCTCAGTGTGCCCACAGACTTAGGCATTCATGCATTTGGAAGGCAAAGTGCCAGAGGGGACACAAAGAAAGATGTTTCATCTGTTGATTGATACCACTACAGCAAGCACTGGACCAGGGCAAAAGCAGGAGCTTTGAATCCCTGCTGGGTCTCCCAAGCAGGTGGCACTTGGTCCATCCTCTGCTGCTTTCCCAGGTGTAGTAACAGGGAGACAGGGGAAGCAGAACAGTTTGGATGCCAGCACCACAGGTAGTGGCTTAACCAGGTGTGCCACAGCTCTAGTCCCCCAGGTGATTGAATCTAAAGTGAAGGTTTTTCTGATGTAAATGCAGGAAATGTCTCAGACCTTGCCTATGTTACAGTCAGCAGTCACGTGGAGAGAGTTAGCCATTGCCTGGGCTCTGTCACCAGCAATTTTGATTTCCTGGGTCTGGGATCAGGGAATTTTCAGATAGTGCCAGCTTTTCCCAGTTCCCATTGAGGCTTGTTTGTGATGTTCAGCAGGGTGCTTGATTCTGAAATGCAGTGATCAAGGCTCTGTAAGGAGCTGTTTATCCAAACTCCTGCTCAGCAAGAGCCGTTTTCTCTTCTGACCTGTCTCAGCAAAAAATGGTCTTCAGATGGCCTTTGCTTTATTGAGTAAATATATTCTAGGAAGGTGACAGAAGTTTTGTTTGTTTTTTTCTGACTTACTGATATTTTTGTTGGAAATGGAGATTTGCAGAGAGAAGGACAGCTGGAGACCCAGAAGCAGCTCCTGGTTTCCAAATGGCTCAGTTTCGGCTGTTGGGGCTATTTGGGGAGTGAACCCACAGTTGGAAGATTTTTCTTTCTGTCTCTCCTTCTCTCCATGTCTGCCTTTTTAATAAAAATAAGTCCTTTTTTTTAAGTTTGTTATAAATTATTCCCATCCTAGCAACTTAATATGAAATTGAATATATATTTCTATGAAAAGCGAAACCTTGTTTTAGCCAGCTGTGTTTGACCTAAGAAAGGTAGCCAGGCCTGGGCCCATTGAGTGCCATCAGGGTGGCACTGGGTGGAGCCGTTCCCAGTTCTGCATCTCCGTTGACAGGTTGCTTTCTGCACGTTTCCCCCTGTGTTGGGAAGATCCGTTGAGCTCAGTCCTGTCTTGCCAGTCCCTTCTGGAGCTTTCTGGCATCCATCCTGGCTAAGTCTTCAATTCCTGCTGAGAACCCGAGAGCTTAGGAGGCTCCTGGAGGTTTCTGGCTCCATCATGAGTCTTCCGCATGGCAGATGTGAGAGCCAGGCCTACCTGGACATGTGCAGGGAAGAGGAGCTTTAGTCCCATTCTGGTCACCTGATAAAATCTCCTAGAGAATTTTCATTGACTAGGCTGCAATAACTCAGTCCTGTGTGGTTCCATCTGCCTTTTCTGTCTCGGCTACATAGTTTCCTGGTTTGAGAGGATGACAGGATTTCTGACCATGGAAGACCTGGTCTCAGATGTATCTCTGATCAGTGCGACAGAAGACTTCCTGGACACTGCTATGGTAAGGCTCTGGGGAACTTCACTGTGCATGCCCCCTTGGAAGTGGACAGGAATAGCAAAACTTCATCCAGGTCTCTTCCACGGGTACAGGAGCCCAAGCACCTGGGCCATCCTTTGCTGCTTTCCCAGGCGCAATCGCAGGGAGCTGAATCAGAAGTGGAGCAGCCAGGACTCAGAACAGCTGCCATCCAGGAGGCCACTCTGTAGGTGGTGGGGGAGCATGCTACACCACAGTGCTGGCCCCTCGAGGTTATTTTCAAAGCCTGAATTTCTGCAAGATGTGCGTTTCGTTAAAAGACTTTATTATCAGAGTATCATTTAAAGAATAACTGTACATCAACACACATGTCCGTGTTAAAAGAAAAATGGCTTATTTACATATGTACAAATAGCCACTTGCTCATTGTATGCAGGAGGCTGAGGTTCACGTAAGCTTTCTCGAAAGTTCTTTAAGGGCACCCTCTGCCTATGAGGGCACCCTCTACTAACATGAACGTTACAGTTTAGAATGCTGCTTTAGAATAATAGCTGAAACCTTTCTTTTTATTAGGTTATTTCCAGATGCAGTAGAAAAGGTAAGTCTATTATTAGCTACCAATTGGCTACCTATTTTAATTAATATTACAATACAGAGACTATTGAAAGTGGGGTTAAATATATTTGAATTTATTGAGAAAGCATATGATAGTGTTGAAATACATTTTGTTGTGAAAACCTGTTTATTTGCCTGGTTGTGTTTGTAGTTGCTGCTGTCGCTAAATGGCTGCTAAGCTTTGTTCAAGTCGTGAAAAACCAGGTTGGTCATTGTACACCAGCAGCATGGTCAGTGCTGTGGTTCCCACTGAGGCAGCACTGGGGGCTGGTAGGTCCTGAGAGGATGGATTGGGAAGTTTGGCCGTCTCAGCTCTCCTGTTTCTGGGTAATCTCTTTGGCATGTGGCCACTGAAGTGCCATCTGCCACAAAGCCCTCCTCATGCCACCACAGTTACTCAAACCTAGAGGCAGACCAAGAGGAAAACCAGGCCAGTGTAGCTGTTGCTGACTTGACCTGAATTTGCTTTGGCTGCTTTCCTCCTTTAAGAGTATAAAGGTAAGGATTCTAGAAAAGGAAACTGGGGACTAGGTGGTTGATTTTTTTTTTTTTCCAACGTGGCTCACAGAAAAGACGATTTTGATACTTTCAGTTATTATGAACTCCAAGGTATATTTAAAACATTGGACCATTTCAGAAACTGGGGACCTCTTGCAACAGATACATTCTTTTTGTGTGATACACCTTTTTGATTTTCATGTTCAAGAGTGGTTATTGATGATGTCTGGTCACGGGGGATTTCAGACTTGTTACCAGCTGTGCTGTGTTTGTCAGAGGTCTTCACCATCTGTCAGTGGACTCCACATATCTTCAAGTTAATTTTTTTTTGTGAACTTCATAAATGATAATTGTGGTCTTTAAAAATTGGCAGAAAAAGTATTTTCCATTGTGTATTTGGACATTTGTAGCCCCAATATTCATGTAAAGAGACTTGGAGTGAGTGGACAGTTGGAGAATGAACCAACTGATGAGAGCACTTTCACACTGCTGCTATCTGCTTCTCTGTCAGACTAAACCCTTGCACAATCTTAATTTTTATTGTAATACACAAATGTAAGAAGCATATGGAAATAACAGGAAATTGTGGGGCCAGTGTAGTGGCTCAACACACTAACCCTTCACCTGCAAGCACCAAATTCCCATGCGGGCACTGTCCCAGCTGTTCCATTTCCTATTTAGCTCCTTATTTATGCCCTGGAAAAGCAACAGATGATGGCCCAAAGCCTTAGTATCCTGCACCTACATGAGAGACCTGGAAGAAGCTCTTGGCTCCGTATTGGATTAGCTCAGGCTCTTGTGGCCTTTTGGAAGGTAAACCAGTAGATGGAGAGACAGAGTGAAAGATCTTCCTTCTCTCTGTAAATCTGCCTTTCCAATGGAAAAAATATGTACGTATATATTTAAAAGCCAGAAGCTAGGAGTTTCTTCTGGGTCTTCCATGTGGATGCAGAGTCCCAAGGCTTTGGGCCATTCTCTGCTGCTTTCCCTGGCCATAAGCAGAGAGCTGGATGGGAAGTGGAGTAGCCAGCACATGAACCAATGCGTATATGGGATGCTGGCAATTGGAGGTAGAGGATTAGGCAGTTGAGCCATAGCACTGGCCTCAAAATAAGTATTTTGGAAAAACAAAAGGAAACTAGGGAGAATCAAGATGGCAGAATAGGGTAAGGACATGTTTAAACAGAGAAATGTTAGCCAATGTTAAGCAGAGAGGACACATTCCAGGAAATAAGAGAAGGCAGAATGACAGCAGAGGAGCACCTGGAGAGTGACAGACACAGGAAAGCAGCATATACAACAGTGTGGTGTGGCAGTGACTGATACCCTAGCAACACTCAGCCAGCGGTGACCTGAACTGCACCTGCAGTGAGAACTCAACTGGCAACAAGGTGGGAAGGGGCGTTTCCCCAGAGCTCAGGAGGTGAACCCAAAGAACTGCCTGTCTGCTGATCTGTTGGATTTCACCAGGAGCAGAAACAGAGTGGCAGGTTCCAGACAGGCAGTGTGGGAACAACATGGACTTCAGGGCCTAGTCTGCCTGCTAGAGCCAAAGCAGGCAGCATTTTGTATAGGAAGGCAAAGGCTGTGATAGGACAGCACTGTGCATGCACTGAGCTGGGATGAACTCATTCTGGCTCAGTGAACTGCAACAATGTGGCATCCTACAGGTTCCACCCAAGACAGGTCTGCTTAGAACTCAGTCCTGACTACCAGCAGATCAAGAACTCTAGTAGTGACACATCAGGTGCAAATCTGAACAATGTGGAAAAACTTTACAACTGCAGTGACAACAGTGAGCTGTGCATGTGCAGAGCTGGGAGAGAACTCACTGAGCTCAGTGCATTGCACGGGTCCCACAGGAAAATAATACCAACTATGGCATATGGGTCAAAACAGGTCTGTGTGACCCTCAGACATAACAGCCAATAGGCTCCAGCAAGATTAACACCACCATCAACCTAGCTATATAGGACACCTGGTGTCTCCCTAATCCTAGGACCTGCTCCAACCAGAAGTGGAAAAAAGGTTGTACAGACAACGATGCAGCCTCAGCACAGTATCACAGAAGGTGGAGAGTGGTGAGCCAGGAGCTGGGGCTGTCTAGACCATGGTAGATGTCTAACATGAGAACCCAGAGTTGGAACTTGGTGGAAAAAGTGGCCCAAGTAACTGCAAACAAAGAGATGTGTGCCAACCACAATAAATAAAATCAAATTGCAGACCTGTGGGTGACAGAGTGTAGAAACCTGTCCCAAGGAAGCAGAAGTACAGTGACCAATAGTAAAAGAGGAGCCACAGTCACAATGAATATTACTGAATACTCTCCTGTAAAGGAGCAAAACCCTTAGCCAACCTCAGAGTTCACTGAGGAAGATATCGAGAAAATGGGGAACACAAAATTCAAAACACTTGTTATGAAACTTCTTATCAACAACAAGAATCATGTAATACTTTAATAGTTTAAGGAATTTAAGGAATATGTCACACTGGAAATGAATCAAATGAAAGCTGATATATCAGAAATGAAAAATGCAGTGGAGTGAATAAAAGTACAGTGGAGAGTCTCCAAAATAGAATGAAGGAGGCAGAAGAAAGAATCTCAGAATTGGAAGATATTTCTTGTCACCAGAAAGAAACAAGCAAAAAGCTGGAAGCAGAGCTGGGTCAAGCTAAAAAAATATTTAAGAACTGAAAGACATTATTGAAAGGTCAAGTATAAGAGTTACGTGATTCCCAGAAGGTGCAGAAAGAGAAGTTGGGTTTAAAAATGTATTTAATGGGGCCCGGTGACACGGCCTAGTGGCTAAAGTCCTCGCCTTGAAAGTCCCGGGATCCCATTTGGGCGCCGGTTCTATTCCCAGCAGCTCCACTTCCCATCCAGCTCCCTGCTTGTGGCCTGGGAAAGCAGTTGAGGACGGCCCAAGGCTCTTCGACCCTGCACCTGCGTGGGAGACCTGGAGGAGGTTCCTGGTTCCTGGCATCGGATCGGCATGCACTGGCCATTGCGGCGCACTTGGGGAGTGAAACATCGGATGGAAGATCTTCCTCTCTGTCTCTCCTCCTCTCTGTATATCTGACTTTGTAATAAAATAAATAAATCTTTAAAAAAATGTATTTAATGAAATAATCAGGGAAAATTTCCCTAATCTAGAGAAAGAATTGGGAAACAACATTCTGGAGGGACACAGAACTCCCAACAGGCTTGACCAAAAGTGATCTTCACCATGACACATGATAATCAAGCTCTCCAATCAAACATAAGGAAAAGACCCTTAAATGTGCACATGAACAAATCAACTGACATATAAAGGAATGCCAATTAAATTCACAGGAGACCTCTCACAGGAAACTCTGCAGGCCAGAAGAGAATGGAGTGACATATTCCAGATTCTAAAAGAAAAAAATAGTTAGCCCAGGATTACCCAGCAAAACTTTCTGTTGTCTTTGCAAATGAAATACAGTTCTTCCACAGTAAAAAGAATAGACCTCTTTCAAAACTGCCCTACAAAGGGTACTTAAAGACGGTCTCTTGACAGAGAAGAGAAATAGCACCCACCAAAATCAAAGGCAAATGTGAAGAACATCTCAGTAAAATAACAACAGTAGACTAAATTAATGCACAACCCATTGCTAAAATGACAGAATCAAATTACCACCTATTCATATTAACCCTGAATGTGAATGGCTTAAACGCATCAATCGAATGTCATAGATTAGCAGACTGGATTATACAAACAAAACCCATCTATTTGTTGCCTGCAGAAGACGTATCACCAAGAAAGATTAACAGAAACTATATCTCATGGATTTTGATTTTTTTTGAATTCCATCTCTTCAAAACAGTTTTTCTTTCCCCTCATTAAATTCTTCAATGACTTATAGATCATACGATAGCATCATTTTGTTAAGGAATATTCTTGATTTTCTTTCTCTTCAACACATTGGTCATTCAGTAGCGTGTTATTTAACTTCATAGCATTGTAAATTTCTATTTCTTCCTGTTGATTTTGTATTGTGGCTTTTCATTTAAGCAGATGTATAGTAACTGTAATGGAGACTGTCTTATCCAGATGTGAGGATGCATTGCAGTATGCATCTCTACTTCCAAAGATGGACTCCCAATGAAACTGTTTACTGTATCTTGACAATAGGATGTGGGACTCTCTGCCATTGTCCATGCCCGCAATGATGGACATATGACTGTTTATGAGGAACTGTGCTATAGTAATAATATAGTAGAACCTGTGGGAGGAGGGAATTTGGGGAGGGAGTAAGGGAAGTCCTTGGGCCTATGGAACTGTATCAGAAAATGATAACAATAATAGTAGTAATGATAAATGAAACTGTACAAGGAACTGCACATTCTTAGTTGGTGTAGAAATCAGAAATCAGTTTTGCTTTAGGTATGATGACAGGGAAGAGTCATACTGCTTGTTCCATTTTCCTTCATGGATATCTGCATGATTCATACATATGTGGCCTGGAACTTTTAAATTTATTTGAGTGGTAGAGTTACACACACCAGGGATGGGAGAGAGATCAATTGATTTTCCATGTCCCAAAATGACTGCAACAGCTATGTTTGGGCCAGGATAAAGTCGGGAGTCTGGGATTTCCTCCTGCTCCCCACACGGGCAGCAGGACCTCAAGCACTTGGGCCAGCATCTGCTGTCTTCCTAGGTACATTAGCAGGGAGCTGGATCAGAGGCGAAAGAGCCGGGACTAGAACTGGCAAGCTGTTATGAATGCTGGTCTCACACGGGACCACGTAACTCGCTGTACCAGTGCTCACCCAAGAGGTTTGTTGATTTGAAAGGCAGAGTGACACCTCTTCCATCTGCTGGTTCACTCCCCCATGGTCTCAACTGCCGGGGCTGTTAGCATGGAGCTGGACTGGAAGCAGAGTGGCTGGGATTCCAAAGGGCATTCCAATATGGACCTGAGGTGTCAGGGCTTAACTCCTGTGCCACAACACCTGCTGGTAGTGGCTTTAACACAGACTTGATCTTGTCTCATGGCCAGACCTCATCATTCCATGGCTTTTGTAGATTTGCCTTTCCATGTCATTTGGGAGTCATTTCCTTGGTCATTGTTGGCATCTTATTTTTCCCCTGCCGTTCTTTCCACTGCATCTGTGTTGCTGTTTTGTACTGAGCCTGCACCTGCAGAGTTTGCTGTGGCGTTTCCTGCTTCTGTGTAAGCTGCTGCCTCGTGTGCCGGCTCTGCTGCCATCCTCCTCCTCTTGCTTGTGCTGAATCTGCTGCGGCTTTTCTTGCTCCTGCTACAGCTGCTGTGCAGCGCTGTTTCTGTTACTGCTGCTGCCTCACCTGCTTTGGTCTCTGCTTTCCTGGTGCCTCTTCTGTGTTGTTTCCCCTGCTGCTGTTGCCCCTACATTTGTCAGTTTCTCTTCCTCTCCTTCCTCCTCCTCCCCAGATAGGAGAGGCAGAGCTATCTGCCATCTGTTGATTCACTCCCAAAACTTCCAGGACAGCTGGGGCTTGGTTTCCCTGGAGGGCAACAGCAACTCAGTTACCCTGACTGCCTCCCACAGACTGCATGGCAAGGAGTTGAGACCAAGTGCTGTAGGACACGGACACCGTAACCACTAGCTCCCCTGATTCTTTTTGGCACACATTTGATTCTTGTAAAATATGCTTTCAGGGAAAATGCAGATGTTGGATTCCTTCATCCTCAGTTTAGGATTCCTAGTGACAGAAAGGAGGATCAGCCATTCGCTTTAGCAGGAGGTGAGTTAAGAAACTAGGCAACAAGTGCTCCAGCAGCTTCCAAGAAACTTATGCATGGGTCTCTGTTTTCTTTCTTTCCTGTGAATGCCTTCCCCAATTCTGAGAAGGCCGTGAGGACTTTGAACTTCATTTTGCAAGCTGTACCTTGGGAAGAGAGAAAAAGCCTCCCCTAGTCAGAAAGCATATGTCATCTTAAGTGGCTTTAGCCTCAAGTACATGGTGTTGTTAAGAGCAACTCTCTTGTGGTGCTGTTGGTTCAGCCTTTCTTCTCACGGATGAGTGCAATCATTTGTGGTTTCGGTGAAGGCTCAGTGCACTTGCCGTGTGTGCTAGATAATGCAGGAGGACCGAGAAAGAGGCAGACTGACTGTGTTCTTGTTTCTTTATGGGTTGTTTGGATTTTTTTAATAGATTTTATTGTTATTGGAAAGCCGGATATACAGAGAGGAGGAGAGACAGAGAGGAAGATCTTCCATCCGATGATTCACTCCCCAAGTGAGCCACAACAGCCGGTGCGCACCGATCCGATGCCGGGAAACAGGAACCTCTTCCGGGTCTCCCAAGCAGGTGCAGGGTCCAAAAGCCTTGGGCCGTCCTTGACTGCTTTCCCAGGCCACAAGCAGGGAGCTGGATGGGAAGTGGAGCTGCTGGGAATAGAACCGGCGCCCAAATGGGATCCCGGGACTTTCAAGGCGAGGACTTTAGCCGCTAGGTCACGCCGCCGGGCCCGGGTTGTTTGGATTTTACAAGGCAAGGTGAAATGCTTTATTAGACCATCCATGATTTTTTTCCTTTTGTGTATGTGAGCTCACTCAGTGACTGGGAAGAATGTTGACAGTGCAAGTCCTGGGGCCAGACTGCTTGGCTTCCAATCCTACCTTTGCCACTTCCGTGGGTGGAGTGCAGCTTGAACATTGTCCTTCATGCTGCTTACCTATAGCCTGGGGTTGGCAGTAACTTCCCAGTGAAGTTCTTGTGAATGTCAACTGAGAGAATCTTACAGTGGCCAGCACGATGCTTTGCAGAGAGCATGGACTCTTAGGTTACCAGCTGTTCGCCACCCCAACAGGCCGTGGAGTTTGCATTGCTTTGAATTTTGGGTGACCTCGCTATGCCTGCATAGTCATTGCAGCGTGAAATTTGGAAGGAAGGATGTCATGTGTGACTGCAGAAAGAGCAAATTTAGCACAATATTGTGAAATGTGATTTTAAATGGCTGACAGTGGCAGCCCAACATTTATTGGCTGGGCAGCTGTTACTGGTGAGTTTACCATAGTGTACAGGTGGTGACCAATGATCATCAATGCATTGATGTCATGTTTAACCATGTCACTCATCATTTCTGCACTGGACTTCTCCTAAAAAACAAAACAAACAAAAACACCTTTTTTTTTTTTTTATTTGACACAGTGAAATCACTATCTTCAAAGTATTTAGAGTTAATATTGATGTTCTGATATCTAATATGTTGAGATTGGAAGATCTCATGTTTTCTCAATTTTCAAATCACAATCCTATGGTCATGCTGCCTTCTTATCTGTGTGTTCAGGAAAGTCTGGAATGTTCTGGACTTTCAGGCACAAGTGAGACCTGCAAGTGTAAAATGAAGTGGTGCTGTTTTAGGGCTGTTTGTTGAGTAGCAACAGATCAATCCACATATGAGGAACTAGGCTATCACAAGATGTTGCAATAAATCTCTTCTTTAAAATTGGAGTTACTGTAACATGGAAGAAAGATTAGTGTCACAGTTGTTAAACTTGACTTGAAATTCTTGATTATATACAGGTACTTTAAAAGCTTGTGGAAAATGGAATTTAAAAATAGAATGTGTTTTGTTGTGAAATTCTGGAAATTCCATGCATGAATTTTCTTAGAGATTAATTTGTTTATTTGAAAGTTACATAGAAAGAAACACACACACACACCTCTTCCATCCACTGATTTCTCTTCCCACATGACCACAACAGCTAGGACTGGGCCAGGCTGAAGCCAAGAGCCAGAAGCTTCTTCCAGATCTCCCACATACATAGCAGGGGCCCAGGCACTTGCGGCATCTTCTGCTACTTTCCCCAGATGATCAGTAGGGAGCTGGAGGTTAAGTGGAGCAACTGAGACATGAATGGGTGCCCATAAGGATGCTATAATGCCAGCAATGGTCTTTACCCACTGTACCACAGCACCTTTTCCACAGATTTTTGTAACAGGCACTTTTTTGCAAACTTTAAAAAAAATACATTTTTTGAGAGATTAATCAGTGTTCCATCTGCTAATTTATTCCCAAAGTTTGCAATGACCAGGGCTGGAATTTTGGTTTGCTACAAGAGTGGCAGGGGCCCAAGTCGTTGGGTCACTTTCTGCTGCTGTGCTAGGCGCTTTAGCAGGAAGCTCGATTGGAAGTGGGGCAGCTAGGACTCAACCTGGTGTCACAGGTAGCAGCTTAACCTGCTGTGTCATAATGCCAGCCCTGCTTCTGGTGAACTTTTTAGACAACTTTCCATATGCAAGAATCTCTTTTTGCTGCCAAGTAAACCTACCCTTTAGTTCTGTTTTCCACCAACTTTTAGGAGTAACCTCATCCAGTGAGAGACTGTGTTCGTTACAGCTTTGACATTACAGTCAGTGAGGGGAATTTGAAGTCATTTCAAACGTACAGATTGATTTTAAAAATATTGTCAGCATGATACACTTGATGTAACTTTGCCACTTGATGTACCTGTCAGTAAATGTGCTTGATTTAAATGTTTCAGGAAAGACTTTGCAAGGACCATCATAATTGTGGGTGGTAAGAATGTAAATATTTACTATATTAAATATTGGGCCCTGGAGGGGATTTTCTAAGCATTTGGGACCCAGGGAGAAGGAAGGATGAATCATGGTCAAACTCTGAAAAGAGGTATTGAGATATGATTTTCAATTTATTTTGAGAGGTACAGACCGAACACTGTAAAGAATAATTAGGAATTGAATATTTATTCACCATGCAACTTTGTTAAATTTTAGTATGTTGGCACATCTACCGTAAATACTCTTTTTGAAAACAAATGGAGTCAAAATGAAGAAGAGTGCCCTGTGTCCTTGTTCCCAGGCCATTTCATTTCTCCTTGACTCACAGTTTTCATGTCTAAGCAACTTTTTCTAAATTTTCTATTTTCATAAACGCTGAAAATTTTATTTTTTAAATTTAAATTTTAAAAATTAGTTAAAAACACAATTTTAAAAAATGCTTGAGAGACAGAGACAGAGAGCTCCCATCCACCTGTTTATTCCTCAAGTGCCCACCTCAGCCAGAGCTGGGAAACAGAAACCCAGTCTGGGTCTCCTGTTTATGTGTGGCCGGGACCTCGTCCCTTGAACCATCACCTCCTGCCTCCCAGGGTTGTGTTAGTTGGAAGTTGGAATCAGGAGCAGAGTTGGAATACAAACCAAAACACTGCAAATCAGATATGGGTATCCCAACAGTGACTTAACCAGGCCAGGTGCCTTGGCCCTTAAGGTATATAAGTACCGTCCTATGGAAAGTATTTTGCTCTATGCAGTTTTAGAGTCCATTGTGAATATCATAAGTGACCTTAGAATTTTATTTTTTAAACAAATATTTTATGGCTATTTTGATGAACTTTCTTTGAATTAAAAAAAATTTTATTTTTTTTAACTTGAAAGGCAGATTTTGGGCCTGGTGCCATGGCCTAGTGGCTAAAGTCCTCGCCTTGAGCGCACTGGGATCCCATATGGTCATGGGTTCTAATCCCAGCAGCCCTGCTTCCCATCCAGCTTCCTGCTTGTGGCCTGGGAAAGCAGTCAAGGACGGCTTCTGCTAGAGACCCAGAAGAAGATCCTGGCTCCTGGTTCCCGGCATCGGCACCGCACCGGCCGTTGCGGCTCACTTGGGGAGTGAATCATCGGATGGAAGATCTTCCTCTCTGTCTCTCCTCCTCTCTCTATATATCGGACTTTGCAATAAAAATAAATAAAAATTAAAAAACATAGATTTTTATAGAGGGAAGGAGAGACAGATCTTCCATCCACTTGTTGCAACAGCTGGAGCTGAGCTGATCTTGAGTTAGGAGCCAGGAAAGACTTCCGGGTCTCCCACGTGGGTGCAGGGTCCCAAGGATTGGGCCGTCCTCCACTGCTTTCCCAGGCCATAAACAGGAAGCTGGATCGGAAGTGGAACAGCCAGGAAATGAATGAGTGCCCACGTGGGATGCCAGTGGCAGCAGGCAGAGGATTAGCCAGTGTTGCCATTGTGCCAGCCCTTTCCTTTAAAAATTTTAAATGTATCTAACATAAAACCACAAATATTATTCATTTATATGTTGTTGACATCTTTTAGATTTCTCTCCCAGGATTTGTCAGTTGCAGCTTGCCTGGGGGTCCCACCCCAGGATACGTTCTGCTGTTAGTTCGTGTGGCATGAAGCGACCAAGATGGGACTTGTCAGAGCAAGCACCGTCTCTGGGACTCCTTTGTTGTGTCGTTTGTCCAGAGTGACCCATGTCTGCTGTGTGTTCATGTCCAGATTACGACCAGCAGGTTGCAGCTTCCAAAACCTTGTGTAGGTTGACAACTAGAACAGCGAGGGAGGAACTTGCCAAGCAGTGGTTTGAGGATAACGTCATTGCGGAAGCTTTCAAAGACATTAAGGATCGAGAATTTGAGATGGTGAGAGTTCTGCCCTTACAGTGAACAGTTGCAAAGTCTCCCCTGAGTTCTTGGCAATGAGTTGGGCTTAGGGAGGAATTTTTTCCTTCCATTTATATGATTTCACTGAAATTGTTAAACTCCCTGTTTTCCAAGGAAAGGGATCCATCAATACAAACAGGGATGGTACAGACTACAGACAAAGTGATTTTCATGGATCAAGCAAAAAATGTTTTGCTTTCAATGAGGAGAGCAATTGTAAATGGACATGTAGGGCCCAGTGCGGTAACCTAGTGGTTAAATCCTTGGCTTGAAAGCGCCGGGATCCCATATGGGCACTGGTTAGTGTCCCAGCTACTCCACTTCTCATCCAGCTTCCTGCTTATGGCCTGGAAAAGCAGTCAAGGATGATCCAAAGCCTTGGAACCCTGCACCAATGTGGGAGACCTGAAGGAAACTCCTGGCTCTTGGTTTTTGATTGACTCAGCTCCGGCCATTGGGACCACTTGATGAGTGAATCAGTGGATGGAAAATCTTTCTCTCTGTCACTTCTCTCATATATCTACCCTTCCAATAATAAATAAATAAATAAATAAATAAATAAATAAATAAATAAAAATAGTAACAGTAAATGGACTTGTAGGGGGATGGGGTACTGGAGAAGTGGTGACAGGCTCCCATGGGTGGTGACAGGCTCCCATAGGTGGGGCTAGCTCTGGTGGCCAAGTCGTGTGGGGTGGTTGTGTTGAGCTGTCCACCCACCATCTGTATGTAGAGAAAGGGTTATTTTCAGGGTCTTCTCTATACTTCTGGCTCACCTTGATTTTGCCTTTGAGTGGCACAGAAGTAGCTTATGACTTTTGTGTGTATCTGTCTTCAGTCTCACATGGCTAAAACATATCCTCTCCTCTTTAAAAAAAAAAAAAACAAAAAACAAAACACCTAAAGCTGCTGCTTTTAGTATAAGGCAAAACCTTAGTAACAGCATCTAGGCTAAAAGTACCCTTCTGGGCAAAAGCTACACAGCCAGAGTTTTCTCCTTTTAAGATTTATTTATTTTTATTGGAAATGCACGTCAGATTTTACAGAGAAGTGGAGAAACAGAATGATCTTCCGTCTGATGGCTCAGGCCCCAAGTGGCCACAGTGGCTGGAGTTGAGCCGATCCAAAGTCAGAAGCCTGGAGCTTCTTCCAGGTCTCCAGTGTGAATGCAGGTCTCGAGGCTTAGGGTCATCCTCCACTGCTTTTCAGACCCCAGGCAGAGAGCTGGATGGGAGGAAAGTGGAGCATGTGGAACATGAACCAGCGCTCATATGGGATCCCTGTGCTGGGAAGGTCAAGTTTTAGCCATGGAGCCATCACTCTGGGCCTCAGGATTTTCTAACATCTAAATGTTTCTATTTTCTCAGGCTCTGAGCCCATTGCCAGGATTCCCTGTGGTCTAGGTGGAGATGTTGACGTCATGTCAGGGCTATCCCAAGCTTGCCTTTGAGTTCCAGCTACCTGATTTAGAGAAATAGAAAGGTCATACACTCCCGTGGGCTTCTGGCATGAATTTCTTCTGTTACACTGGCACATTTGCTGTGAAAGTGAAGAAAATACAGGATCCGTTAATTATCTAGCTTCTGAAATTGTCTCCCCTGGAGGCACCCAGCTCTTAGTTGGGCCACTCATCCTTGAAAGGCTCACCCTGCTGGGGTATGGCAGGAAGTGGTGATTCTCTTGTTGCTTCTTCTGGCTCAGTGACATACAAATGTGCAAATAACTTCTGGAACTCCCAAGTATTCCTCAGTTGTCACCATCACAGTCAGAGAAGGGAATCTGCTAGTGGCCTGAGCCTCTTTCTCGTGGCAAAGAATAGTTAACATGATACTGAACCCTTATGCAGCATCATGATGTTACTGGATGTAGTTGGGCAGGAGCCCATACTGACCTGTATGTGCTGGTCAGGGTAGTATTAAATAAGATAGATACATATATTTTTAATGAAAACATTTGACTTGTTTTGTAGGATAGTCGCTGTTTTCTCAATCTCCTGAATGACAGACTTGGTGACCAAAAGAGGTAAGACAGCTTCTTCAGCATGGTTCCCTTGCTTCTCGGTGTCCTGGCGATGTCGGCTGTGTTTACAGCTTGTCTGGGATCTGTGAGTGTCTTTCAAAATGAGCTCTGTTGGTCTTTAGCACACTTGTTTGGTTTGGGACATTTCTGATACAGTCCTCTCCAGCAAGTCCGGAGATTTTTAAGAGGAGTGGTTGTTACACACATGAGCTCATCAGAGATAAGTGTGTTATGAACAGTTGAGTTTCTTCTTCTTTTTTTTTTAAAGATTTATTTTATTTTTATTACAAAGTCAGATATACTGAGAGGAGGAGAGATAGAGAGGAAGTGGAGATGCCGGGATTAGAACCAGCGGCCATATGGGACCAAGGCGAGGACCTTAGCCACTAGGCCACACTGCCAAGCCCAACAGTTGAGTTTCTGGTGTGAACATATTTGCTAATTTCTTTCTTTGGGAATTCTGCCAAGTGCTTTGGTGGAGGTATAGAGAATCACTAAATGTAATTCAGAGTCTACCAGGTGGGCATTTAAAAACTGTATATGCATCCCATTTGTACATTTGAACTCCCCCACACTGTACCAAGAAACTCAACAGCATATCCTAGTTATAAATATTCTTGTGTCTGTGGGTTGTGGCTGGGATAATCCAAGTTTCACATTGTAACTGTGATGGTCTCTTCCAGGGTTTATTCATTTCCATGTATTGCCGCATTCGCCGATGGACGTGAGGTAGGTTTGTCCTGCCTGGGGGTTGGGAGGGTGCTGCATGGTGAAACCCAGTTATGTTCAATTTTGCTGTCATTCTCAAGAGACTTTTTGAAAAGAATACTAACATCTCCAAGTAGCTTCAACTCTGAGACCATGCTTGAGGGCTCCAGGGTTACTCCTGACAAAAAGGGGGACTTGGGGGTGCATAATGTACCCATGAAGCCAGCTGCTTGTTTCATTTTACCCTCCTCAAGGGAAAGATTATACAGGAAGCAAGAGGTGGTACCCTCGCCTCTTTCCTTCCAGTTGAACTTTCCTCTTCTTTCTGCAACAACAGGGGCCACACTCTTTCCTTTCTCTCTGTCTTCATAGAGTACAGGCTGTGCAAGTACAGACACCTGACAAAGGATGTGCCAGGACAGCTCAGGATGTTATGGGCACACGGACAGCACTTTCATCCTTCCTTTGTAAGATCAGATTCTTTTCACCCTCCTCTTTGGTTTCTAGACAAACACAGGGTCCTTCCTGTCACAGTGCTCACAGTGCTCAGTGTCAGGATGAGACCTGAGAGTTTGGTCCCTTGGCGCAGCCTTCAGGGTGTTCGCATGCACCGTGTCCTTGGTTTGGGTCCAGCATGCCTTCCTGGAACTGTAGACCCAGGCTTGCTGGCACATTCCTTCTGTCTAGAGCAGATTCTTGGAGTCTCAGTCCTGCACCCAAAGTCTGTCTATTTTATTTCCCCTTAGGTTACTGTGAGAATTCTGCTCTTTGTGGATTTTCTTTGCAATTTTCCAACAGCTTCTATCAGGGCCCTTGAACTTCACCTTATCCTAACTTCTAGAACATGTATGGTGGGCTAATACCTTCATCTAACTCTGTGGCTATTAAAAACTAGGCGCCCATGGTGGTGCCCATGTCCAAGAAGTACTATCTTCTGGGAAAGTAGTGAGTCTGTAGTCTGTGTCCCATAGGTGGGCACAAAAGCTGTACATTGTCAGCCCTCTCTGTCTGCAGGCTGGCAGCCACGGGTTCAGCCCACTGCAGATGGAGTGTTATAGGTTGTTGCTGATATGTCCTATATAGTTAGACATTGCAATGATGGTTGCATCTAGGTTGAGTGTGTACTGATTTTTGCCTCATCATTATTTTCTTAAAAATACAGTATTTACTTAGTGTTTACATTGTCATAGGAACTATAAATAATCTAGAGATGGCTTAAAGTATGCTAGAAGGTTATATAACTAAATAGTTATATAGTTTATATATATATATATATATATATATATATTATAGATATAGTTTGTTTATTTTAAAGCTGCATTGAGAAATGGAGAGACTGAGATAGATCTTCATCAGCAGATTCACTTCCCAGATGGCCTCAGGGGCCTCAGTGGCTAGAGTTGGGCAAGGCTGAGTCAGTTGAGGAGAGAGCTCTCCCATTTGGATGGGTCACCTGCTGCTACTTTCCCCATACCATTAGAAGGGAGCTGGGTCACAAGTGGAGTAGCCGGGACAAACCGATGCCCATGTGGATGGCAGCATCACAGACGGTAGCTTTGCCCACTGTGCCACAATGACAATTCCAAGTGCCGTTTTATTTAAGGAACTTCAATGTCCGCAGATTTCAGGTTCTGAAGGGACATCAGAACCAATCCCTGGGGGCTATCGAAGGGCAGCTGTTAAATGCTTCTTGAGGTTTGTCTGGGAGGCAGTAGAGACACTGTATTAGTGCTGGGTATGGAGAAGTACCGCGGGACCTTGGGAGGCAGAGGCCGAGATGGTGACTGTTTCTATATCATCGTAATCTCTGAATCATCATCAGAACCAAGTGGTGGGCATGCAGGCAGCATGGCTCAGCTGAAGTCCCTGAGCCTCAGGAGTGAGGTTGTAAAGATGGATGGAAACCTGATGTACTGAATACATATGCTCTTCGACAAAATCTGCAAAAAGCCAAATCCTACCTCAAGTGAAAATAATTGCCAGACCAGCAGTAGATCCTCTTATAGGTGTGAAGTGATGTGCTGCAGGCTGCTGTCCACGTCTTCTTTTTGAAAGGAAGTTTCCTGTATTTGAAAGGCACAGAGAGGGAGACATCTGCTGTCCCCTTCCACCCCACACACATAATCTCTGTGTTTCATGTGCTGATTCACTTCCCAAATGGCCACAACAGCCAGGGCTGGGTCAGGCTACAGTCAGAAGTTGGCAGTTCCATCCTGGTCTCCCATGTAGTTAACAGGGGCCCAGGCCCTAGGTTTTTGTCTGCTTTCAACAGCAGGAAGCTGGATTGGAAGTGGAGCAGTCAAGCACTCTGATTGGGATGCTTGGGTCCCAATCAGAGATTTACCTTGTTTTTACACAAGTTTTTACACAAGTTTTTCCAAGTGCAAGACAGAGTCCAGGATGGGGTCCTAGGGACCCCATTTGTTATCACCTTCATGGCAAGACCCGAAAGTACCAGTAAACTGCCACATGTTGTTGTGGGTGTCTGAGGCAGAGCCCTGGAACTCATGGAGGAGACATGGACATACTGTCAGTTGACAAAGAATCCACAGCAGAAAGAGGAGCAAAAGACATCAGCTGCTGTGACTCGAAAGGGAATGTCCACCTGGCCGCAGAGACACCCCTTAGGGGAGAGGGCAACTAGGAGAGCCCCTGAGAGCCCCAGCAATCCTAGCTAGGGGAGGGATCTGCAGTCACACAGACACCAAGTCCTGCCAGCAGAGCCACATGGGACCTCTGCCCTAGAGGAGGAACTGCATCTCCCTCTGCTCTTGAGACACATTTTCGTATTATCTTGTAGAAAGGCATCACTAACAGAGTTCTTGCCACTCTAGGAGGATAAAGGCCCTGGCAAATCCTTGAGCCTGGGCTGCACAGACATCCCAGTAAAATAGCACAAACGGTGATCCCCTAGACTCCAGCCCCCAAAGTGTGCTGTGCTACCAGGGACATGTGTCTGAGAACAACAGGGGGATGAACTCCCAAAACTTTAGATGTAAGACCACCTGCCCAAGCAGAACGGGGGCCCATTCCACCTCCACACTCTCCTTCTCCCTGCGGTGGCACATGGCACTGTGGGGAAGTCTGCTTTGCCATTGAACTTGGGGCACGTACTACTGTGACTGTTCTCTACCCTCCAGCGCTTTGATTGGTACAAAGAGCCACACAGTCCTTGAGGACTCTTGGCCAACCCTCCTGCAACCCCAGGCCACCACTGGGGCCTACCTACCTGCTGGAACTGACGTGAGAACCCCATAGCCCTGTAGCCATTGATGACAGTGGAAGGAGTTAGGGGAATCCATACCTCAGCATCCAGCTGGAACTGAAAAGTCAATCAACTGGTACCCAATGATGCATCTGCAGGAAGCAGATTACCTTTAGTATTCAAAGAGACAGGCAAGATGGCAGAATAGGGTAAGAACATGTTTAAACAGATGGAGAATCAGTAGCCAGGGTAAAGAAGATAGGCCACAATCCCGGGTAATAGGAGAGGACAGGCCAATGGCAGAGAGGCACCTGGAGATCCATGGACATGGAGAAGCAGCAGAGACGATGGAGCAGTGGTTGGCACCAGTGATTGAAGCTCCACTGGCAGCCAGTTGGAAGGCAAGTTCACCAGGAACTCAAGAGGAGAACTCAGGCATAAAACTACCCATCCTACTGATTTGCTTGATCCGACCACAAGCAGAAGCAGAGTGACAGAGCCCAGGCAAGAAGGTACAGGAACAGGGTCGCTTTCATGGCTCAGACACGTACCAGAGCCACATGGAGTGTGATTTTGTGTTCTGAGGAAAAGGCTGTGGGGTGGAGGAACAACAGCTGTGCAGTTGCTGAGCCAGGAGGGAATTCACTCTGCACTCAACACATTGCACTGGTCCCTCAGGGAAATGGTACCAACTTGGCATCCTACAGGTTCTACTCAAGATAAGTCAAGGTGGCCTCCAGGCCCAATAGCCAGGAGGCCCAGAACTCTCATCAGGCGCCATTTTGTGTACTAAGGTAAAGGTTGTGGGGCAGAAGGAACTGTAGTGAGCTGCACAGGCACACACCCGGGAAAGAACTCACTTCTGGCTCAGTGCATTGCGCTGGTATCACAGAGAAAATTGCACCAAATTTGCATCTTACAGGTTCCAACCAAAATAGGTCCAGGTGGCCCTCAGACCAACAGCTTCCAGCAAGACTAGCATCCAGTGATGTAGGACAGCTGGTGTCTCCCTAATGCCAGGCATTGCTTGAGCCAGGAGTGGGAGAAAGATTATACAGGATATGGCAAATGGTGCAGCCACAGCACAGGATCACATGGGGTTGAAAGTGGTGAGCCAGGAGTTGGGGCCATGGAGACCATGGTAAAAGCCTAAAACAAGAGTCCAGGACCGATACTTGCTGTAGAGAGTGGCACAAGTGACTGCAAACAAAGAACCAAATACCAAACTCAATTAGTAAACTCCATCTGTAGTTCAGTGGGCTACACAGTTTAGAAACGGGCCCTAAGGAGAGGAATCTTCCATCCAGACCATCCAGAATAGCAATGACCAAGAGCGAAAGAGGAGACAGACACAGTGAATATTACTGCTGCTTCCCCTGCAAAGGAGCAAAAGCCTTTGTTGATCTCAGAGTTAACTGAGGAATACATCAAAAAAATGGGGGATATGTCTCTCCTACTTGTGTTGTGATTGTTGCAAATCAAATACCTCAATACTATGTCCAAACATGATGGTTACAGCTATAAATAGATCAATTGGAAGTGTGTGTGTAGGAAAATTGGTCCTTCACCATCTATCCTATGCAATGGAGTGAACTAGTTTGTGATATATGTGCCACCATTCCCAGCTTCACCCTTTAAAAATCCAGTTCCATTTGCAATCGAGTAGGTTAAGTAAGGGAAGTGATTTATGCATCATTCGGACCTCAAAGTCCTGATCCTCATGCTTTGACACATTTTGTGGAGAAAAAAAATGGAACTGAAAGATATTTATGTTGGTGCAAAATTTTGAAATATATGCATTCTTTTTTCATGACATACATTTTTAGTGAGCCTTTCGAAGACCCCTTCAACGTGTAGATTTCAAAACAGCCGAGCACCATCTGCTTCCTACAAAGCATGACAACATGACCTCTAAGTCTATTTGACTCTGCTGTTCTATAGAAGTAGGCAAAAGGCATGTGACCTGCTGAAGCCTACTCAGTAGATTTCTAATAGCATTTTTAAAAATTCTGAACATAAACACCCCTGTTTTCCTCCACATATTAAATGTAACCAGACTGTAAAGCTCCAGGCCGGCAGATCATTGTGCTTAGGGGTGACTGAGCTTAAGAGATAGTACTCAGGTTCAGAATATGAAAACCCCAGAATAAATCTAAATACATGCAGGAAAAGAGGAGCAGTTGCTTTTTCAAAATGTGAATTAATGAATAGCAAGATGTTGCAGAAACAGACATACCTAGCTAACCTTAACATGCGAGCAGACAAGGGTAATATCTGCTTGCATTATTTTTACTATATTTTCAAGAGTTCATAAATACAAAATTAAATGTAAACAACTTCTTCTCAGACAACTTAGTTCTATACAGAAATAAATGCCAAACTCTTAAGAACCCAGTCAAAAACCAATAAAATTTAAATCCACACTATCGGTTTAATGTGAGGAACCATCCCCAAAGGCTAAAGCTTAAGCTGTTTCCAATTTTAACATCATCCTATCTGCCACATCATGATTCCCAAGGATCTTGGCATGACTGTGCTACTGTGTGCTGTCTGGTAGCAATTCACTTACTACTCTTCTGAGATGCACATGAACCATTCCTTGCACAGCGTTTCCTAATGTCATCTGGCCTGCACTTCCAGGAAGGCATGATGTACTCTGTCCTCTTTTCATCAGCAACGCATCAAAGGTGTGCCCCTGATACCCATGGTATCTAAATATGGAATAAATACATGGAATAAATTAGGTTCTTGTTAAAACTTAGTAGGTTGATTATCACATTCAATTTTTTCCTAGCTATCCTTTGCTACAGTTAATTATACTTACCTTAGCAAAGGTCTTCTGCATGATAAATAATAAATATCTCATGTAATATAATTTTAATGCTATTGAAAATTCTATTTCTATTGGAAGCTTGAATCCCTTGAAAAGGAAACTTTTTTTTCTGTATTCACAGCTAACTTTCTAAAAATTTCTCACTAGACGTTCTTCATTTTTTGAGATTTTTTAAATTCAGTTGAAAGGCAGAATCACAGAGGGAGGGATGGAAGAAGAGAGAAGAGAGACACCAACCACCTGCTGGTTGACCACCCAAATGACCACAGCAGCCAGGACTATACGAGGTCGAAGCCAGGAGCACAGAGCTTCTTCAGGTCTCCGGATGACATTGGGCCATCTTTCATTGACATTCCAGACACATTGCCTGGGAACTGGATCAGTGTGGAACAGCCGGGTCTTGAACCAGCACTCATGTGGAATGCAGCATCTTTACGTCACAATGCTGACCCCTCACTTCGGAGGCCTTTTTTTTACAGTGTTGTTAAATATGGTTTTTATTGCATTTGATCAATTTGCAGGTCTTAAATGAATGTAAGCTATATTATTATCTAATATCTCATTGATATGCAACTCTAAAACTGTTCATTTAATTCTGGAATGAGAAGGCCACTGCCACAGTTTGTTCTGAATTCTTAACATGTAAATCAACAAGATTAGAAAGTAAACAATGAAAACCAAAGAACAAAAATGCTAAGTTGCAAAGGTGAAATAAAAACACTATGGAAGTTTTCTAAAAAAAAAAAAAAAAAAAAATGGGGGATAAAGAATTTTAAAAACTTGTTATGAAGCTTCTTAATGAGAAGCACATACAGGAGTTGAATGAATTTAAGAACTATAGGTCACACAGGAAATAGCAATACTGAGACAAAGTCAAGCCGAATTATTTGAAATGAACACGATGGAGCAAGTTAGAAATTCAGTGGAAAGCCTCAGTGATAGAATGAACAAGGCAGAAGAAAGAATCTCAGATTTGGAAGACGTTTCCTCCAAAATAGGGAAATACTTGAAAAGCTGGAAGAGGAGCTGAGTCAAGCTAAGGAAAGTATTCAAGAATTAGGTGGCACTATTAAATGACCGAATATAAGACATGGGAGTTCCAGAAGGCACAGAAAGAGAGGCTGCATTTAAAAATATATTCAATAAAATAAGGGAAAAATTCCGTAATTTGGAGAAAGAATTGGGAAACAACATTCAGAAGAAGAACAGAATTCCCAGGGGGTTGACAAAAAGCAATCTTTGCCATGACACATGATAATCAAGCTTTCTTCAGTTGAACACAGGGAAAAGATACTTAAATATGCATGTGAAAAAGATAGTAACATTAAAAGAATCCCCAATCAGATTTCCTGCTGACCTCTCAAACTCTACCGGCCAGAAGAGAGTGAAGTGACATATTCCAGATTTTAAAGGGGATAAATGATCAACCCAGAATAACTTATCCAGCAAAGTTTTCCTTTGTCTTTGAAATCAAGTTAAATTCTTCCACAGTAAAGAAAAGCTCAAAGAATTTGCCTCTTTCAGACCTGCCCTACAAATGATGCTTAAAGATGTTCTCTTTATAGAGAAAAGGAATAACACCTACCAAAACCAAAGGCAAATGTGAAGAACATCCCAGTAAAATAACAACAGAAGAGTAAATCAAATAATGAACAACCGTTGCTGAAATGACAGGATTGAGTTACCACCCATTCATATTAACTCTGCATGTAAATGGCTTAAACCCAACAATCAAATGTCATAGATTGGTAGACTGGAATAAAAAAACAAAATCCATCTATTTGTTCCCTACAGGAGAAACATCTCACTAAAAAAGGCAGAAACAAAGTGAAAGAAAAAGATATTCCAGGTAACGGAAAAAAGAGTTGATGTAGCAATTTTTCTTCATTTTTTTTAAAGATTTATTTTCACTGGAAAGGCATATTTACCGAGGGAAGGAGAGACAGAAAGATGTTCCATCTGCTGATTCACTCTCCAAGTGGCCACAATGGTCAGAGCTGCACCAATCTGAAGCCAGGAACCAGGAGCTTCTTCCAGGTCTCCCAATAGTGTACAGGCTCCCCAGGCTTTGGGCCGTCCTCAACTACTTCCTCAGGCCACAAGCAGGGAGCTTGATGGGAAGTGGGGCTGCCTGGATGTGAACCAGTGCCATTATGGGATCCCAGTATGTGCAAGGTGAGGACGTTAGACACTAGACTACCATGCCAAGCCCTGCTGTAGGCATCCTTATGTTAGATACGATAAGCTTTGACATGAAAAAATAACCAAAGAGATGAGAAAGGACACCACATAGTGATAAGAGATTGTGTTTTCAGCAGGAAGAGATCACCTTACTTGTTTCTTAGCATGTTTTTATTTTCAACTCTAATTTGACTTGGTTTTTCTCTCTTACTTTTCTTTGCTAGTCTGGCTTAGAATTTGTTTTGCTCATCTTCTTAAAAAGTGGGTCTTTCTTGTTGCTATTTGTAGTTTTTTAGTTTTAATTCCATTATTTTTGCTGTGATTATCATTTCATGCTTTTCACTTTTTCTCATTAAGTCCTTGAGATGCATTATTAGATCATTTATTTGAGATGCTTCTGTTTTTTTGTAAGCACCTGATGTTATATGTATCTTAGTACTGTTTTTGCTACATCTCATGGGTTTTGATTTTTTTGTTTTCATTTCTTCAAGTTTTTTTTTCCTTAGTAATTTTCTCAGTGACACATAGGGCATACAGTAGCATTATTTGCTTCAAAAGGTTTTTGATTTTTGTTTCTTCAGTGACACATTGGACATTCAGTATCACGTTATTTAACTCCATGTTGTAAATTTTCTGTTTTTCTTCCTGTTGATTTTGTTTTGTGGCATTGCATTTAAGGGGATGTACAGTAACTGTGTAATGGAGATTATGATACATAGATGTGAAGATACAATGCAGTGTGCATCTCTACTTCCAAACCAAAGACGGACTTCCATTGAAATTGTGTTATATACATATATATGAAACTGATATATATGTATATATATATATGCAATAGGATGCTGGACTCTTTGTCATTGCTCATACCTACAATGTTGGGATATGCTTAAATGGTGGAATGATGGACTTACGACTGTTTATGAAGGACTGTACTATTGTAATAATATAAGGGAAATCAATGGGGCCAAAGGGCTTTAAGGAGAGGGAATATGAAATTTCAGAGTCTGTGGAACTGCATCATAAAATAATCATTTAAAAAATATGAAAAAAGCCAAAGAGACACTGGATTCATCAGATATGCAAGTATCAACAGAGGGGTGAAGGAGAGAATGATGCGTCCGCTGGCGCATGGTAATGTTCTAGTAGTGTCAGACGCCAAAGAAAAGGAGGTTGAGGGAATAAATATTTGATTCAAAACTTTCAGGAGAGTGACTATAGGGATAGTCAGAGGTTCAAGAGGTACAGAGAGCTTACTGAAATGAGGCGGACAATGCAGGGTACGAATGAGATTTCACAAAAAGATGTTTGAAAAGGAACCAGACTAAAATCTGGGACATAGAGATCTCAATAAAGTAATGAAAGCCTGAACAACAGACTGGATCAAGCAGAGGAAGAATGTCAAAGGTCTTATTTCAGACAAAATGACTTTAGTAAGACAAAACTGTGATTAAGAACTGATTTAGTAGTGGTATATGAGAATGGCTAAAAAATGTAAAACAATTGCAGCAGTTGCTTCATTATTCTTCCTAATCAGCAGACAGAAAAACATGGCAGAAACCTACAAGGTTGTGCTTTGGTGGAAAAATTACATTTGGCGATAGCCTCATTTGGTAAACTTGTCCATCTGGACATGTTTCTTGTTTGGAGAAAGTAACTGAGGGGGCTGGCGTTGTGGTGCAGCATCAAGCCACTGAGTAACCCTAACCCTGCAACACTGTCCTTTTGTGGCAGTGCCGGTGTGCATTCTGGCTGTCCTGGTTCTGTCCAGCTCCCTATGGATGTGTCTGGGAAAGCAGCGGGAGGTAGCCTGAGTATGTGGCCCTTGCCATCCTTGTAGAAGGCTCAGAAGGAGTTCTAGGCTCTTGGCTTGGCTTCTGCTTGCTTTCGCCCAGAACATGGTAGTCATTTAACCAGCAGATGGAAAATCGTTCAAAGAAATAGAAATAAAGTCTTTAAAAAATTTATTTACATCTGTATTTGAATCATTTCCTGGAGTTGTACAGTATTTTTGTTTTAGTCTTTTTTAACACTGTTGTGGTTACATCTATTTTCATAAATCAGGCACACATTAAATTGACTTAATAATACCTCAGACTGTTTATGAAAGAATTTAAGGATTACAGCAATCTCAAGGTTTTTTTTTATTATTATTTACTACAAAGTGTATCTCACTGGTTTAGCTGTTCTTTGGCCTTGGAACTTACAGTAAAAATATATTTAAAATAATGAAAAAATATGAAATAGGCTTCTAATTAGATAACCTTTGCTAAAAACTGTCAGCAAAACTATAATGATAACTCTTGCGTTTATTCAGACAATAAATTATGTAAACCAGTGTTTCATTATAAATAAAATTACAAGATGGAGTCTTTCGGCACACTTAAATGTTCATGAGATATGTTAAGATAGCAATTTTTCTTGGAACTAGGTACAGAAAATTGTTATCTTTCCATTTTGCATAAATGAGTTAAGTAATTAAGGCAAGTTGCATAATGTTAGGATAGTATTATTTTAGGAAAAGTTCAGATTCTTTAATGGGTTAGATTTTACATGACCATTTAATGTGGATATTCTGTTCAATTCATGCTGAAATTCTCTTTCAGATGAGAAAGTCTGCAGATGAAAAAATAGAGAAATTTTGGATTGATTTCAACCTCGGAAGTCAGAGTGTGACATTATATATAAACAATGTGGAGGTAATGATGTTCATTTCCCTGTGAGATCCGAATGCTTCTGGATTGTTCTCTGTATGTGTCATGTGCTTGTGAATTTCACAAATTTATTTTCCTTCTAAGAGTACTCTGTGGGATCCAGTAAGATTGTTCAAGGAAGCAGTGGTCCATTTCTGCGTAACAGGTAAGATGATAATTGTTCATGCCACATCTACTTTTCTTTATGTTTTCTTTGTGCAGTTCTGTCAGTAAAAAGCTGGGTTAGTTCTAAAGAAGATTGTGTGCGTGCCTTGAGAAAGAGGCAAGGTGCCTAGTACGGTGGTGGGGATTATAGATGTGTGGACCACCTTTTGGGGCTTCCCTTCTATTTCATTGGTCTATGTGTCAGTTGTGTGTCTTCAAGTATGGTGTTGTGATGCCTCTGGGTTGGTTTTTATTGTTGAACATTTCTTTAATTGTTTGGGATCTTTTGTGTTTTCATAGGAGCTTCTGGGCTACTGTATTGTTCCAGATCTGAGAAGAATGCCCTTTGCATTTTTATTGGGATCGCAAATTGTTTTGGGTGGTGTGAGCATTTTGATGATATTCTGACAAATCCCTAAACATGGGGAGGATTTTTCCATTTTTTGCATGTGTGTTTTTCTATTCCTTTCATTAACATTTAAAAACTTTTCATTATAGAGATCTTTTGTATCCTTGGTTAAATATATCCCAAGGTATTTGTTTATTTTATTTATTGTTTGGCAGCTCTTGGGAATGGGGCTGATCTTAAGAGTTCGTTCTCAACCATGGTTGGTGTGTAAGAATGGAATTAGCTTGGTTTGGTGTCCTGACACTTTGCCAAAGTCTCTTGAGTTGCAACAGTCTTAGAATCTTTGGTTCCCCTATATGAAGAACCATGTCACCTGCAAACAGGGATGATTCAGCTTCCTTCTCTCCAATTTGCATCCCTTTGATTTCTTTTTCTTGTCTAGTAGCTCTAGGTAGAGTTTCCAGGTTCGTGTGGAATAGCAATGGGGAGCGTGGGCGACCGTGTCTGGTTCTGGATCCTAGTGGGAATGCTTCTACTTTTCTCCATTCAATATAATACTGGCTGTGAGATTTGCCTATGTTGCCTTCATTGTTTATAAGTGTGTTCCTTCTATATACAGTATTTTGGGGGAATTTTTCATCATGAAAGTATGTTTTATTTTTCATTCATTTATTTAAAAGGGTTAGAGAGAGAAAGAAAGAGAACTTCCATCTGTTGATTTACTCCCTAACTGGGAACAGAGATTGAGGCTGGGCCAGTCTGAAACCAAGAGCCAGGAGTTTTCTCTATGTGTCCCTTGTGGATGCAGGGATTCAGAGATTCCACTGTTTTCCCAAACGCATAACCAGGAAGCTGGATCAGAAGTGGAACAGCCAGAAGCCTCTACAGGATGCTAGTGCTGCAGGCAGCGGCTAAACCCACTACGCCACAGTCCTGTCCCCAAAAGGATGTTATACTTTACCAAATGCTTTCTCCCTATTCATTTAAATAATCATGTTTCTTTTTATCATTTTGTTGGTGTGATATGTCATTTTCATTGATTTGCATATGTTGGAAACTGTCCCTGCATCTTTGGGATAAATGCTGCTTGGTCTGAATGGATGATTTTTAAAATTTAATTTACGGAGAATCAAGATGGCCGGATAGGGTAAGAACATGTTTAAACAGACGGAGAACTGTTAGCCAATGTGGAGTAGAGAGGGCACATTCCAGGACATAGGAGAGAACAGAACAATAGCAGAGGGGTACCTGAAGACTGACAGACACAAGGAAAGCAGCAGACACAATGGTGTGGTGTTGCAGTGACTGATACCACAATGGCAATCAGCCAGCAGCAGTCTTAACTCCACTGGTAGCTGGAACTCTGCCAGCAACAGGTGGGAAGGGGCATTCACCCAGAGCTCAGGAGATGAACCCAGACAAAGAACTGCCTATCCTGCTGGTCTGTTTCTTTTGACCAGTAGCAGAGACAGAGCAGCAGGTCCCAGATGGGCAGTGTGGGAAAAGGGTAGATTTCCATAGCCCAGTCTGCCACCTAGAGCCAAATCAGGTGCCATTTTGTATAGGGAGGCAAAGGTTATGATAGGACAGCACTGCGCATGTATGGGTTTGGGAGTGAACTCATTTCTGGCTCAGTGAACTGCCTCCTGGCACCTTGTCATGGAACATGGTGATTCTAGCTGTGCCCTAGCCATGCCTACGCAGGCATCATTAGCGGTGTGCAGGTGTCACTGGTGGTGTGCAGCCAGCAGCTACCTGTTCTTTCTCCTCACTGTGCCAAGGAGTCTGTTCATTCTACTTTCCACCAAGAATTTCTTTCAAGCAGTCCACTGGGACCATCATTCTTTCTTTGTTTTGCGGTATCTAGTAGATTCTGCCTCTTTGTCTTGTATCTCCAAGTATTCATGTCAAATTAAAACTGTTGTTAATTTGTTTAACCAGTTCCAGCCAAAATATCGTATATCAAAATGATTGAGATGGTGTGCCCTTTCTGGTCCCAATTAATCCCAATCTGCTGTCTGTGTTACTCTTGCTGCATCCCCACCTTACTGGTTGTGTTTTGGTCTTCCACTGCGATGGACAGGGTCGATCTAGACCTGTATGCTTCTGTTGGCTTCCTCTCCAGTTTCCTCAGTTTGTGGCTGTGCAGGCTCTCTGCTGCACTTCACTCGCTTCTTTCTTGTGGGCCACCTCTAATGTGCGCTCACTGCAGTTCAGCAAAGAGCTGTCATCTAATTCAGAGGCTGAAGTCTAACAGCAGGCTTCTCTCAACTCTGGCTCCATTCTTTTCTGTAAGAGGAACCTAAGAGTAGGCGTTTGTCTTGGTGGTTAGGAAATCCATGTCCTGCACTGGCGTGCTCGGGTGCCCAGCCCAACTGGTTTGTGCTGATGTGGAGCCTGGAGCACAGTGGTGGTAGTTCGGGTGCTGATTCCTGGCTTCTGCCCTTGGCCTCAAGTCAGGGCTGTGATGAGTTTTTGGAGAGAGAAACAATGATTGGGAGCAATGTTTCTGTGTCTTTCTGTGACTCTGCCTCTTAAATAATTTTCTTAAAAGAAAAGAGTATGTTGAAATGGAGGTGAATTATTACTGTTTGGATATTGGGAAAGCTGAATTTCAATGTGAATTTTAGCAGCAACTAAGATTTCAAAGAGATATTGAATGGATATTGTGTTTAGTGGACTCGAAAGTAAAATGTTTGTTGCAGATGATCCCCCTATAAAAACAAAGAGCTCCTTAAAAAGTTGATTGGCTTGCAGAAGGCAGAACCTGCCTCCATTTCCTTGTTGCTGCACTATGCTGGTTCATGGTTTTCCAAGGTCAGCCCCACAAACGTGTATGACAAGTGTGTGCATAAATATACATGCGTATTTAGTAAAGCAGTATCAGAAACCCGTTATAATATGATTTATTTTCATCTTATTTTCATGGAAAGGTCTGGTTTACAAATACCCCCCCGAGGTCATTTAAAACGATGACATTTGAAAATAAAACCTGTCTCTGTGTTGACACTCATTATTGCCCCTTTTCATTGCCAGAAACGGAGATGATGAAGATACTCCTCATCCGCCTGCAGCAGCCTATTGTCATCAGCAGGGAAGAGGTGATGACGGTAGAAATCCACTTTGATGTACAGCTTACCATCGCACAGGCAGCCACTCGAGCACTGGGACAGGACAAACAGGACCAGGATTAATTCTCGCTGATGATTCGAAACTCTTTTCCCAGCTCTTTCATTTCCTCATTGGCATTGGAGGATGTGAACGTTGGCTGAAAAAGCCATGGTCTCCTGAGTGTCCCTTGAAGAGTCAAGTGTCCTAATCCCATTTCTCCCTTTTTGTGTGTCAGTGTCTCCATGGTGTGGAACACTGACCCTCTCTGTGTGCCTCCAAATAATCTACTCCATTTACTGTGCACCATGGGAAACTTGACTGGGATGACATCACCTCTTGACCATTTCTTCCTGGGGTCCCAAGGACATTCCTGGTGGGCTTCTGGCACTGTTCTCTCTCTATCTCTCTCTCTCTCTCCCTCTCTCCCTCCCTCTCTTCCCCCCCCTCTTTCTCTCTCACCTTCCTGTTCACAGAGTGAATTGGGAAGATTCTGATCTCTTACACTTGCAAAGGTCTGGTCCCCCCTCACTGGACTTGGAGGAGGGCAGAATTGGAACCAGTTCAGTGAACCAGCTCGCTGAAAACCCTTTAAGACACTAACCTCTTCTCCAGGAGCACAGAGCTGTATCCCAAGCTATGCATTTTCCTGGATGCTTTTTCAAAGGCTGCTACTCTAAAACTTGTTACTTATTTGTATTTATTTGAAGGAGAGCAAAAGAGACCTTCACTCACTGCAATACCCAAAGTTGGGCTGTCCTGAAGCCTGTTGTCTGGAAGTCAATTCAGGTCCCATGCATGGTGGCAAGGGCCTACATAGTTGAGCTGTGTGACTGTTTTCCTAGAGAGTGCATTGGCAGGATGCTGGATTGGAAATGGAGCACCAGGGCAGGCTTCTGCTTTTAAAGTCACATGGCTTCTGGCTTATGTTTCAGGTGTTGCCTGATCAGATGCAAACTTCCTGGGAACTTTCTACTAACTTTGAGAAGGAAGTCACCATGGCTATGATTCCTAATAGCCATGAGAGAGAAGGAGGTATTTTTGGAAAATGGCAAAATTCTGGCTCTGAAAAGTGATGACAAAAATCAAACTTGGAAGAAGTCCCAGAAAACCTAGCATCATGTGAGATTGTTTGAGTATGAGTGTATCACTGGAGAAGGAAGAGTTGGTCAGAGCCTGGAATTACTATTCAGTTCAGAGTTGCTTGTCCCGCAAAAATGGCAAAGCAGTGCAGATGCTGGGATGGCAGGGAGCAGGAGATGGGAGCATTTGGTCAGTCTTGTCTTCCCTTGAGGCCAGTGCAGCAATAGACTAGACCAGATACATTTTTTAAAAGCTTATTTATTTATTTATTTTAAAAGATTTTATTATTATTGGAAAGCCAGATATACAGAGAGGAGGAGAGACAGAGAGGAAGATCTTCCATCCAATGTTTCACGCCCCAAGTGAGCCGCAACGGGCCGGTATGCGCCAATCTGAAGCCGGGACCAGGAACCTCTTCCTATCTCCCACGCGGGTGCAGGGTCCCAAAGCTTTTGGGCCGTCCTCTCCTGCTTTCCCAGGCCATAAGCAGGGAGCTGGATGGGAAGTGGAGCTGCCGGGATTAGAACCGGCGCCCATATGGGATCTTGGGGCTTTCAAGGCGAAGACTTTAGCCACTAGGCCACGCCGCCGGGCCCAAAAGCTTATTTATTTTTAAATTCAATGGCAGATTTTACGCAGATAGAGAAATATCTTCCATCTGCTGGTCCATTCTCCAGATGGCCATGATGGCTGTAGCTGAGCCCTTCAGCAGCCAGGAGCTTCTTCCGGGTCTCTCATGTGGTTGCAGGCTCCCAAAGACGAGGGCCATCCTCTGCTGCTTTTCCAGGCCACAAGCAGGGAACTGGATGGGAAATGGAGCAGGCAGGACACGAACTGGCATCATTTGGGATGCTGGGCCTGCAAAATGGATGATTAGCTAATTGAGATATCGTGTTGGCCCCTATGTGACTTTTAAAAAATATGTTTATTTCTTTTGGAAGACAGAATTATGGAAAGGGTGAGATAGAGATCGTCCATCTGCTGGTTTGCTTCGCCGTTGGCCACAAGGGAATGATGGACCAGACTAAAGCCAGGACCTTCATGTGGGTCTCCCTTGTGGGTAGCCAGGACTCAAGCACTGGGGCTATCTCCCACTGCTTTCCCCAGGCCATTAGCAGGGAACTGATTTGGCAGTGGAGCAGTCAGGACAGGAACCAGCACCCACGTGGGATGCCAGTAGTGTAGTCTGAGGCTTACTCACTGTGCCACAAACCTGGCCCTGTTTTTTTCTTAATGTGTACAGAACAGACAGAAGAATCCACCAACCTGGTGCAAGTCATGAGCCCGGAAGATGACCAGTGCCTAACAGTTCTCATCAGTGATCATTCCCAGCTTCCTGTGAGTATGGAGGCCCTGGGAGCCAGGCTGGGACCCGGGTCTACTGGGACATTGGCAGGAGGAAGTTCTGCAAACAGTATTTTTCTGCCCAAACTAGAAATGCTTTGAGCCTGCCTTTCTTTAGAAAACTTCACCAGCTTTGTTGACACCCCTCCCCCTTTCCTTCAGTGCAGTTTCCCGACTAAGGTGTGGCGTGACTGTCCTCTGCCTTGGTGCCCAGTTTGGATCAGAATACTGATGCTTGGGAACTCATGTAGGGAAAGAAGGGATACGATGACAGGCTTTTCTTTTGAACACGTACGATTTCACATAAATGGGCATCTTCGAAGTCCTCCGGAATCTGTACATTTCAGCAGCAACGATCCGGTGGGAGACTCTCCCTTGGTCTTTGTGACACTCCATGATTGCCGAGGATGGCAGAAAATTCTTTCCTGAGAGTGGTTAGGAATGTTTTGAAGTATCCTACAGACATTTGGAGCCACTGGTTTCATTTTCAGTAAACGATTTGTATGCAAGGCAGAGTTGCAGAGAGGTGGGAAGAAGATCTTTTCAGCTGTTGGTTCACTCTCCAGATGGCTGTGATGGCTCTGGGCCAGGCCGAAGCCAGGAGCCCCAAATGCCACCTGTGGGCGGCAGGGACCCAGGCACTGGGCCAGGCCGATGCCAGGAGCCCTGAACGCCTCCTGTGGGCAGCAGGGACCCAGGCTCTCTGGCCGTCTTCTAGTATTTCTCCAGGAGCATCAGTATGGAGCTGAATCAGAAATGGAGCAGCTAGGACTGAACTGAACTGGTGCTCATCTGGGGTCTTGGCATTGCAGGTGGTAGCTTAACATGCTATGGCACTGAGCTGCCTGAAGTAAATCCATTTATTAGTAAATCCAAAGCCTAGTGTTTAATTAAACATTGCGTGTGTTTTTAAAGAGATGTATTTGTTTTTATTGGAAAATCAAATTTTACAGAGAGAAGGAGAGACAGGGAAAGATCTTCCACTGCTGGTTCATTCCCCAAGTGCCAGAGCTGGGCCAATCCAGAAGCTTCTTTTGTGTGTCCCATGTGAAAGCAGGGTCCCAAGGCTTTGGGCTGTCCTCTCCTGGTTCTCCCAGACCACAAGCATGGAGCTGGAGGGGAAGTGAAATAACTGGGCTACAAACTGGTGCTCATGTGGGATCCCGGTATATGCAAAGTGAGGGATTTAGCCACTAGGCCACTGCGCCAGTCCCATAAGTGTGGTTTGCTGATAAGCTAGACAGCAGCTCCAAAAGAGTTTAAAACACAGAGGTTTCAAAGGTATCATCAGAATTTTGTTTTTTTGACAGCAAACTGAAACAGCTAAACATTTACCTGAAAAGCTGAAGCCAGATGTGATAAAGAAAGGTGAGACTGTTTCTTTTATGTATAAATTTATCATCTATTAAAAATACATACCATAAATATACATGATATATAGACATAGATATATCATAGATAAGGCTTGAGTCTCTTTGGTTGTAACTACTACTTAGAGATTTAGCATTATTTTTCATTTTGGTCACTAGAAGTCACGTTGGTGCATGCATATTCTTCAGACTTACCAGAATCACCTGTGAAAATTGAGAGTCCTGAGCTGAGTGGCCAGGCCAGGTGAGTGACTCTCCCAGCTCCTATCCCACGCTGCGCACTGGGAGTGTGGGAGTGCAGGTTCTCGGCCGGAGCTGTCTCCCACTGCTACCTTTGGCGACCCCCTGCTCAGGAGACAGCACTGTGCAGAATTAAAAGAATTATTTTGTTGTTGTTGTTTTTAAACTTTAAGATTATTTCTTTGCAAGGCAGAGTGACAGGAGAGAGGGGTGAGGAGAGAGATCTTCCCGCCCCCCCGTCTTTTTTTTAAAGGTTTGCTTTTTATTGGAAGGCAGACTTACAGGGAGAAAGAGACACAGAGGAAGATGTTCCACACACTGGCTCACTCTCCAAGTGGCTGCAACAGCTGGAGCTGAGCCCATTTGAAGCCAGGAGCTTCTGCTGGCTCTCCCACATGGGTGCAGGGTCCCAAGGCTTTGGGCCATCCTCTACTGCTTTCTCAGGCCACAAGCAGGGAGCCTAATAGGAAGGGAGGCTGCTGCCGGGATAAGAACTGACACCCATATAGGATTTAGCCACTGAACCATAACTCTGGGCTCAAGACAGAGATTTTTCATGCACTGGTTTACTGCATGAACAGACACAAGTGTTAGGTCTGGGCCAGGCTGGCAGGAGGAGCTGGGAAAATCATCCAGGGCTCCCACAGGAGCTCAAGTACTTGGGCCATCTTCTGCTGCTTTCCCAGGCATGTAAGCAGGGACCTGGATCAGATTAAAAGGAGCTGGATCAGATTAAAAGTAAGGCAATTAGCCAACCGGAGCTTCCGCAGGGGATGGAAGAACTCCAAACACTACCGTGCAGAAACCAACGTCATCGGAAAGACAACCAAAAACCCTGAGCGGTTCGCAGAAACAGAAGAACAATAAATGTCCTTCGGAACCAGGGAGGAGAGCTTTCTCTGGTCCGAGCCTGGCTCCACCTCTGGACCCCCACACTCCCTCGCAATGACCATCGGGATCGCTTCGAAAACTCCTTACAGCAAACAAACAATCATACAAACTAAAAAAAACCTAAATAAATAGACCAACAACAGAAAGTAGAGCTTGAAATCTGACAGGAAAGAGCTGGTGTGGATTGGCTCATGCCTCGCTGGGTGGGACACAAAGATTAGTTACTCCTTACCATGGTGTTGGGGATTTTCCTGCAACCACCCCCCAAATGTTCTGCACCTTAAATGTCAACAAATATCTTGTTAGAGTTACAAACCAGTCTAGATTATCCTAAAATCTGCTAAGATTTGCAAAATTATACTTCAACACAACAAATGGCTAAATACTAAAATGAAATAGACATGAGACAGCTGAATGGTACCTTATAGCCATTTTAAGGTATATAGCAGCCGGTCCTGTATATAAACTAAAATTGAAATGTCAATGAGCTAATCATAGGTTGTGGTTAGGGCTTGCTTTTTTTTTTTTTTTTTAACATACTGGTTACTCAAAACCATGTCAATTCCATAATATTGCAAATTGTTGTTGATGTTATATTGGGACTCTTAATTGACTGTGATGATATTCTACCAGCTCTAACTTCAGACCAGAAATGGTCTCCCCAAGAAACTGTTCAACCCATCTGGACAATAAGTAGCTGGACTCTATGCTTGGTATATGTTTGCAAGGAAAGAATCTTGATTGAATTTGAACTGTAATACTGCATCAAGGTGGAGGAATCCACCAGGAGGGAGGGGAGGGGAGGGATGGGGGGATTCCCAGAGCCTATGAAACTGTCACATAATGCAAAATAATTAATAAAAAAATATAAAAAAAAAGCATGGCAATTAGGACTTGAAGCAGCACTACAGTGTGGGATTCTGGCATCACAAATCATGGCTTAGACCTTTGCCACAGCGTCCCTGGAGAACACCTGGGGGAAGTGTGGGCTGTTACCCTGCTCCTCGGGCCCCTTCCCCATGCCTCCAGGGTTATCTCAGGCAGTGTACTTTTTTTTTTTTTGTCAGCAAAATACTGGATTTAAGACCAAAGGACACAGATCAATATACAAACATCAGTTTCCTTTCTGAATGCTACTAACAATTAGAATAATTTACAACCAATACCATTTGCAGTCAAGTTAATGACAGATTAATTTCAGAGCTCCATAAGATCACATGCATACATTGGGATCTCTGATGTTGCTGAGGGTCCTTAAGTATAAAGAGAGATAGGGCCCGGCGGCGTGGCCTAGTGCTTAAAGTCCTCGCCTTGAAAGCCCCAAGATCCCATATGGGCGCCAGTTCTAATCCCGGCAGCTCCACTTCCCATCCAGCTCCCTGCTTGTGGCCTGGGAAAGCAGTTGAGGACGGCCCAATGCATTGGGACCCTGCACCCGCGTGGGAGATCGGAAGAGGTTCCTGGTCCCGGCTTCGGATTGGCGCGTACCGGCCCGTTGCGGCTCACTTGGGGAGTGAATCATCGGATGGAAGATCTTCCTCTCTGTCTCTTCTCCTCTGTGTATATCTGGCTGTAATAAAATGAATAAATCTTTAAAAAAACAGTATAAACAGAGATAGATGAGCTTTTGCCATGGAAGACTCAGGAGGAAGATTCCAGGACCTCCGAAATTGACCAATAGATTCAAAAATATAACCCCTGATTCAAATCATTGAAGGTTGGCCCAACGCAATAGCGTAACGGTTAAAGTCCTCACCTTGCACGCTCCGGGATCCCATATGGATGCTGGTTCTAATCCCGGCAGCCCAGCTTCCCATGCAGCTCCCTGCTTGTGGCCTGGGAAAGCAGTGGAGGACAGCCCAGATAAGTATATTGCAACTTTACTGATATCATTAGTTACTGAGGAAATCTAGGTTAAAACTGTAATGAGAGGCACTACACACCCACTAGACTGGCTGAAATTAGATTGTGCCAAGCACTGGTAAAAATGTAGAGCAGTTTAGATACTTCTAGCAGTTTCTTAAAATGTTAGATTTTTAGCAACCCTTTGACTCGTTGAGCTGTTCTCATCCTAGGTGTTTTCCCAAGAGAAATATCAGTGTGTCCTTACAAAGGCATGAATGTTTATGGCAACTTTATTTGTAATAGCTCCGAACTGAAACAAACCTAAATGTCCATCAATAGATGACATACTGACGCACTCTGACATATCCACACATTGGAATGCCACATAGCAATGGAAAGGAATGGGCCCATCATTGAGGCATAGCTGGGCATGATGCCACCTGTGATGATGCCAGCATCCAACATGGCACATGTTAGTCCTGGCTGCTCCACTACCGATCCAGATCCCTGCTGGTGGCCTTGGGAGAGTAGGTACAGGGTGGCCCATGTGTTTGGGTCCCTGCTTCATATGGGAGACCCTGATGAAGCTCCTGACTTCTGCCTGTGGTCGGGTCTAGTCTGCCTGTTGCAGCTAGCTGGGCTGTGAAGTAGTGGATGAACATCAGTTCAAATCCTCTCTCTCCATCTCTCTCCCTCTCTCTCCCCCTCTCTCCCTCTCTCTCCCTCTCTCTCCCTCTCTCTCCCTCTTCCCTTCTCTGCCCAGCTTTCCTTGTCTCCCCCCCATTGCCTGTCCCCCTCTCTCTCCCCCATCCCCTCTCTCTCTTCTGTCTTCGCTCTCTCTCTCTAATTCCACCTTTCAAATAAATAAATTTTTGAGGCAAAAAGTAATGAATTTGGATATATGTATCTTTAATTCATCTCAGAGTAATTATGCTTAGTAAAAGAAGCTGGGCCACAAGAGTACATATAATGATTCTATTCTATGAAATGCTAGAAAAGGCAGACATAAGTTAGGTCAGTGTCTGCCTAGAAATGGTGGTGTATTTGCCACAGCTGCCTGGTTTTCCATTGCTCCACCCACCCTTCTCTTCCCTCTGAACCTGACAGACAAGGGACTCACAGGATGTGTGGTTTCTATTCTCTGTTCTTACCTGCCAGAGAATCTGCAGCCATAGACTGCATGATAGCAAGTTTGTAGAATGGGGCACTACCGGGCACCAGGTTTGTGACTGGGCAAAGGACACAGGAGGGAAACAGAAGTTGGGGGCAGTGAGAGAGGGGAAGGTAGAGGGTGCTGGTTGTACCTGTCCCATTCACCAGGCACATTTTACTTCAGGCGCGATTCTGCTTTCAACAGTGACAGAAAACAAACAAGGAGAAGGATGCTGGTAATGTAGTAACTTTTATCCTTTTAAGGCAATGTGCCCTACACTTCAGTTGCTTGCCCATCACTGTCAGTGTGCTGTGGCTCTCTTTGTTATCTATGCCTTTTTCTTAATGAAAATTATCTTAAATTTATTCAAGCATTTTAAAAATAAATATTTTATTTCATTTTTAACTGGAAATGAACATTACTCATTACAAGTAGCAGTAAGCCTCCAAATAAAGTGAAAATAATTCCTGTATGCTATTACTTGATCTATTCATTGCGTGAAATGGGCTTAATGATTGGCAAACTATGAAAGGGTCAATCTACCATAATCAGGTCTGTCCAGTTAGATGGACAGGTGGGTCAGCCCCATTGATAGTCTTAGAAGGAATTATCATTTCATGTTCTCATTTGATGGCAGATAGGTCGTGGAAAATGGAAAAAGTCCTTTATTCAGTCTTATGTGACTAGAGCAAGTTCTTAAGCGGGCCAGAATTCGCTCACCTTGGATGACAGCTGATGGGCAGGCATAGTGGTCCCTTCTTTCTCATGAGAAATGGAAGCCTGAATCCAAAGATTCTACGAAACCCCTAAATGCTGTTTTCTCCTGATCATGATAGCCACATTCAAGTGGAACTTACGCAGTAGACATGATGAGAGGCGAACAGTAATAGCTGGCAGTAACATCAAGCGATGAAAGTTTTGTGAATGTGGTATCTTCTCTTGGAATACCTTACTATTCCGTTGTCGTTCTCATGATGGGACACGACACAGTGTGACGTCTCTGTCATTCTGCTTTTCAAATACATCTTTCAGGAAAGAAAAAAAATCATGCAATAAGACTTTCCCAGTTTCTTTGTTCCTCTATCAAAAAATGCTGAAAGTTGTTTGCAAAAGCATGCATATTTAGAACAACAGTTCATAAATTTGGCTACACACCAGGATCACAAGAGGGGGGCTTGAAGAGAAATTCATTACTCAGACACTGTTGCAGAAAGGAAGTTGGGCAGCTTCAATCTGCTGTTCCAGCCCATCAAATGACCATAAAAAGCTGGGCTTAAAGTCAGGAGCCAAAAATTCAATCCCAGGCTGTGTCTTGGGGACAGAGACACACTACTTCAGTCCTCACCACTGCCTGCCAGGCTAGAGCTGGAATCTGATGGGGCATGTGGGCATGTCAACTGTTGTCTTAACCACTAGATCAAATCTCTATTCTTCAATCATTTTTTAAAAAAACTTATTTGATTTTATTTTAATTGGAAAGGCAGGTATACAAAGAGGAGAAACAGAGAGAAAGATCAGCTGTGCACTGGTTCACTCCCCAAGTAGCCACAACAGCTGGAGCTGAGCCTATCTGAAGATAGGAGCCAGGAGCCTCCACCAGGTCTCCCATATGGGTGCCAGGTCCCAAGGCTTTGGGTCATCCTCTGCTGCTTTCCCAGACAACAGGCAGGAGCTGGATGGGAAGTGGAGCAGCTGGGACATGAACTGGCACCTATATGTGATCATAGTAGATGCAGGGCAAGGATTGAGCCACTAGGCTATCACGCTGGGCCCTTGTTTTCAATTCTTTAAGCAGATCCTTCTGTTCAGGAAATACCTAAGGGTTAGTGTTGAGGCATAAAAATGTAGGCTGCTGCCTGCAGCACCAGCATCCCACATTGGACTCTGAATGTTCCACTTCCAGTCCTGCTGCCTGCTGGGCTGTGTGGGAAAGCAACAGAGAACACTCAAGTGCTTAGACTCATTTCCCAGCTTCTGCCTGGTCCAGCTCTGACTATTGCAGCCACTGGAAAGTGAACTAGCCCATGGAAGATTCCTGTCTCTCCCTCTGTCTCTCTATAACTCTGCCATTCAAATAAATAAATAAATAAAATTTTTAGTATTTTAAAGTTGGCAACTCTTACATCTTAGTTGTAAATGCCTAATTAGAATTTTGTCATCCTTGAGACCGCATCTTGGTTGATAACTGACTCATGAGAAATTATTTTTCTCCTCACCATTACTTCTGAATCACATTTGTATAAGAGCCCAGTCTTCAATAGTCACTTCTCTTCTGTGTAACTTTGTAGTAATAGATTGCTCATACATAAATGGTGCCGACACCCCTTCGATGGTTTCATTGATCATTTCATTTGTGTTTGTAATAGGTTAATTACAGGAAACATCTCTTTTCTGAGAGCAATGAGGCTTCCAGTAGCAGTGCCAGTGAGCAGTCTTGGACTGGTGACCAGAAGAAGAAAATGCTAATACCATATCGTAGTAGAAGGAAGACGAAAGTCCAAAAATGTGGCAGCGGTAAGTTTGGCGTTTGGCTTCTGAGGCATCTCTGAAATCAACCAGCAGGGATTAACTTCTCAGTGTGCTAAATCAAAGGATGCCCGAGAACTGTGTGACCAGTGCACCCTCCTTCCCCGTCTCTGTGTCTCACGGACATTGAGCAGATGTGGAATGAACAGTTCTCAGACAGAGAGCTGAGAATGGACCAAGCACTGTTCACTATGAGTTACAGCTGTTTGCAGTAGGTTCAGGGCGGGACATGTGGCAAGGCTCCAAGGATGGGGGAGTGGGACTGAAGCAAAGTGGGATTTGAAGGGCAGAGAGGATGGGGCAGCAAGCCCGTGACACCAGGAGGACACAGTGAGGGCGTGCTGGTGGTGCTCAGAGACAAAGCCTGGGTGGTGAGGAAAGAGGTGAACAGTGAAGGGGTCTGTAGGTGGCAGGTGGGAGGTTGCCGTCGTTCCTGGCATGGCCCTGCATATCTGGGAGCTGAGTTTCTGTCTCTTCAGGAAATATAGCCATGGTATAATTGGCTTCTTTTTCTTCCAGTTCTGCCACTTTTTTTTCTCAGCAGTGCTAGCGACAATGAGAAAGATCAGGTAAATAAATCCACTTTGTACCACTTTGTACTGCTTCTGCGTGTTATGGCTATGATGAGCCTATTTCTTTCTAAGGCTTTCAGGAATATGAGAAAAACAAACCAGTGGTCTAATGGTTTGGAAATCACTCCAGCAGCAATGGCAAGGACAACTTAGCATTTCCTATGAATTGATGATTTTCCATAAATACTGCTGGTCAAAGTATGATTGACTTGGAGCAAAGATTAGGGGAAATGTTTCTGTCCTGCTACATAGGATAAGTCTTATTATGCTTCCATTGAACTCCAGAGGCAGAGCTGGCAGTGGTGGTGACGGATTTACAGGGAAACAGGGAGAAAGAGGCACTTCTACTTCATGTCCCACATGCCTGCATCCAGGGCTGGGCCAGGCTGAGGCCAGAGCCTGGAACTCTATCCAGGACCTCTGTCTGGGTGGCAGGGCACCAAGCACTTGAGCCAGCATCCTCTGCCTGCTGTGCTGGCACAGCGGGAAGGGGAAGTGGAGGGCCTGGGGGGGCTTGCCAGCTCTGTGATGCGGGGTGCAGGCCAAAAGGCAACTTCACCTGCTGACACCCATTTGTTTCACTTGAAAGCAAAGCAGCAGAAAGAGAAGAGACAGAGAAAATGGTAAAACAAAACAAAACAAAACAAAACAAAACAAAACAAAACAAATTTAGGCTCTGCAAACTTTGCAGCTTCTTTGGCAACACATCATCTCTGCACTTGTAACCCCAAAGCAATCATAATGTGAAAATGTGCTCTGTGTTACAATAAAACTTTATTTACAAGAGTCAGCAGTGGGTTGGACCGAGCCCCGGTTTAGAACACAGGTTCTCAAACTTCAGCGACTGTCAGAATGAGCAGGATGGTTTGTTAAACAGGGATTGCTGGGGCCAGTGGAGTGGCATATCAGGCTACGCCATTTGGCACTGGCATCTCAAATGGGCACTGATTCACATCCCAGCTGCTCCACTTCAAATCCAGCTCTCTGCTGTTGTACCTGGGAAAACAACAGAGCAGGACCCAGGTCCTTGGTTTCCTGCACCCATGTGGGAGATACGGAAGATGCTCTTGACTCCCAGATTGAGACAGGTGCAGCTCCAGCCATGGCAGCCAGCTGGGGGATAAATCAGAAAACATAAGAGTTCTCTGTCTTCGCCTCTCTCACTCTGTAACTCTGAATTTCAAATAAATAAATTAAAAATAGATCATAGTTTTTAAAAGATTGTGAATTTGCATTTCTATCAAGCTGTAAGGTGTTGCATCGTCATACTTTGAGAACTGCTGGTTAACAGTGATCAACTGAAACTTCAACACCGATTTTTAAATGCTTAAGCATCCAATAATTCCACTTCTTCAGTGTCTTAGAGGATTTGTTTTTTTATGATGTTTTGAATGTGTCTGGATTGGCTGAACTTCTCACACCACTACAGGACACGTCCAGGCAGAGGAAGGCCACACGCCCAGAGATCGCTGAACCAGAGTTGCCGGGGAGTCCTGCCACCTTAATTCCTGAAGATTTCTCCCAGAAACCAGGTTCGTGACTTCCTGTTGACATATTTTCCAGTAAAGACACTCTGTGGTAAATAAAGCAATTTTCTTTTGCTATCTATTGAGGAATGTGTGAAGATGTGATTATCTCCACAAAAACGATGTGGAGGTTTTGTGTTTTAATATACCTTCTGAAATTCTGGAACATCCCTCCCCCACCGTGTTAATGCGGTGTTGATACAGTGTAGATTCGTGTTTAACAATCTACTAATGCTTCCCTTCTCTTTCTCCCTTGCTCCCTTCCTTTCTTCATTCTCCAGATAACATCTTTTCAGTTTACATTGTGAGCAAAGGCTCAATGGTCCACTAAACAAGGAACTCAAGTGGAAACACGAGTTCAGTGGGAATTCAGGCAAGGGTTAGGAACAACAATCAAAAAAAGTTACCCGTTTCACTTATATATATAATAAAATCTTAAAATATTCACAGATTATTCAAGTAGTAGTAATATGTCATCCTTGACCATTGATTTGACAGACATATAAAATGGAATTTGATGTGCCTTGCATGATGGCTTAGCTGGATAGATCCTCGTGTTGTAAGCCCCAGAGTCCCGTAATGGGCTGGTTCATGTCCCAGCTGTCCCTGCTTTCCTTCTAGCTCCCTGCCTGTGGTCTGGGAGAGCAGTAGAGGATGGCCAAAGGCCTTGGGACCCTGCACCCATGTGGGAGACCTGGGAGGAGCTCCTGGCTCCTGGCTTTAGATTGGCTCAGCTCCAACCATTGCAGCCACTTGGGAAGTAAGCCAGCAGGTGGAAGATCTTTCTCTGTTTCTCCTTCTCTCTATAAATTTAATCTGCCTTTACAAAGAAAAATAAATACAAGATTTGACAAGATTCAAAATAACTTGAAGTATTTGACAAGATTCAAAATAACTTTGTGATGTAAACCCTCAACAAATTAGGTATTTATGGATTGTACTTCAACACAATGAAAACTAATAGCATCAGGTCCACAGCTAACAATATAGTCAGAGGTGAGAAGTTGAAAACTGTTCTTCTAAGATCAGGAGCAAGACAGCGTTGTCCTCTCCCCTTTGTAACAGTAGTAGAAGTCCCAGACAGAGCAAGCAAGCTGGGAAGGAAAACTTCCAAATCAAAAAGAAAGAAGTGAAGTTTCCACTGTTTGGGTGAGATGATCAATATATGGGAAACAGACTCCCCTGACTCTGTGAGAACTAATCACATCAACTCAGTAAAGTTTCAGGGTGGAAAATCAAAGTGCAAAAACCTGTGCTTCTACATGATTTAAAAGTGAACCATCTGAAAAATCAAGAAAACCATCCCATTAAAATAGAAGCAAGGGCCCAGCACAATAGCCTAGTGGCTGAATTCTCGCCCTGTGTGCACTGAGATCTCATATGGGCACCAGTTTGTATACTGGCTGCTCCACTTCCCATCCAGCTCCCTGCTTGTGGCCTGGGAAAGCAGTTGAGGACGGCCCAAAGCCTTGGGACCTTGCACTCGCGTGGGAGACCCAGAGAAAGACGTTCCAGGCTCTTGGCTTCAGATCAGCTCAGCTCTAGCCATCATGACCACTTGTGGAATGAACCAGCAAACTTTCTGAAAGATCTTTCTCTCTGTCTCACCTTCTCTATAAATCTGCCTTTCCAATGAATCTAAATATATCTTTCAAAAATCGAATCCAAAAGAATTAAAAGTAGCAATAAATCCAAAGAGAGGAGAGAGCTATATACCAAAACCATGGGATAGTAATGAAATAAGTTGAATAAGGAATTAATATTGTTAATGTTGTTAAGATGGCCATGCCTCCCAAAAATTAAAAATACGACAATATGACAGTCTCCCTTCTGAGTTCCATCCAAGGGAAATGGTATATCAGAAAGATATCTGCATTCCCATTTGATAAAATGTCTGTCAGTTTTCACAGAGTTAAAAAAAAAATCAATCCTTCAATGTGTGTAGGACCTCAAATCCCCCAGTAACCAAAGCAGTCTTGACAGAGAAGGGCAAAGCTGCTTGGCTTCCGGCTGTATTGGAAAGCTATGGTGATGGAACAGAGGTGCATCAGACCCCTGGAACAGCCTGACACCTCAGAAAGCAAAGTATAGTGGCCACCAGGGTGGTGTTGCAGGCTAAGCTTCCACGTGTGGCACCCGCAGACCCCGTGGGTGCCAGTTCTAGTCCTGCCTGCTCCGTTTCTGATCCAGCTCCCTGCTAATGACCTGAGAAGGTGAGGAGGATGGCTCAAGTGCTTGAGTTTCTGTACCCACGCGGGAGATTGGGAAGAAGCTCCTGGCCCCGAACTTTAGACCAGCCCGGCTCTGGCTGTTGCAGTCATTTGGGAAGTAAACTAGTGGATGGGTGATCTCAGTCTCTTCTGTGTAATTTTGACTTCAAGTAAAAGAAAGAAATCTTAAAAAAAAAAAAAAAGAAACCACATACAGCATGATCCAACTGATTGTTGAAAAGTGTTAAGAATATACAATGAGGGGTCCGGTACAATAGCCTAGCGACTGAGGTCCTCACCTTGGACGTGTCGGGATCCCAGGTATGTGCTGGCTGTGGTTCCAGTGGTCCCACCTCCCATCCAGCTTCTTGATTGTGGCCTGGGGGCACAGCCAAGGATGGCCCAAAGCCTTGGGACCCTGCTCTCATGTGGGAGACCCAGAGGAGCTCCTGGCTCCTGGCTTCAGACTGGCTCAGCTCTGGCCATTGCAGCCACTTGGGAACTGAATCATCGGACAGAGAATCTTCCTCTCTTTCTCTCCTCCTCTCTGTATATCTGACTTTCCAGTAAAAATGAATAAATCTTAAAAAGATATATACAATGGGGGAAAAAGTTTCTTTATGAGATGGTGTTGAGAGAACATGATATTCACATGTATGTTAAAAAATGAAATTGGGGACATGTTATGCTATATGTGGAGACAGACTCAAAATGGACTAAAAGTATAAATGTAAGATTAGGACCGGTAGGGCCTGGTGTGCTGGCCTAGTGGCTAAAGTCCTCGCCTTGAATGTGCCGGGATCCCATATGGGTGCCGGTTCTAGTACCAGCAGCTCCACTTCTCATCCAGCTCCCTGCTTGTGGCCTGGGAAAGCAGTGGAGGACAGCCCAAAGCCTTGGGACCTTGGGAGGCCTAGAGTAAGTTCCTGGTTCCTGGCTTCGGATCAGTGCAGCACCGGCCATTGCGGTCACTTGTTGAGTGAATCAATGGATGGAAGATCTTCTCGGTGTCTCTTCCTACCTGTATATCTGACTTTGTAATAAAAATAAATAAATCTTTTTTTAAAAAAAAGATTAGGACCCATAAAGATTCCAATAAAAAAATGTGGAAATAGGTCCTTGATATTCTCTGTTTTTTTTTCCCCCCACTGTTCTGGTACTTAGTATTCTTGGTAGTGTTTTGCTTTGCTTTGTTTTGAATATAACACCAAAACCACAGGCAACAGAGTAAAAATGAACCGGTACTGCAAGCTGAACAGTCTTCACATAGCAAAGGAAACCATCAACAAAATCAAAAGGCAGCCTACAGAATAGGAAAATATTTTCTTCTTCCTGAAGATGAATTTATTTATTGGAAAGGCAGTGTTAGAAAGGAGATTGAGGGCAAGACCTTCCATTTGCTGGTTTATTCCCTACATGACCACAACAGCTGGGACTGTGCTGTGCTGATGCGGGAGCCTGGGACTTTCTCCAGGTCTCCTGTATGGACACAGAGGCCAAGCACTCAAGCCATTTGCTGCTGCTTTCCCAGGCATGTTAGCAGGAAACTGTATGGGAAATGGAACAGTAAGGACTTGAACTGGTGCCCATACAGGGTGGTGGCACTGTAAGTGACTGCTTAGCCCTCTCACAGTGGTGATCCTAGGGAAAATATTTTTACATCATATATCTGAGGTATATGATAAGTATATAAGGATAGTATATAAGATATAGTGTTAAAAATACACAACTCATACAACTCAACAGCAAAAAAGTCCAAGTAACCTAATTTACACAAAATGGTCAAAGGATTTGAATAGACAGTTGACTAAGGAAAGCATACAGACGGCTTACAGGAATGTGAAAAGGCACTCAACACCAGGGAATGAAATTAGAAGCACAATGAGCCATAACTTCACGTCTGCTTGGTGATTAGTGTGGAAGGACGAGCAGAAGTGTTGGATGGGATAGTGTCTGTCGGTGGGATACACATCAGTGCAGCCAACAGAGGGAAAAGTTACAGGAGTTTCTCAAAAAATTAAAAATGGGACAATATGACAGTCTCCCTTGTGAGATTCCATCCAAGGGAAATGGTATATCAGAAAGATGTCTGCGTTCCTACGGGCATTGTCACATTCTTAACAGGATGTGAAAAGCAGCTACACACCCCTCGCCGAGTGAGCAGGTGGAGAGGGAACAAGTGGTAGGGATATGAGACACAGCGTGGATGTTGACCTCGGTGTTAATATGACAACTCTCACACAGCACACATGTGTCAAATCATGTCTCACACACACGAGTCAGAGGAAATACGGAGGGTGTCCTTGGGGAGAAAAGCGAAGACTCATGGGGTGACCTTACCCAGATGGATAGCTACCAACGTTGTTGAGTTAGTGCATCAAGGTGATTGGCTGTTTTGTCTACAGAACTACGAATCTAAGAAACAAACATCTTGAAAATGCAACATTGGGATTTTATTTAGCACTATGTCCAGTTTTAAGGAATTGGGTTTACTATGGAGAGCAGTAGTGTGATGTGACTGCCTCATTGCTGGTGTGTTTGTTCACTGGAACCTCCTCTTCCTCACATGCAGAATATGCAAGTCCCTGGCTGCTGAGTGGGTTCTCTTCCAGGGAGTGCTCAGAGCTGAAGAAAATGCCTCCAAGGTACCTTTACAAAAATGTCATGTGTTTGAAAAGTGGAGAGTGAGCGAGCTCACAGTGAGAGTGATTCACTCTCCCATATTTCACAATGGCCAGGGCAAAGCCAGGAGGCTAGACCTCCATCCTGGCTTCCCAGTTGGGTAGCAGGAACTGAAGTACTTAACCCATCATCTGCTGCCTCCCAAAATGCATATTACTGGAAACTGGATCAGAAGTGGAGTGGCAAGAACCCCAACCAGGCACTGTAATATAGCATGTGGGCGTCTCAGGTGGCAGCCTCACCCAAGACCCCACAATCACACTTCTAAGATGCTACTTTGTGGTTGGCTACTTTGAGGTTGGCTACTTTGTGGTTGTTTTTTCTCCAAAATTAATGTATTCACATAACATGAGCTTGTTATGTTTAAGGGACTACTACATTTGTTACACACATATGTATACATACACACATGCATAACTACATATATATGTATATGTGTGTAATTATATAACATTTACATATCGGTTACAAAAGTATGTTCATATATTTCTCAGTCAACTGTGTTTTATTTGTCTTTAAGGTTGGGAACCGAGAGTCACTAGTGGACAATACGAGTGTCAAACATAAGCTGCAGAACCTGGAAGACAGAGGTGAGAGAATACACTGTTTCTCCCAGAATGAAGTGAAATTCATCCAGACTGGTACTCAGATCACAGCAGACACAAACGCTTTGCAGGGGCACTGCTGCCAGGCCTCAAGGTGAGCAGGGCAAGTTACCTTGCCAGCTCCAAAGGGTCCATGAAGTCAAAGGGAGAAACTGGGGCTCTGGCCCGCAGCCAGCCCCACAGGGGCCACGAAAGGGACAGCCTGGGACCTGGCTCCCATCCAGCCCTCTCCTGCCCAGCCACTCCTGGTGACCTGCTGCCAGAGGGGGTTCTCATCCCCACATCTGCAGGTCACTTGCAGTTTGTAAGAAATATCCTAGGCAGTTTTTCTTATTTTCTCATAGTTACAGTGGTAGGCAAGTTTCCAGGTGACATCATACAGCCACCTTTATATGATAACATCTAGCTATAATGTTAACATATTAATGTAATGAACGAGTATAACACCTAAGCATTCCTTTGTGTGTGTGTGTTTAAGATTTGTCTATTTGAAAGGCTTGGTTAGAGGGAGCCATCTTCCATCTGTTATCTTAAATGTCTTTAAAAGTTTTTTAAACTTTTAACTAATACATAAAATTAGATGTGTATATATATATATAATAACAAAAATTACACATATGTGTGAAATACTGTGTGATGTCTCATTCCCCGCAGATAGTTCGAGTTCTAATCTGGGGAGTATCTGGCCTGGTTTCCGCCGATGGCTGTGCTGACTCACACTCCCAACCATAAACCCGAGGTTTCCTTTTCTCCGCCTTCTCACCTGTCCTCGCTGCCTTTTCTCTGTTCGATGTTGGCCATGCTAACTGGATGCAGTGACATGCCGTGGTGTCTGCATTTCCCTGGTTATTAACAGTGTTGAGAGTATTGTCGGTATACCCGTTGGCATTTGAATGTCTTTCTTTGAAAAATGTCTTTTTAGATTTGTTTCCTTTTTAAAAAGATTAACTTACTTAGTTATTTGCTGTGTTGAAAGAGTTACAGGGAGATGGGGAGAGTCAGAGAAAAAGCATCTTTCTATTTTCTGGGTCACTCATCAAATGACCACACCGGCCAGGACCAGGCCAGGCTGAAGCCAGGAACCTCACCCAGCACTCGAACATGGGAGCAGGGGCCCAAGCATTGGAGCCACTCTTCTGCCTTCCCATGCACAGTAACAGGAAATATTTATCTTACTTTTCTCTTCTTTTGAAAAAAGACTTATTTATTTTTATTAGAAAGTCAGATTTACAGAGAAAAGGAAAGACAGAAGAATCTTCCAACTGGCGGTACACTTCCCAAGTGGCTGTAATGGCTGGAGCTGAGCTGATCTGCAGCCAGGAGCCAGGAGCCAGGAGCCAGGAGCCAGGAGCTTCTTCCAGGTCCCCCACGCGGGTGCAGGGTCCCAAAGCTTTGGGCCATCCTCGACTGCTTTCCCAGACCACAAGCAGGGAGCTGGATGGGAAGTGGAGCAGCTGGGACATGAACTAGTGCCCATATAGGATCCTGATGCTTAGAAGGAGAGGAGTTAGCCACTAGGCTGCCATGCCAACTAGGCTGCTGTGCCAAGCCCCCATTATTTTTAAGAGTGTAATGGTTCAGTAGCTTCTAACTATTTTTTAAATCAGTTTGCATTGATTTTTTTTCAGTGAAAGAGGCTCATTTAAATTTTTGCACACAAATATCTAGTTATATGACTTTCATTTGCCCACAGTCTCTTAGTAACGTTGCCAATAAAAAAAGACTCTGGTGAGTTTTCTTTTTTTTAATTTTAAATTTCCTTTTTACTATTGTTTATACAGTTGAAAGGGATGCCCAAGTGGGCCTCTGATTAGGGTGGGAGGGTTCAGGTATGGAGGAGGGTGAGTGGGACATAGCTTTTAAAGTTTTTTTTTTTTCTTCCTGTGTCAGCAGGGGAGGAGGGGGGAAGTACCATTCCTTGCTGTCAAACTCCATCAGCACCCAGGAATTGCAGACGGTTCTTTGATGATCCAGGGTCAGACGTGGCCTGTCTCGTGCACAAGCCAACACACATGCTAGTGAATGCATCTACCTGGTCAGTGCTACACAGCCCCATCTCTCATGCAAACGGACACATGCTACAGCCTAACCAGGCCAGCTAAGCCTGCCACAGGCCCAGTCTCCTGTGCACCAGCAGGTGCCATGGCCTAGTTGGGGCAACCTCCAAAAACCTCACCAGGCCTGTATCCAATCCCGGTTTTTGTGTGTTGCTGGCTTGTGCTGCAGCCTAGCCTGGTCTGTCCTGCATCCCGTCTGGCTCTTGAGCACACTCATGGGTGCTACATGTTAGCTCAGCCCGATTCACCCCAGACCTAGCCCGCACACATGCCAGTGGGTGCTACCACCTTGCCCAGATTGGTTTTCCAACAGCCCTGCCATTGTCCTCACCAGTGAGAGCTGCAGCCTAGCAGAGGAGTACCCACAGTTTCCCTGCCAGATCCACTCCCAGACACAGATCTTGTACTTGCCAGTGGTTACTACAATCGAGCCTGTTATGGCTTGCGCCCAGTCCCAGCACTTGTCAGTGGGGTGGCAGCCTAGTTCAGCCTGGCCTGGCCCACTCCCAACCTGCATATGAACTGGGGGGTGTTATGCTTCAACCCGGCTGCGCCTGAGCCCCATCTTGACTCTCGTTTGTGCCAGTATATGTCGTGGACTGGCCCAGTCTAGCCTGCCCCTAGCTCTGGCTTTCACACTAACTACTAGGAGTTGCACCGTAGCAGAGGAGTTCTTCAATTCCCATCAGACCTATTTTTGTATCCCCAGATCTTAATCTCACATGTGTGGGGGCTGCTGCGGCCCCACTTGATAGAGCTGGCTCCTGGTCCCGGCACTGAATAGTGGGTATTGTAGCCTAGCATGGCCCATCCCACAGCCATTCAGGTTCTTGCAAGTGCCAGTGGATGCTGGAGCATAGCCCAGTCTGCTCTGCCTCCAAACTTAGCCCACATGCATGCCAAAGCATGCTGCAGGCTTGCTCAGCCCAATCCAACCCCCAGCTCTGGCTCTTGTCACTCCCCAGTGGTAGCTACAGCCCAACAAAGGAGTCCCCAAAGTTCTCCTACCAGAACCTTTCTTAGCCCTGGATCTTGTGCATGCTGGCAGGTGCTTCAACCCAACCTAGTGTGGCCTACCTGCAGTCTCAGCTCTTGTTGGTGGGTGTTGCAGTCTAGCCCAACTGGGTACATTCCACACCCTGCCCTGGCTGAGCTAGTCTGAAGAGTCTTCCAGGTCTCCCACGCGGGTGCAGGGTCCCAAGGCTTTGGGCCGACCTTGACTGCTTTCCCAGGCCATGAACAGGGAGCTGGATGGGAAGCGGGGTTGCTGGGACATGAACCAGAGAGCCCACATGGAATCCCACCACGTGCAAGGCAAGGACTTTAGCCGCTAGGATACCGTGCAGACCCTAGTTTTGCTCTTGTTGCCCATGCTTTAAAGGGGTCTTATCCAAGGAATCATTGTCTAGCCAAATATTTGTGTATTTCACCTACATTTTTTTTCCTAATGCTTTCATAGTTCAGGGCTTAGATTTAGGACTTTGGTTTTAGTACATGAAGAGAGGTAGGACTCTCATTCTGCGTTCCTTGTGTTAGCACCATTTATTGGAAAGACCACCATTTCTGTAATGTATGTTCTTGGCACTTTGTCAGCAGTCAGTGGACTACATATATATGAGTTTATTTCTGAGTTCCCTTTTTGGTTGACTTATGTGTTTGTATGTCAGTACCATACTGATTTAATTACTGTAGCTTTGTAGTGCTGTTTGAAATAGGGTGTTATGATACACCTGCTTGATTTGTGGAGGAGGAAAGAGAGGGGGATGCTTTGTATTTGTTTGGTTATTTTGGGATATTTCAATTTCATATGAATTCTAGAATTGTGTTTTTCTAATTCTGTATAGAATGTCCTTGGTATATTGATAGGGACTTGCTGAATCTAGATTTCTTTGAGTTGTATGGATACTCTAATGACATTGATTCTTCCAATACACATTTGTGTGTGTGTGTGTGTGTGTTGGTTATTTCTTCCATCATTGTTTTATAATTTCCATTGTAGAGATCTTTCACATTTTGGGGTGAAGTTACTCCTGGGACTGGCATTGTGGCATAGCTGATTAAGTCACTGCCTGTGACTCCAGGATTCTATGTGGGCACCAGTTCAAGTTGCAGCTGCTTTACTTCTGACCCAGCTCCCTGGGAATAGCCTGGGAAGGCAACAGAAGATGGCCCAAGTCCTTGGGACCCTGCACCCACGTGATGTAGAAGAAGTACTTGGCTTCAGCTTGGCCCAGCCTTGGCCTCTGTAGCCATGTGAGAAGTGAGCCTGTGGATGGAAGATTAATCTCTCTGTCTGTCTGTCTGTCTGTCTCTCTTTGTAACTCTACCTTTCAGGTAAATAAATAAATATTTTTAAGATTTATTTATTTTTTATTGGAAAGTCAGATACACATAGAGGAGGAGAGACAGGAAGATCCTCCATCCGATGGTTCACTCCCCAAGTGACTGCAACGGCCAGTGCTGCGCCAATCCGAAGCCAGGAGCCTAGAACCTCCTCCAGGTCTCCCATGTGGGTGCAGGGTCCCAAGACTTTGGGCCATCCTCGACTGCTTTCCCAGGCCACAAGCAGGGAGCTGGATGGGAAGCGGAGCTGCTGGGATTAGAACCAGCGGCCATATGGGATCCTGACGTGGTCAGGGTGAGGACTTTAGCCGCTAGGCCATGCCGCTGGGCCCAATAAATAAATCTTTAAAAACATGTACTCCTAGGTATTTAAAGTTTTTAGTTATTGTGAATGGGATTGTTTCTTGATTTTTCCTAAAATCACTGTTGGTATATTAAAACACTATTGTTTTTGCATGTTGATTTTCTAACTTATGAATCAACTGAATGGGTTGATCAACTAACTTGTCATGGAGTGTTTAGGCTCTTCTGTATGCAAGTCATGTCATCTATAAACACTATTTCTTCCTTTCCAATTTCAATGTTCTTTTTCTGTTTTTCTTCCCTAGTTGCTTTAACTCTTGCAGCATTATTAGAGTGTGGAAAATGGACATCCTGTTTTTCTCAATTTGAAGGGAAATGTTTTTGAGTTTTGTCCCATTCAATGTAATTTTGGCTGTGTGTGTGTCATATACCATCTTTGTTATAGTTTTGAAGGTTGTTTCTTTACCTAATTTTTTGGTGAGTTTTTATCACAAAGAGACACTGAATTGCAAGAGCTTTTCTGCTCTGTTGAGGTCTCACGGCTTTTGTTGATTTGATTGATGTGATTATTACCTGATGTGTAAATATTGAGCCACACTGGGATAAATTCCACTCGGTTACGACGTATGATCTTAATGCAGTGTTGGGTGTCTGGTGTCACTGTTGGCTTGAGCAGGCTCATCAAGGATCCTGGTGTGCAGTCTCCTGTCGGTGTTGTAGCTTTGTTTGAGTTTGGCATCAGAGTAACTTGGCCCTCATGAAAGGAGTTTGAGAGTTCTGAACTTCTCAGCATTTTGGAATAGTTGGAGGAGTGTTAGAGATAATGCTGTTTTAACTAGTTTGTAGAATTCTGTTAAGAAAACTTCAGGCCCTGGAACTCTGAAATTTCTCACTGTCACTTGTGGTGGGTCTTTCTGGATACTCTACATATTGATTTATTTTGCATAGGTTTTGTTTATCCAGGAATTCTTCCATGCCCTCCAGGTTTTCCAATTGATGAGCATGTTGTTCACAACGGTTTCTTAGGATCCTTGCGGATGTGTGGTATCCGTGGTAGCGGTGCCTTTCTCATCTCCAGTTGCTTTTCTCCTACAGCTTTTTTTTGCTTTTCTCACCCCTGCATCATTAGTTTAACCTCTTTCCAGTTATTTTGTGCGTTTACTGTGATAAACTTCCTGCTTCCAAGGAATTTTTGTTCACTTCTCAATTTATTGGATGGCCCATTGGTCGCGCAGGTGCATGCTGTCCCATTTCTCAGTTTTCCACGTTTCTTGATGTTGATTTCTAGTGTTATTCCTCTGTCACCTGAGAAGATACATGGTATGATTTCAGTTTCTCAAAATGTGCTGAGACTCTGTGGCCTGTCGCAGCCTAGAAAACATTCGTCCCCCTACGTGTGCTGAAGGAAAACGGTGTCTTCCACCTGCCAGATGAAAAGCTCTCTGAGTGGCTAGAAGGTCAGTTTGCTTTAAACCTTGTATCAATGCCTAGGGATCTGTGCAGGGCATTGAGTCTTTTTTTTATTTCTAATTTTATTTGATTTTTAAAATGATTTGGTCTACCTGTATGTTTCAACTGGGAAACTTAACCCATTACATTCAAGGTTAATGCTGGTAGACAAAAACAAATCCCTGCTGTTTTGGTGGCTGATTTAAATGTTCTTTTCTGCTTCTCCTGTCCTTCACCCTTGCACTCTGGGAGCTTTCTGTGTGCGAAGCCTGGGCTCTCTCCCACTTTTGTTTGGTGCATCTGTTCTGTTAGGGAATTTGGTACCAGCCTGTGTTTTCATGGTGGCTATATTTTTATTTTTAAAGATTTATTTTTTATTGGAAAGGCAGATTTACAGGGAGGATGAGAGACAGAGAGAACAATCTTTCACCCTCTGGACAGTAGGACAAAAGGACAGTCCTCACTCAGATATGTGTGCAGGCAATCTCAAAAGGGATAATTTTCCCACCTGGCTGGGGTTACATTTTCCTTCTAGCATAAGGAGTGTAGCTATAGTATGTGTGGTGAGCCCCTTATGGTGGTTAAGGACACCTGGTACCTGATGCAAAGTGAGGCTTAGCTGCAGGATGCAGAGCAGGTGTGCTGAGGCTTTGGCCATGTGGAAACAGCCTGGAGGAGATGGCAGTGCGGATGGCTAGGGTGTTGGCAGTATTCAGCTTCCTGTCCCTCACTGCCTGCCTGCTTTGCCCATGTCAAGTATGTCTAATTGACTAAATCTATTGACTTGGTAATACTTTGTGTATAAAATTTCATTTCCAGAAGTTCTAGTAGATCATTTTCAAGTCCATGTCTTTTGCTTCTGCTTCTAAATCTGCTTGTATTTTATTGCTTTAAAGACAATGTTGATCACATTTCCCATGGTTACAGTTTCTCAATGTGCAATTCATGGATCTACTTCTGCTTTTTCTCACTCTTGATATCCTATTTCCTGGTGTACCTAATCTTTCATACAGATTATTTTGCAAGTTTGTATATAGCAATAAATGTGGAGGTCTCAGAAAACTAACCTCTCTGGAGAGGATTTACCTCTTCCCTACCCACCTGCGACCCCCTCATTGATGCTCAGGACTTGAAATTAATTCCCTTAAACTATGATCCCAAGGACCCAGCACAGTGGCCTAGTGGCTAAATCCTTGCCTGGAAGTCACCAGGATCCCATATGGGTGCCACTGCGTGTCTGCTGCTCCACTGCCCATCCAGCTCCCTGCTTGCAGCCTGGGAAAGCACTATAGGATGGCCCAAAGCCTGGGGACACAGAAAAAGCTCCTAACTCCTGGCTTCGCATCAACTCTGCTCAGGCCATTGTCACTTTATCAGCAGATGGAGGATCTTCCTATTTTTCCTTCTCTGTATAGATCTGCCTTTACAAAGAAAAATCTTTAAAAATACATCTATATAATCTCGGGCTGGAAGGGTATATGAGGACTCTACTGTGTCTCATTTATTCTAACTGATGTCCAGTGGAAACTTTTGGGAGTGTGTCTGCTAGTAGCTTCTCAACTTCCAGCAGACACAGGGCTCTGATGTCTGACCCTCTCCTAAACGTCACTTCCAAATGTGTTCAGGTCACAGAGCCCACAAAAGCAGCTCTCAGGTTTTATCGCATGAGGTTCTTTTTTATCCTGTCAGTTTTTGCCAGATACTGTTTTGCCAGCTTTTCAGTTGCTAAGGAAGATGCTTTAAATTTAGCTTTACTGCTTATCAGTGAGAGTAGATCCGAATAATTAAGCCTGACTTGACTAGAAATGAGATGTCACATCTCAATATCTTAAAGCAATAGAAAAAGTAATGGTGATTTTGAGTATCATAGTAATGTTGCTATGAAGTTAGAAAATCAGGTGGAAGTAAGTACTGTGTACCCTTGAATTTTCTTCCATTGAGATTCAGTTGAAGAAAAATCCATAGAGATGGTTTGCTTTGATGGATTTGAGATCATCTGCAAGAGTGGGTAAAAAGTTCTGGCAAAGTGCAATTGAAATAGAAGTTTGGTGCAAAAGAAAAAGCCCTAAAATCCATGAACCCAGTGGTCTTCAAGTTTTTGAAAAAAATTACAAAAAACTGCAGAGATTTCAAGTGTTTTTTTGCACTTGCACTTAATTTCCATTTTTTCCCATTGGTGTCTTGAAGTGCACTCACACAAACATTGTTGCAGACTCTTCCCCTGCCAACCTATCAAAACTGTTGGGAAAAAAATAAGGTTTTTGGTTTAAAAGTACATTGACTTAGAGTGTTAATTTTTATCTTTAATTTTTTTCAAAGATTTATTCATTTTATTACAGCCCAAGGTCCTGAATTCGTTCCAAAGGGCAGACTGCAAGCATGTGCCTCCCTTTTCCATGGCTGGTAAGTCTAGAGCTGCTTCTTGGCTTCTGTTTTATTTTATTATTTTTTTAAAGATTTATTTATTTTTATTGCAAAGTCAGATATACAGAGAGAAGGAGAGACAGGGAGGAAGATCTTCCATCCAATGATTCACTCCCCAAGTGAGCCGCAGTGGCCGGTGCACGCCAATCCGAAACTGGGAACCAGGAACCTCTTCCAGGTCTCCCATGCGGGTGCAGGGTCCCAAAGCATTGGGCCATCATTTCCCGGGCCACAAGCAGGGAACTGGATGGGAAGTGGAGCTGCTGGGATTAGAACTGGCGCCCATATGGGATCCCGGGGCTTTCAAGGCGAGGACTTTAGCCGCTAGGCCACACCACCGGGCCCTTTATCCTTAATTTGTCTTTGTTATTGCCATGAGAAAAGTTTTGGCCGAGTCATAAACAGTACCTACTCGTGCAGTAAAGGAACTGATCAAACTTGCAGCAATAGTTTGTACATAAGGAGACTGCTGATCTTTGGCTTCATGGTAATAGAGCTATGGTGAGTCACTGGCTTAGAGAAGCCTTCGGACAAGGCCAGCAGTCATGCATCACAGCATGTGGCCGGATATGGGGGAGAGAGTTGGAGAAGGATTTATTAAGTAATTGTCTACTATTTGAGCAGTTTAGGTCCATAAAGAGTGACTCGTCCAGTCTGGGATGCCTAGATTTAAATTAGAGAAAATTAAAGAGGAGCATGTTGAGAAATGCCGGCTCTGTTACCCTCTTGTTGTGTCACTTTGCTGGCAAGGACAAAAGGAACTATTCAGCTATTTTCCCATAACAATGTTAACATTGTATAAAGAATATATGTGAAAAGGAAATATTTGTGAACCTGTACTTTTCATACTGTCTATATGAGCACTTGATGCTGTTTGAGGATTTGATTAGTCATTTCTGAGCCTGGGTTATGAGTATGTCTTTTGGTACAATATTACATATTGATATGTACATTCTATGTGCGTAGGTCAAACCAGCAGCATAGCGGTCCCTAAACTAAGGGACCTACAGATAAGCCATCCTATTCTTAGATTTCAAATTTGAGAAATATTCACTTAATATGTAGGGAATCCAATTTCTGATTAATACTTTGCAAGTGGATCCACAGATGGCAACAACAATGCTATGTTCTGCATGCCAAGTGTTACACCAAGCACACTATCACTGACTTTCAGAAGGTAGGAATCAGTGATCCTATTCAACAGATGAGAAACAAAGGCGCAGAGAAGTTTCTTGACAAAATACATGAAGTGCTCATAACTCATTTTGGCTCATGGAAAAGCTGTAACTCGAATCCTACTTCACATAGCAGAAACACCAAAACTAGGGAACCTAAGGTAAAGCGCCAGGGCAGGGGAGGTCGTGGGGAGGGATGTTGGGTGGCAAAGTCCAGGCTTCACATTTTGTTTTGCTACTTGCTAAAGGCATGTGATTAAGTTAATTTCTGCTACTATTATGGTTAAACTGTTTAAAATATCATCCCTAGGCAAATGTTGGCAGAGATTAAGATGATGCTGGAGGACTCCTGTAGCCCATATCATGGGGTCTGGATTCCAATGCCGCTTCAACTGCGGGCTCTAAACTTCATCTTTTTTTTGCTTTTGTTTGGTTTTTGTTTTTTGTTTTTATTAAATTTATTCATTAATCACATTGTGTTGTAATTTCATAGGAACTGGGATTCTCCCCACACTTCCCCACACCCTCCCCCCATGGTGGGTTCCTCCACCTTGTTGCGTAACCATAGTTCAAGTTCAGTTGAGATTCCCTCTTAGCAAGCATATGCCAAGTATACTAACTTCATCTTAATGAACCCTGGAAGTAACCAAGTGATAATCTGAACAGCTAGGTTCCTGCCATCTGCATACACCTGGGGATGGATATCTGACAGCTGCCTTTGGTCTGACCTAGCCCATGCTGTGGCAGGCATTTTGAGATTAAATCGGTTAATAGAAAATCTTTCTCTATTCTCTTACTCTCCTCTCTTTTTTGTAAAGTTTTTTTTAACTGGAATACATTCTTTGTATTTTACTTAAAGTTAAGAGCATAATGAGATTTCCCAACCTGTCTAGCCTTCTGCCACACTCTCGCCCTTTCTCCTCCTTCCTTTATAATTTTTGTTTAACTTTTCACTGCAGCATACTTTGAGTTTATAACCACAAGTTTAATCCTCCATTAAAGAATTCCACAAGTAGTAAGTAGAAAAACCACTATTTCTCAAGAGTACAGATGAGGGTTATAAACATTAATCAAATCTCAAGGTGTCAGTTTCAGTCATATTCCACTTCTGTACTCTGTATTAGCTAACAAACAGGAAGGAAACCATTTGTCTTTGGGGGACTGGTTTATTTCAGTCAGTATAAGAGGCAAGTGTCTACTTGCCTCCATTCTTTCAAATAAATAATAAAATTTAAAACAGCCATTCTTCTTGATCAGTCATCCCTTCCCATGGGAGAAATAGACTAAGACTTCTTGTGTGTGTGTGTGAGGGAGAGAGAGAGAGAGAGAAGATCCTCTTAAAATATCTATTTCCATCTCATCAGAAACCAGGGAGTTGGAGTAAATGAGGCACTTGGAATGCTGATGGAAAGGTACTGAGGGGAGCTAAGTAACTTGGGAGTGATGTATAGGAGGAAAGCATTTGCCAGCATCCTCTCCGACCTCTTACAGGACTGAAAATTATTCAATAGCGTAAAACTATCAATAAGTGCTGACTATAAATTTTGGTTTGTGGAAAGAGCCAGAGACTGAAATCACATTGTCTAACCTCAAAGAACTCCAAAAACATGACTGTAATTCTCAGTTGCAGTCTACTGAGAGTTGGGTAGGAGAAGCGAGGCCAGTTCCCTGAAGCCTTGGAAAGATTGACTGTGTGATGCCCCATGTTTTCTATTGCAGAAAACAATGCACAAGTCCCCTACCAATGTCAAACGGACATCAACAAATCAAATATTCTGAATGTATGTTTTTGCTTAGTTCCCTGGTAATCTTACCTTAAGAACAAGGTCTACTGCAGTCACTGGGCAGCTTTTTCTTTTTTTTTTCAGTCAAGCAAAATGAAGGAATTGTTGGAATATCATGCTTTGCTGCCAGAAACTCTCAATAAGATGAACAGTTCCAGTGAAATACATTGCCAGAGGGATTGTGTCTGCTATCATTTGAACAACTGTTAAACTAATTACCTGCAGATGTGCAGGAAATCATGTGCAAAACCATGCTGTACTCACTTGCTACTATTTTACATGTAAACGCATTCTATAGCTTATCAGGATCTTTAACCGTAAACATTTGAGTGACAAATCTCCAACTGGACCCGGAGCAGTAGCCTATTGACTAAAGTCGACACCTTTGCAAGTGCCAGGATCCCACAGGGCTGCTCGCTCACTTGTATCCCGGCTGCTCCACTTCCCATCCAGCTTCTTGCTTGTGACCTGGGGAAGCAGTCAAGGCCAGCCCAAAGCCTTGCGACCCTGTACTGGCATGGGAGACCTAGAAGCTCCTGGCTCAGCTCCAACTGTTGCAATCACTTGGAGTGGCTCAGCAAATGAAAGATTTTTCTGTCTCCTCATCCTCTCTGTAAATCTGACTTTACAGTAAGAATATTTTTTTTAAAGATTTATTTATTTATTTTGGGAAGCCAGACATGTAGAAAGGAGAGAGGACAATCTTCTGTCCAATGATTCCCTCCGCAAAGTTTTCCATCATTTAGGGACCAAGTGATTTCTAGAAAAGCCATAATGTTGAGAGTACTTCTGAAGTTATTTACTGTTACTGCGTGGTAGAGAAACTGACACGTGCGTTGGACTAGACTAGACGTTAATTTGTCAGCATTGACCAGCAACATTCCTCGTGTAGACAAATGTGGGAGTAATGCTCAAACGCTCAATACCGAGATAGGAGAAGATCAGACAAGGATGAATGTCTGGTGGTGCTTTGCCTCGTGGAGGTGTTTGAGGAAGTAGGAAGTGGGATGCTTCACAAAGTCTGTAAAAATGGAGTCAAAAGAGAAGTTTCCATGCAGACTTGAAATCCATACGTTGGCTTTCATGATCATTCTCCACAAACATTTTAAAGACTGGTTGAAAGAGACAGTGTATGTGAGTTCTATAGCTCACCAATGTTAGGAAAAGTACACCTGTTACTGGTTAAGTACCCAACTTGTGAGAATTCCATAATTTTTAGCTTTTATTTTCTGCCTTCTGGCTAGATGTGTTTTGGATTTTTATTCTTTGGACAGCTGTGGGTAAAAAGTGGGAAATTGATCAAATTAGACAATGGACCTACTGATTAGCTCTAGAGGAAGGCTAACTACAATGAAAATTAGACTTGTGGATTATTTGAGTTACAATTCCCTCACTTCTTTTTATGAAGTACGTTGCATTACGTGACAGTTTCATAGGCTCTGGGATTCCCCCAACCCCTCCCCATGCCATCCCCCCATGGTGGATTGTTCCACCTTGTTGCAGTATTACAGTTCAAATTAAGTCAAGATTCTTTCATAGCAACCATGTAGTTTGCATAGTGTCCAGCATCTTATTGTCCAGATAAACTCCAGGTTTCTTGGGGAGATCATCTCTGGTCTGAAAATAGAGCTGGCAGAATATCATCCCAATCAATTAAAAGCCACAACAAAACATCAGCAACAATTTACAACATGATGGAGTTAATTGACATGGTATTGAGTAATCAGTACGTTAAAATGCAAGTTCTTAACCACATCCTGTGAGTACTTCATTGGCATTTCAATTTTAGTTTATGCACGGAACCGGCTTCTATACACCTTAAAATGGCTATAGGGTACTATTCAGCTGTCTCGCGTCTATTTTCATTGGAGTATTTAGCAGTTTATAGTGTTAAAACATAATGTTGCTGAACTTGGCAGATTTTAGGATAGTCTAAACTGGCTTATAACTCTGACAAGGCATTTGTCAACAGTTGAGGTGCAGACCAGTTTTAGGAGGGGTGTGCAGAGAAATCTTCAATGCCTTAGTGAGGAGTAACCAATCTTTGTGTCCTCCCTAGTAAGGTATGTGTGAGTCCATGCCGACCATTTCCTCCTGGTTCTAAGCTTTCCTTGTTGTTCTCTATCCTAATTTTTTTTTGGGGGGGGGTCTCTGCAGCGACCCTGATGGTTCTTGCAGGAGAGGGTGGGGATCCAAAGTTGGAACTAAGTAAGGATCAGAGAAAGCTCCTCTCCCTAGTCCCAAAGGAAGTTTGCTGTTCTTCTGTTTCTGCAGACCGCTCAGGGCTCCTGGCTGTTGTTCCGATGACCTTGGATCCTGTCAGGAAGGATTTGGGCTTCTTCCATCCCATATGGGAGATCCAGATGGGGGTGTATGACCTCAGAATTCTCAGGCTCCGAAGGCACTCCAATTCCCTATGTTCTTCTTGGCGGTTGGGATGTAGTCCTTGGTGCCCGTAGTGATAGTCCTTGGTGAGGTTGCGGGAGTCTACAGGGTTGGGATACAAGCCTCCTCCTGTCCACCTGCTCCACTCTGGGGTGCCCCCCTGCTCTGTGTGTACGACCTGTTAAGAGATTGTCAGGATCGCTCTTGATTCCCCCTATATGTCTTTGTAGTTTGAGTTACTTGTTCCATTCCTGACAGGTTATACTTCACGTCTTCCTCACATTCTAAGCAGATGGAAGATTTCTCTGCTCTCCCACCCCATTTCCAAGTAGCATAGGGTCTTAAAAGTATATCAGGTCTTACAATTCTTTGATGTAGAACATAAGCAGTTTGACTCACATTGATTGTTGGTTCCTTGGTTACATCACAATATCTTATTGCATGAGCTACAGACTGTTTGGGCTTGGAATAATACTACAATTTACAGGTACTGTTTTTCGAACTGGCATCATTTCATCTTACATTAAGGCAAATATGTGGTATCTAACCTTTTGGGATTGGCTTAGTTCCCTTAGCATTATGGTTTCCAGTTGGGCCCATTTGGCCACAAAGAACTGCATTTTGGTTTTTTTAATAGCTGAATAGTATTTCATGGAGTAGATGAACCATAGCTTTCTTACCCAGTCTTCTGCTGATGGGCATTTTGGTTGCTTCCATGTTTTTGCAATTACTGATTGTGCTGCTATGATCATAGGGGTACATGTTGGTTTCTCATGAAACAGATGTTTTAGATGTATTGCTAGGAGTGCTATTGCTGGATCATACAGTATGTTGATTTTGAGTTGTGTGAATGTTCTCCATACTGAGAGTGCAATGGCCCGTGCTGCACCGATCCGAAACCAGGTGCCTGCAGCTGCTTCCAGGTGTCCCATGTGGCTGCAGGGTCCCAAGGCTTTGGGCTGTCTTTGACTGCTTTCCCAAGCTAAAAGAGGGGCGCTAGATGGAAAGTGGAGCTGCTGGGATTAGAACCAGCACCCATACAGGATCCTGGAGTGTTCAAGGCAAATACCTTAGCTGCTAGGCCACGCCGCCGAGCCCAGCTCTCTAATTTCATTTCAATGTTTTGTTTCTAGGTTAGTCTATAAGTTTGCTGGTTTTATTTCTTTTTGAAATAACCTTTGTTTCACTGATCTTTCATGTTTTTCTCTTCATTTGCTGGTTTGATCTTTATTTCTTTACTAACTTTGGGATTTAGTTTATTCTGCCTTCTCTAGATACCCAAAATGCACCTAACCTGTTTGAAACCTTTCCATTTTTTTATGTAGGCATTTAATGCTTCAACCTTTACTTAGTATTTCTTTAGATGTCTTCTGTAAGTTTTGAAATGCTGTATTTTCATTTCATTCAATTTTTAAGTTTGCTTTTGGATTTCTCCCACATTTCTTCTTTGGATTTCAGGATCATAATATTTAATCTGCAAATGGTTTTGTTTTCAAGATTTATTTGAAAGGCAGATGTTACAAAGAGAAGATTTTCTGTCCACTGGTTCACTCTCCAAATGGCTGCAATGGCCAGAGCTGAACCAATCCCAAGCCAAGAGCCAGGAGCTTCTTTGAGGTCTTCCACACAGGTGCAGGGTCCAAGCACGAGAACTATCCTCCACTGCTTTTGCAGGCCATAAGCTGAGGGCTAGATGGGAAGTGAGGCCCCCGGAACATGAACCAGTGCCCACATGGATGCCGGTGTGCAAGGTGGAAGATTAGCCTCTTGAGCCACAGGGCCGGCCCCTCAATCTATGGCTTTATAATTACCAAATTTGTCTGGATTTATATTTTTGTGATTAGAAAAGATATGATGTACTTTTTGTTGTGGTTTAATATGTGGTCTTAGAGGAAGTTTAGTGTATTCAAGTACATATTCTAAAGCTATTGCAATGAATGCTGTGTCAGTGTCTGTATACCCTAGAACTGTGGTATTTCTTTTTCTTTTTTGTTTTTGTTTTTGTTTTTGTTTTGTTTGTTTGTTTGTTTGTTTTTTGCTTGACTGACATGTTAGTTGATTCCTTAACTTCACTTTTCTTGATCTGGAGCTTGACTCTCCCTTTAGATATGTATGTGTTTTTTTAAAAGATTTATTTTGTTACAAAATCAGATATACAGAGAGGAGGAGAGATGGAGGAAGATCTTCCGTCTGATGTTTACTCCCCAAGTGAGCACAATGGCCAGTGCTGAGCCAATCCAACCAGGAACCTCCTCCAGGTACCCCACGGAGGTGCAGGGTCCCAAGGCATTGGGCTGTCCTCAACTGTTTTCCCAGAGCACAAGCACGGAGCTGGATGGAAAGTGGAGCTGCTGGGATTAGAGCTGGCATCCATATGGGATCCCTGGGCATTCAAGGCGAGGAGTTTAACACTAGGCCACACTGCCGGGCCCTCCCTTTAGATATAATAAGGCTTTTTAAGAAAATGACATGCTGTGGCATTGGATATATGGTACCCAATCTGTCCCATCTTATTGTTGAATTAATTCCTTGATCACTATCTGATGATCTTTGTATCTTTTTACAGCTTTTGGCTGAAGTGTATTTTGTCTAATGCACTACTCCTGCTTGCTTTAGGTTTCCACTTAGGTAGAACATTCTTTTCCATCTTTTCACCAGTGTGTGTCTTTACTAATGAGTTTCTTAAGGTACATATCCTTGGTTATTTTTTAATCCATTAAGCCAAACTCTATCTTACCTGGGAGTGTGGTCCATTGACTTTCAAAGCTGTTGCTAATAAGTAGTAACAGTAAGTAGCTGTTATTAGTAAGTAATCTATCCACTTAAAAATTAGTTGGTTTCTTCTGAGTATTCTTCATCCAGTTATGGGTGAGCTTCAAAGTTTTCTATTTTGGGCCCAGCACAATTGCGTAGTGGTTAAAGTCCTCACCTTTCACATGCCAAGATCCCATATGGGCACTGTTTCTAATCCCGGCGGCTCTGCTTGCCATCCAGCTCCCTGCTTGTGGCCTGGGAAAGCAGTCAAGGATGACCAGCAGCCTTGGGACCCTGCACCCACATGGGGGGCCCGCGCTCCTGGCTTCGGACTGACTGAGCTCCAGCCATTGCGGCCACTTGGACTGAGCTGTCGGACGGAAGATCTTCCTCTCTGTCTCTCCTCTCTGTATATCTGACTTTGTAATGAGAATAAATAGAAGTTTTGCATGTTCTCATGATGCTAGCCTGCTACCTTTTATTTGCTTCTGTCTGTACATTTCCCTCAAACAAGTATTAGGAGGCCAGTTGATTCTGATGACTTTCCTGACTTTCACTCATTTTGGAGAATATTTAAGTTATAAAGGATAGTTCTACTCAGCCAAGTATTTTTGGCTGATAGGCTTACTTTTTCTTCACAACTTGAAATAAACCATTCAATTCCCTCTTGGCCTATAAAATTTCTGTTTGACAATGTTGTTTGCTTAGTGGAGGTCCCTTGAAAACGACAGTGCTTTCCTTTTGAGAATGAACAATTGTTTGTACTTAAAAGAGCTGGACCACAATAGGTCAAGGGAACGTGGATCTTTTCTGATTCTGTCAATTGACATCCTATGGGCCTTCTGTACTTGGAGGTGTACTTATTAAGATCAGGGAAGTTATGAGCTGTTTCATTGAATATGCGGCATACTCTCTTCCTCTCAGGAATTCCAAGAAAGTGTTCATTTCAGTAAGGTCTCAAAGCTCTCGGGCTGCTTTCATTCCCTTTCTCACATTTTTTTAAAAGCTGGCTAGAAAATATTGAACCTGTCTTCAAGTTCAAATATTTTTTAATTCTGTTGATCCTCATTTATCTTGACTTTCAACTATTTTCATTTTTAATTTTTCTTTAAGAAATACTTGATTTGCAAGGTAGATAAAGAGGGGGAGACAGATCCTCCATCTCAATGGCTGACATCAAGGTCTGGGCCACTGGATAGCCAGGAGCCTGGAGCTCTGTCCCTCTTGTAGATGACAGGGACCCAAGTTCCTCTGCCCTCTTCTGCTGCCTCTGCAGACATATTAGCAGACATCTGGATCCAAGGTAGAATGGCCAAGACTTGAATCGGAGTTCATAGGAGATCAGTACACAGGCAGTAGCTCAGCCTGCTGCTCACAAGAGCCAGTCCACAGTTGATTTTGTAATATCTGTTCAATTCCTCAAGGTCAGTCCTTGCCAAATTTCTCATATCATGCATTGATTTTCTAATTTCATTTTCTGTTGAAGTGTCTTATGTCTTTTTGAGTGTTCCACATCATTCTTTTTGGGTTCTTTATTTTATTGGAAATGCAGGTTTACAGAGAGAAGCAGAGACACAGAAATATCTTCCATCCACTGGTTTATTCACCCAGTGTCCAGAATGGCCAGAGCTCAGCCAATCCAAAGCCAGGGGCTTCTTCCAGATCTCCCTCATGGGTGCACAGTCCCAAGGCTTTAGGCTATCCTCTACTGATTTCCCAGGCCACAAGCAGGGAGCTGGACGGGAAGCAAAGCATCTGGTATTAGAACCAGTGTCCAAATGGGATCCTGGCATGGCGGAAGTGAGGACTTTAGCTACTAGGCTACTGTACCAGACCCCTTAACTGCCAAGCTATTGCGCCAGACCTCTCCCGTGTAAATTCTCAAATTTACTAGCATTCCTATGTATGCACCCTTAATTCTAATGTCGGTGTACACTAGGTATTAATGTTAAACACTTCAACAATGTGGTAGTAGTATCTTATAGCATAAACAATTCTATATGTAAAACTTGCAAGGTTCATTTCTCAACATGCTTAAGCCTTTAGTATTTTGTCCCAGCTTTTCCATTCTACGATAGCCATACTTCTGTAGGACAATATTCTACAAGCACTTCTCTTCCTTAATAACCTGCTTATTTGCTCGATTTACATTTTGAAACAATCATGTAAGACTCCAAATTAAGACATTCTATAAATAAAAACATACCACATTTTAAATACTATTGCTTTCAGCAAGTCTTACCCATTTCTCCCAATTTGTAGAAACATGTTTTAACACAAACCTGCCTCAAAACCGGGAATAAGAAATTTTTCCAATAACCTTCTCGCTGGTGAGGGAATTTCCCCTTCTCAAATGGCAGGTGAGAATCACAATGAGGACCTGAAGGAGCCCAAGGTCCTGAATTCTTTCCAAAGGGCAGACTGCAAGCATGCGCCTCCCTTTTGCATGGCTGGTAAGTCTGGAGCTGCTTCTTGGCTTTTGTTTTATTTTATTACTTTTTCACAGATTTATTTATTTTTATTGCAAAGTCAGATATACACAGAGGAGGAGAGACAGGGAGGAAGATCTTCCATCCAATGATTCACTCCCCAACTGAGCCGCAGTGGCCGGTGCACGCCAATCTGAAGCCGGGAACCAGGAACCTCCTCTGGGTCTCCCGCTCGGGTGCAGGGTCCCAAAGCTTTGGGCCATCCTTGACTGCTTTCCCAGGCCACAAGTAGAGAGATGGATGGCAAGTGGAGCTGTCGGGATTAGAACTGGCGTCCATATGGGATCCTGGGGCATTCAAGGCGAGGACTTTAGCCGCTAGGCCACGCCGCCGGGTCCGCTTCTGTTTTATTGAATTCAAGAGAACCAAAAAATTTCAATTTGGCTGTTGTCTTAACTAATACATTCCTAGATAGTCTCTTATCAATCAGATGAAAATCACTTAAAAGGAGATGTTAAAACACTGTTGTTCTTCACAAGGAATCAGACTTCAATTCCATTGTCTTACAGGAAAATTCAGAAATTATACACATCATAACCAATTTCACTATCTAATTTCAAACTGTTTTTCCTGTAAGGCAAAAGCTCACTTCTTTCTAAATAAGAACAAATAATTTAAAATCTGGACCAATTTCATGATTAGGAAACATTTTGACCAGTGGACATAAATACTCATTTACTTTATGCTAAATTTGATGCCTCATATGCTATTTTATAATATTGTGAGATTACAATCAAATTATTTTAAATGACAATTATATTATCCAAGTTCTGTCTCAATCTTTGAAGGTTCTAGGGATCCTACTAGAACTTTCAAAGTCAGGAGACTTGGTTTCAAACTCTGAAGAATTGAGGTGTAAATTAAAGTACACTTAACATGTAACTGAATATGTGAATGGATACTGAATTTTAGACCTGATCAGTGCCAGGACAACACTGTAAGCTGAAGACTAAGCAGCAAGAAAACGGTATAGGAGCCTTAGCCCAGCAGAGGTGGGGAGTCGGGTCTGACCAAGTCCTGTTAGATGAGTTAGACCTCTCTCAAATTACGTACCAGGAGAGAGAAAGGGGGCCAGTCGTGGTCCGTCCCATCTTGTCTGTCAGTCATACACAGACCCAATTCTGAACAAGAACAACTAAATTCACGACACAGATAGAACTCTTGTCTGGACAGAAGTAATAGGACTCTAACTGACTAAACAAACATGCACAATCACTACACACGTCAGAACAGACATAAAATTCAACCTTTTGTGACTTCCAACCTCTTCTTTGACATACTTCAACCTGGAAATGTTTCGTAAAGCAAGCACATAGGTTCATCTCGTGCTTAGCGTTAATTTAACCATGGATTTGGTCCACTGGTTACTTTTATGTATAACTGCTAGATGAAGTTACAGAACAAGTTTCCATTTTTTTCTTATGAATGTTACATCGCTTATGTCTTACCCTGTCCCTCCCAGCTAGGGGTTAGGGCTATGAGGTAGAGCTAGAGAGATTCAGGCCCTAAGGGTGGCCTGGGTGAGGTCAAGAGAAAGTGGAAAAGCAGATAAGGGCAAAGGTGAAAGTGGCTACAATGGAGAGGAAATCTGTGCTACCCAGTGAGGAGAGCAAATGGAGACCTTCAGACAGGGGGATGGGCCCGCCCTCGCAGCAAGACCAGGATCATGGGGTGATGGGATTATCATCCAGCCTTACATATGCCTGAGCCAATCTAGGAGCAAATATACACCATAAAGGCTGTCGGAGATCTCGCAAAAGAATCCTTTCATCTAAAGTTTCGCTAAAACTACAGCAAATAGTTCCTTCTACTGTGCTGATCGTTGACATGGCTCAGAATAGGTTACATAGACAAGATTGGACAGAAAAACGTCTGCTGCAGCCCCTCTTCCTTCCTCATGGTTTGTTGGTAAAAGGGCAGGATTTTCCCAATCCAAGCGATTGAAAGAGGTGACCCACTTCTATGGCCCATAATGGCAGTCAATGGTGCTGAGGTAACCTTGAAGGGAGGCTGCCAGCCTGTTGCTATTTCTTCGAACCCATTCAAAATCATTCATTCGGGCCCAGCGGCATGGCCTAGCGGCTAAAGTCCTCGCCTTTCACGTGCCAGGATCCCATATGGACACCGGTTCTAATCCCGACAGCTCCACTTCCCATCCAGCTCTCTACTTGTGGCCTGGGAAAGCAGTCGAGGATGGCCCAAAGCTTTGGGACCCTGCACCCGCGTGGGAGACCTGGAAGAGGTTCCTGGTTCCCGGCATCGGATTGGCACACACCAGCCCGTTGTGGCTCAGTTGGGGAGTGAATCATTGGATGGAAGATCTTCCTCTCTGTCTCTCCTCTCTGTATATCCGGCTTTCCAATAATAAAATCTTTAAAAAAAAATCACTCATTCAAGAAGGGACAACAAGCTTTGCTGGTTCAGTCTTCACATCTAAAGGCTAGCTCTCTGAACCTGATCACTTGGCAGATCTAATTCAGAAGGTAAGTATAAGCTCTGGGCACCCCTCCAACAGACAAATGCACCCACTGGAGGGGACTGCCCTCCTGGACAAGGGCAGCCATAAGCATGAAAGAATTTGAAAATGTTCACACTTGAAACAATTTCTTAGGGCAATAATGAGCAAGTAGCCTTGGCCCAGGGAGAGTTAGGCTCGCTCCTGGCATGGCTTTAAGTCCCGCATTCCAGGAATCACACTTCATTGGGCAGTTCCCTTGAGGGATAACCCTAATGGGAAAGGCCTGGAGTACCTCACGCTGCCCAAACAGAATGCTTGCAACTGGCGCTGTGCTCTGACTCCCCTTGAGCTGGGGGTGGTTTCCTGCCCTCTGAGCTGCCCAGAAGCTCTGGTTGGGGCGGCTGATGTGGGCCAGGGCCAATGTCCTGAGCATCAGTTTTGCTCTTCCCTTGCCAAGCATTGTGGAAAAATAAATTAACCAATGTTACCGACGGGTGCCAATCTGAACCGGGTCCCTCAGACCTTGAGTGCCTGAGCACCTAGGATTTCTAACCCTCGAAACTTCAGCATGTAATTTAGCGCCTTAAGCACAGGATGATCAGGTTCCTCACCATTACTGCCCATGTTTAAGGACAGTAGAGGAGAGTGGCCCTCGGATACCCAGTCGGGTTGTCTGGCCAAGGAGATCCTGTGCAGAGTTTTGGGTAACGCCCAAGTGTCACATTGGACAGAAACCGCCAGTCCTCACACAAGTTCACCCCAGAGCCATACATCCAAGGCCATCTCTCAAAGCAGGAGATGAGAGGTTAGGCGCAGCATTGTCTTTTTCCCTATCACCTACCTTAACTTCAAGCTGTCAGGGGATTCGACTGGAGATAAGCTGGGAATGGGTGGGGGGGTGTGTGACCACCTTCGTGCAGAGGTGTGGGGTGTCAAGGGTCACTTACGCAGAGTACACTACAGCTCGACAGGAGGATTACAGCACTAAAGGTGAGTCCCAAGAGAAGAAGGCGACCTGAAAAACCACAACTTGTGTGAGGATGTGCTTCACTCAGGAGGAGCGAGGAGAGGGCAGGGATAGAGGGGAGGAGCAGAATGGGGGACCCTGCGGCTGGAGGGGAGGAGCAGAGTGGGGAGCTGCCGCAGGTGGAGGGCAGGGGAGCAAAGTGGGAGGTGGCCTTGGATGGAGGGGAGGGGAGCCAGGGAGTAGAACAGAGTGGGGCCCCTCGGTGGGAGGGGAGGGGAGGGGAGCCTGGGAGCAGATCGGAGCAGACTGGGGGGGGGCCCACAAGAGGGGAGCTGCAGTTTGGAGGGGAGGTCACGGAGCTGAGCTGAGTGGGGGGCATCCCGCAAGGAGGGGGCTGGGGTCTCGCAGCAGACCAGAGCAGCAGAGCAGCAGAGCAGCAGAGTCCCTTCCAAGCGAAGCGCCCCCCCCCCCGAGGAGGAGGCCAGGGTCCAGGAGCAGAGCGAATGCAAGGGAGGGGATGGGAGCCAGGGAGTGGAGCAGAGCAGAGTGGGGCCCCGTGGCTGGAGGGGAGGGGAGCCGGGGAGTGGATCTGAGCAGACTGGGGGGGGGGCCGTGTGGGAGAAGAGCCCTGGAGGGGAGCCCCTGAGCAGAGCAGAGGGGTGGTCCTGTGAGTGGAGGGGTGCAGAGCCCCTGAACTGAGCATAGTGGGTGGTCATGGAGCTGAGCAGAGTCAGGGGGGATCCCGTAAGGAGGGGGCCGGTGTTGCACAGCTGAGCAGCAGAGCAGCAGAGCAGCAGAGCCACATTGGAGCAGGGCGGCATGGCAAAGAGGTGGCGAGGGTTGCGGAGCTCAGTGGAGCAGAGCAGGAGAACAGAAGATCAGAATAGCAGCAGAGCCCCTTCAGAGCGGGGCAGAACCGCAAGGAGTGGGCCAGGGTCCTCCAGCAGAGCCCCTTCTGAGCCGGGAGGCCCCGCGAGGAGGGGGTGGGTTCGCTGAGCAGAGCAGCAGAGCAGCAGAGGCTCTTAGGAGCGGGGCGGCCCCCACCGAGGAAGTGGCCAGGGTCCAGAAGCAGAGCAGCAGAGCAGCAGAGCAGCAGAGCAGCAGAGCAGCAGAGGCCCTTCTGAGCAGGGAAGCATCGCTAAGCCCCACCAAGGAATGCTTCACCCTCCTCCAGGGGCATCCTGGATTCAAGACTCTTTCTGCTGCAGACCACCTGTGGACAATCAGCTGCCACTGATGTGCCACCTGAACCAAGAAACCCCAACAGCTGACGTGTCTTCTCCACAGAGGCTTTCTCACCAGGAGAGGTAGAGTAGCAGCATGCCTGGATGCCTTGTTGGTGCCCGCTGCTCTCTCAGCATGGAACAGCCAAAGTTGTGCCAGCAAGGGGGACAGGTACTTTCACCGGCCTGTTGAAGGAGCTGCCGAAGAAACTGGTAAGGGATGGAGCTGGGTGGTGCGGGTTTTGGTGGTTGGGGAGGGGTCCTAAGGTGTCAAGCCTCAGCCTGTGAGGCAGTTCAGCTGTATGGGTGCTGCTTCAAGACCTGACAGCATCCTCTGCAGTCCAGCTCCCTGCTGATGGTGCTAGGAGAGCAGCGGAGGATGCTGCAGGAGCTTGTGCTCCTGTGGCCCCTGTGGCCCTGTGCCCCTGTGGGACATGTGGAGAAAGCTTCTGGTGTCCGGGCTTCTCCTGGCCCAGCCACATCTGGCTCTGGTGGTGGTCCTTGGGGAAGTGAGCCAGCAGATGCAAGAAAGATTGCTCTCTCCCTCTCTGTTCCTTTGTGCTTCAAACAAAATATGACAGATCCAGGCAGGCACTCAGGCAAGAAGGAAGGAAGCAAAAGAAAGCTGCTGTCCTGGGTGGTAGGGAGTGTGCTGTGTGCTGTGCTGTGGCTCTAGACTGCTTTTGTCTGGCAATGCAGACCCCAAGGCTGTGCGTACGGCTTCTGTCCTGGGACTTCTGTGCAACCGCTCCAAAGATTGTCCTTGAGAGTGAATTTCTCTTAGGCTGGGTTTGTTTCCCTTGTTTGTGCAGGAGAGCCTGGAGGAGTGTCCTGCAGTGAGTCTTGCTGTCTACGACAGGGCGCCTAAGCTGCCCTTTCTACCCCTGGTTGGCTGAGGCATTTTGAGCACTAGAAGGTCCAGCCCCAGCCATCCTAGTGTCAGGTGGGAATCCTGGACAGAATTCCTTTATATGTGTCCCTTGAAGATTGGGCTCCAAGGCCAAACAGCCTGCATACGAAGGATCAGGAGGGGGTGGAGGATGCTTGTGGCCTTGCATCAGGCCAGGTCACTGTGCTAGGAAGTGGCTGTCTGTCTTCACCAGCAAGGTAGAACCTAGAGCACAGGAAGAAAACTAAAAGCTGGAGTTCCACGTCACGGTCCCCAGAGGCCCTGTGGGAAGTGGAGTCCCAACGTCAGCAAGCCCACGAGCCCTATGGGAGCTGGAGTCCCATGTGAGCGTGCCCACAGACATTCTGGGTGCTGGAGTCCCACATCAGTGTGCCCTATGGCCCTGTGGGACCTGGAGTCCCATGTCTGCATGCCCACGGGATCTCTTTGTCTTCGATCCTAATTCAACATGCCCCAATCTCTGGGGAATCTGGAGTCCCACATCAGCGTGGCCATGGACACTCTGAGACCTGGAGGTAAACACCAGCTGACTACCAGTGATCTTTTGCAGATGAGGTCCCCGGAAACCTTTCCGGGATCCAGCAACAGAGGACACTCCTCCAAGCTGGGGTCTGGCAGCAGATAACCCTTCTCCCTGCTGAGGTTCAGCAGCAGAGGACACTCTTTCCTGCTGGGGTCTGGCAGCAGTGGACCCTCCTCTCTGCTGGGGTCCTGCCTCAGAGGACCCTCCACCCAGCTGTTGTCCGGCAGCAGAGGAACCCACTCAGTGCTGGGGTCCGACAAGAGTGGAGCCCCCTCCGGTGCAGGTGTCCTGTAGCAGAGGACACCCCTCTGCAGGGGTTTGGCAGCAGAGGATTCTTCTCACTCCTGGGGTCTGGCACAAGAGGACCATCCTCTTCTGCTGGGGTCCAGCAGTAGAGCACCCACCACTACTGTTGGACCCCAGCAGAGAGGAAGCATCAGAGGACCCTCCTCTCTGCTGGGGTCTGGCAGCGGAGGACCCTCCTCCTGCTGGGGTCCAACACAAGAGGACCCTCCTCTCCTTCTGTGGTCTTACACCAGAGGACCCTTCTCTTCTGCGTGGTTCCGGCACAAGAGGAGCCTCCACCCTGCTGGGGTCCTGCAGCAGAGGACCATAATCTGCTGCTGGACCACAGCATAGGGGAAGTTGCAGAGGACCCTCATTCCCTACTGGACCCCAAAGAGAGGACACAGCAGAGGACCCTACTCTTCTACTGGCGTCCTGCAGCAGAGGACCCTCCTCCCTGCTGTGTTCCAGCAGAAGAGGACTCTCAACTACTGCTCGGGTCCGGCACCAGAGGATCCTCCTCTGCTGTTGGGGTTTGGCAGCAGACAATCCTCTTCCCTGCCTGTATCCGGAAGAAAAGGACCCTCCTTCCTGCTGTGGTCTGGCAGTAGAGGACCCTCCTTTCTTTTTGGGTCTGCCAGCAGAGGATGCTCCTCCCTGCTGGTGTCCAGCAGCAGAGGACATTCATCCATGCTGGAGAGCCTTGGATGAGCGTCCCGCACTGAGTGCTGATGGCCACAAGAGGGCGCCCAAAGCCACCATTCTTTCTTTTCTTTTTTTCTTTTCTTTTCTTTTCCTTTTGTTTTTTTTTTTTTTTACAGGTTTATTTATTTTATTCCAAAGTCAGATATACAGGGAGGAGGAGAGACAGAGAAGAAGATCTTCCGACCGATGATTCACTCCCCAAATGAGACACAATGGCTGGTGCATGCCGATCCAAAGCCAGGAACCTGGAGCCTCTTCTGGGTCTCCCATGTGGGTGCAAGTTTCCAAAGCTTTGGGCCGTCCTTGACTGCTTTCCCAGGCCACAAGCAGGGATCTGGATGGGAAGTGGAGCAGTTGGGATTAGAACTGGTGCCCATATGGGATCCCGGCTCATCCAAGGCGAGGACTTTAGTTGCTAGGCTACGGTGCCAGGCCCCAAGCTGCCCTTTCTACCCCTGGTGGGCTCAGGCCTTCTGACCTCTAGACAGTCCAACCCGAGCCATCCTAGGGTGAGGTGGGGGTCACAGACAGTATTCTGGTACACGTGTTGTTTAAAGATCAGGGCTCCAAAGCCAAACAGCCCACATTCCAAAGCCCAGGAGGGGTGGAGGACGTTTGGGGCCTAACATCAGTTCAGGCCTCTGTGATAGGAAGTGTCAGGGTGCCTTTAAGAGCAAGGCACTTAAAGAACCCTGGGAGGTGGTGTCCGATGTCAGCATGCCCACAGGCCTTCTGGGAGCTGGAGTCCAACACCAGCATCTTGGAGGCCCTGAGAGCTGAAGTCCCGCACCTGTGTCCCACAGGCCCTCTGTGAGCTGGTGTTACACACCAGCCCACTGGGGTTGTACTGTGCCAGATGAGGTCCCGGGAAACCTTACTGCCACCCCCATTCCTTGCAGAACACCCTGAGATGCAGGCTCTGGGCGTTCTTTGGCAAGTGGAGCATTTCCCTGATGGGCTAACGAGAGGGATTCATGGACTTTTATTTTTGTTCATTCCAAAGTCCGAGATACAGAGAGGAGGAGAGACAGAGAGGAAGATCTTCTGTCCGATGATTCACTCTCCAAGTAAGCTGCAACAGCCTGTCCCCTTGGGACCCATTCTGCTGGGGCCTCAGCGGGAGGGTCCCCCTCAGAACCGCATCCTTCGCTGCTGGGGCCTCAATGAGAGGGTCACTCTCGGGACCCCCTCTGCTGGGGCCTCAGCGAGAGGGACAGCCGCAGCCCCACTCCCTCAATGCTGGGATCTTAGAGTGAGGGAACTCCGAACACCCCTCTCTCTCTTCTGCGGTCTCAGTGAGAGGGACCCTCGGCCCTCCTTTCTCTCTCTTTCTCTCTCTGCTGGTGCCTCAGCAAGAGGTTCCCCTCGGGACCCTCTCTGTGGGGGCTTCAGGGAAAGGGACCGTCTGCTGCCCTCTCTCTCTGTTCTTCTCTGGTGGGAACTCAGCGTGAGGGTGCCACTTGTACCCCACCTCTCTCTCTGCTGGGGCCTCAGCGAGAGGGACTCACAACCACCCCCTTTCTCTCTCTCTGATGGGGCCTCAGTGAGAGGGACCCTCTGAGGCAGAGACTCTATCTCTGCTTGGGCATTTGAGAGAGGGTCTCCCTCGGGACCCCGTCTGCTGCCGCCTATGTGAGAGGTACCACCGGATCCCCCCTCCCTAGCTGCTGGGGCCTCAGTGACACGGACCACCAAGCACCCCTCCATCTCTGCTGGGGCCTCAGTGAGAGGGTCCTCCTTGGACACCCCCTCTCTCTCTGCTGGAGCCTCAGTGAGAAGGCACCCCTCGGGACACCCTCTCCTCAGGCCTCAGGAAGAGGCTCCCCCTGAGGACCCCCTCCGTCTCTGCTGGAGCCTCAGCGAGAGGGTCATCCTCTGGACCCCCTCTGCTGGGGCCTCATCGAGAGGAACTCCCTCAAGACACCCTCTGCTGGGGCCTAAGCGAGAGGGCTCCCCGGAGCCCCTCCCTCGCTGCTGGGGCCTCAGCGAGAGGGTCCCCCTCGGGACCCCCTCTACTGAGGCCTAAGCGAGAGGGACCCTTGGCACCCACCTCTCTTTTCTGTTGGGCCTCTGAAAGAAGTTAGCACTTGGACCCCCCTTCTCTCTGCTGGGGCCTCAGGGAGTGGGACCCACTCTGCTGGGGCCTCAGTGAGATTGTCCCCCTCAGATCCCTCCCTCTCTCTCTGCTGGGGCCTCAGCGAGAGGGTCCCTCTCGGGTCCCCTTCTGCTGGGGCCTCAGTGAGAGGGACATCCGAAGCCCCTCTCCCTATCTGCTGTAACCTTAGCAAGTGGGTCACCCTCGCACCCCCCCCCTGCCTTGGCCTTAGCGAGAGAGTCCCACCAGGGACCCACTCTGCTAGGGCGTCAACGAGAGGGACCAATGGTGCCCCCACCCTCTCTGCAGGGGCCTCAGCAAGAGGGTCCCCCTCGGACTCCGCCTCTGTCTCTGTTGTGGCCTCAGCGAGAGGGTCCACTTGGGACCCACTCTGCTGGGACCTCAGCGAGAGGTTCCCCCTCGGACCCGCTCTCTCTGCTTGGGCCTCAGGGAGAGAGTCCCACTAGGGACCCAGTCTGCTAGGGACTCAGCGAGAGAGTCCCACTAGTGACCCACTCGGCTAGGGCCTCAGCGAGAGGGTCACCCTTGGGACCCACGCTCTCTTTCTCTCCTCTGGGGCCTCAGCGAGAGGGTCCCCTTCGGACTCCCCTCTCTCTCTCTCTGCTGGGGCCTCAGCGAGAGGGTCCCCCTTGGGACCCACTCTGCTGGGGCCTCAGGGAGAGGGTCACCCTCGGACCCTCCCTCCCTCGCTGCTGGGGCCTCAACAAGAGGGTCCCACTCGGAACAACCTCTACTGGGGCCTCAGCGAGAGGGACCCTTTCTTTGCTGGGGCCTCAGTGAGAGGGACCCTCCCAGCCAGAGACTCTTATCTCTGCTGGGGCCTCTGAGAGAGGGTACCACTTGGGACCCCATCTGCTGGGTCCTAAGTGACTGGGACCCCCAGAACCCCCCTCACTCCCTGCTGGGGCCTCAGCTAGATGGACCCCCAGAGCCCCTCTCCATCTCTGCTGGGACCTCAGTGAGAGGGTCCCCCTCGGACACGCCCTCCTTCTCTGCTGGAGCCTCACCGAGAAGGTACCCCTCGGGACCCCCTCTCCTCAGGCCTCAGAAAGAGGGTACCCCTCGGGTGCCCCCTCCATCTCTGCTGGAGCCTCAGTGAGAGGGTCACCCTCTGGAGCCACTCTACTGCGGCCTCAGCGAGAGGGACTCCCTCGAGACCCCCTCTGCTCGGGCCTCAGCGAGAGGGTCCCCCTAGGAACCCTCTCTGCTGGAGCCAGAGCGAGAGGTTTTCCCTCAGGACCCCCTCTGCTGGGGACTCAGCGAGATCATCCACCTTGGGAACTCCTCTGCAGGGGCCTCAGCGATAGGGTCACCCTTGGGACCCCCTCTGCTTGGGGCTCAGTGAGAGGGACCCTTTGCCCCCCCTTCCCTCCCTATCTCCTGGGGCATCTGCGAGAAGGTCCATCTCAGGAGCCCCTCTGCTGGGGCCTCAGTGAGAGGAACCCCCTCGGGACACCCTCTGCTGGGGCCTCAGCGAGGTGGAACCCTGGCGACCTCTCCCTCGCTACTGGTGCCTCAGTGAGAGGGTCCCCCTCGGGACACCCTCTGCTGGGGCCTCAGCGAGGTGGAACCCTGGCGACCCCTCCCTGGCTGCTGGGGCCACAGCAAGAGGTACCCCTCGGGACCCCTTCTGTTGTGGCCTCAGCCACAGGGACACCTGGAGCCATCTAACCTTTTTGCTGGGGCCTAGGCGAGAAGGTACCACTCGGGACCCACTCTGCTGCGGCCTCAGCAAGAGTGCCCCCTGAGCCCCCTTCCCTCTCTGTGGATGCCTCAGCGGGAGGGTCCCCCTCAGGACCCCCTCTGCTGGAGCCTCAGCGAGAGTGTTCCTCGCGGACCCCTCCTATCTCTCTACTGTGGCCTCAGCGGAACCGCTCTGCTGGGGCCTCATTGAGAGAGATCCTCATTACCTGACCCTCACTCTCTGTTGGGGCCTCAGCGAGAGGGTCTACCTCAGGAACCCCGTCTTCTGGGGCCTCAGTGTGGTGTCCAAGGGTGTCAAGCCTCAGCCTGCCAGGCAGATGGCCTGTATAGGTGCTGCTTCAAGTCCTGGTTGTTTGCCCTGCAATCAGGCTCCCTGCTGATGATCCTGGGGGAGCAGTGGAGGATGATGCAGGGGTTGTGCCCCTGTGCCCCGTGAACCTTTATGACATGTGAATGAAGCTCCTGGTTCCAGGGCTTGTCCTGGCCCTGCCACAGCTGGCTCTGGTGGAAGTGAGCCAGCAGATGCAAGAAAGTTTGCTCTGTCTCACTCTCTGTTCCTCTGTGCTTCAAAGCAAACAGGACAGAGGGATACAGGCAGGAAGGAAGGAAGAGAAAGAAAGCTGCTGGCTTCCTGGGAGGGAGTGTGCTGTGTGCTGTGTACTGTGCTGTGGCTCTAGACTGCTTTTGTCTGCCAACGCGGACCCCAAGGACATGTGTAGTGTTTCAGTCCTGGGACTCCTGTGCAACCACTCCAAAAAATGTCCTTGAGAGTGAATGTCTCTCAAGCCAGGTTTGTTTCCCTTGTTTGTGCAGTAGAGCCTGGAGGAGCGTCATGCAATGAGTCCTGCTGACCACGAGAGGGTGCACAAAGCTGCCCTTTCTACCCCTGGTTGTCCTCAGGTCTTTTGAGCACAAGAAGGCCCAGCCAGAGCCATCCTAGTGTTAGGTGGGGGTCCATTACAGTGTTCCTGGATATGTGTCGCTGGAAGATTGGGGTCCAAGGCAGAACAGCCCTCATACCAAGGTCCAGGAGGGTTTGGAGGACACTTGTAGCTTTGCATCAGCCTGCGCCTCTGTGCTAGGAAGTGGCTGTGTGCCTTCACCAGCAAGGTACAACCTAGGGCACGGGGAGAAACCTGGGAGCTGGAGTCCCACATCAGCGTGCCCACAGGCCCTCTGAGAGCTGGAGTCCCACATCAGCATGCCAACAGACCCTCTGGGACCTGGAGGTGCACACAGCCTGACAAGCCCTGATTTTTCACAGATGTGGTCCCTAGAAACATTTACACCACCTCCTTTCCTAGCTGAGCAACCCTAGGTAGGCCCTTGGCTTTCTTTACCAAGTGGAGCAGCTCCCTGATGGGCTGCGGAGAGGCCTTCATGTGTTTTTGCATGTGTGGAGTGGCAGTTATGGTGATACAACACGCGGCATTCCTCTGCCTAGCTCGGTGGGTGTGTGCTGTGTGCTGTGTCCTGTGGTTCTAGACTGCTTTTGTCTGCCAATGCAGACCCCAAGGGCATACGTAGGTCTTCCGTCCTGGCATTCCTGTGAAACCTCTTCAAAAAGTGTCCTTGATAGTGAATTTCTCTCAGGCCAGGTTTGATTCCCATGTCTGGGAGGAGAGACAGGAAGAGCGTCCTGCCGTGAGTTCATCTGTACACGAGAGAGCATGCAAAGCTGCCTTTCTACCCCTTGTGGGCTCAGGCCTTTTGAGCACAAGACGGCCTGGCCCAAGGCATCCTAGCGTCAGGTGGTGCTCCCGGACAGTGTTCCTGGACACAGGATGCTGGAATATTGGGGTCCAAGGCAGAACAGCCCGCATACCAAGGTCCAGGAGTGTGTTTAGGATGCCTGTGTCCTTGCATCAGCCCAGGCCTCTGTGCTAGGAGGTGGCTGTGTGCCTTCACCAGCAAGGAACATCAGAGGGCACTGGGGAAACCTGCGAGCTGGAGTTCCACATCAGGGCACCCAGAGGCCCAGTGGGAGCTGGAGTCCCACATCAGTCTCTCCAAGGGCCCTCTGAAACATGGAGACTCACATCAGTTTCTCCATGGTCCCTCTGAGAGTTGAAATCCTAGGTCATTGTGCCCATGCACCCTCTGTGTGCTAGTGTCCCACGTCAGTGTGCCCATGGACCCTCTGGGACCTGGAGTTACTCAAGAGCTGACTAGCACTGGTCTTTCACAGATGAGATCCTTGGAAACATTTACACCACTCTATTTCCTCACAGAGCACCATTAGGGGCAGGAACTAGGTGTTCTTTAGCAAGTGGTGAAGCTTCCCGATGGGCTGCATAGAGGCCTTTGTGCATTTTTGCATTTGTGGAGTGGCAGTTAGTGTGATACACCACTCGGCCTTCTTCTGCTTAGCTGGGTGGAATCTGGGCATGTGGGCTCCTAAGCCAGGAGCAGGTGGATGGGTAAGTAAGCACCAGAGGTCACCAGTCATCTGGAATAGGAAGTCCCAGGCCTTAGCTGCTGCAAGAGCACCCTGGACATGCATTCTCACTGTCTAGCAGGGATGGTGGATGGGGAGCCACCAAACCTGCAAAACGGAGGGCCTCCATGCCATCTTCAAGAATGGGAGCACAGGGACCATATTCCATTCTACAAGGCATCATATTAAACATGTGTCGTGTGCATTGGAGGCATGAATTTGGTCCCAGAGTGAACTGTCAAATGCAATTGCCCTCTTATTCACCAGGGAATGCTTCACCCTATACCAGGACCATCCTGGATTCAAGACGCTTTCTCCTGCTGCAGACAACCTGTGAACCATCAGCTGCCACTGATGTGCCACCTGAACCAAGAAACCCCAACAGCTGACGTGTGTTCTCCACAGAGGCTTTCTCACCAGGAGAGGTAGAGTAGCAGCATGCCTGGATGCCTTGTTGGTGCCCGCTGCTCTCTCAGCATGGAACAGCCAAAGTTGTGCCAGCAAGGGGGACAGGTACTTTCACCGGCCTGTTGAAGGAGCTGCTGAAGAAACTGGTAAGGGATGTTGTCGGGTGGTGCGGGTTTTGGTGGTTGGGGAGGGGTCCTAAGTGTCAAGCCTCAGCCTGTGAGGCTTGTGTGCAGTTCAGTCGTATGGGTGCTGCTTCAAGACCTGACAGCATCCTCTGCAGTCCAGCTCCCTGCCGATGGTGCTGGGAGAGCAACAGAGGATGGCGCAGGGGCTTGTACCCCTGTGCCTCTGTGCCCCTGTAGGACATGTGGAGGAAGCTCCTGGTTCCTGGGTTTGTCCTGGCCCAGCCACATCTAGCTCTGGTGGTGGTCCCTGGGGAAGAGAGGCAGCAGATGCAAGAGAGATTGCTCTCTCTCTCCCTCTCTGTTCCTGTGTGCTCCAAGCAAACAGGACAGATTCAGACAGGCAGGCAAGAAGGCAGGAAGAGAGAGATTGCTATTGGCCTCCTGGCAGGGAGTGTGCTGTGTGCTGTGTGCTGTGCTGTGCTGTGACTGAAGATTGCTATTGTCTGCCAATGCAGACCCCAAGGGTGAGCGTAGGGCTTCCACCCTGAGATTCCTGTGCAAGATCTCCAAAGTGTGTTCTTGAGAGTGAATGTCTCTCAGACTGGGTTTGTTTCTCTTGTGCAGGAGAGCCTGGAGGAGCGTCCTGCAGTGAGTCCTGCTGGCCATGAGAGGGCGCATAAGCTGCCCTTTCTCCCCCTGGTTGGGTTCATTCCTTTTGAACACTAGACAGCCAAGCCCCAGCCATCCTAGTGTCAGGTGGGGGTCCTGGAGAGTGTTCCTGAATACTTGTCCCTTGAAGATTGGGGTAAGGCTGAAAAGCCTGCAAACGAAGGTCCAGGAGGGGGTTGAGGATGATTGTGGTTTTGCATCATCCTGGGCCTCTGTGCTAGGAAGTAGCTGTGTGCCTTCACCATTAAGATACCACATAGGACCTGGGGAGAGCGCTGGGAGCTGGAGTTCCACATTAGGGCACCCAGAGGCCCTGTGGCAGATGGAGTCCCATGTCAGCATGCCCACAGTCCCTATGGGAGCTGGAGACTCACATTAGCATGCTCATGGGCCTCTGAGAGCAGGAGACCCATGTCAGTGTGCACATGGGCCCTCAGGGATACTGAGTCCTAGTTCAGCGTGCCCATGTGTCCTGTTGGGAATTGGGATCTCATGTCACTGTGCCCATGGGTCTTGTAGGAGCTTGATACAAACGTCAGTGTGCCCACAGGCACTCTGGGAGTTGGAGTCCCACGTCAGTGTGCAGAAGGACCCTCTGATACCTGGAGTTACTCACTGACTGGCTAGCAATGATTTTTCGCAGATGAGCTCACCAGAAACCTTGCCCTACCCCCTTTCATCAGAAAGCACCGTTGGGGACAGGGCCTGGGCTTTCGTTAGCAAGTGCAACTGCTCCCCGATGGGCTGCAGAGAGGCCTTCGTGTATTATTGCATGTGTGGGGTGGCAGTTAGGGTGATACAGCACTCGGCCTTCCTCTGCCTAGCTGGGTGGTGTCTGGGCTTGTGGGATCCAAAGGATGGAACAGTGGAAAAACAAGTAATCACCAAAGGACACCAGTCATCTAGAATAGGAAGTCCCAGGCCTTAGCTTCTGTGAGAGTACCCTAGGACATGTAGTCCCGCTTTCCAGCAGGGATGACGGTGGCCTGGGAGCAACCAAGGCCTGCACAAAATAGGCCCTCCCATGCCATGGGCAGGCATGGGCTCACGAGGACCATTTTGCCTTCTTCAGGGCATCCTAGGAAACACTTGGGGGAGGGGGGTCAGGCATCGCCATCGTGTGCATTGGAGGCAGGAATTTGGCCCCACAACCCCCTACCAAATGCCATTGGCCTTTCGTTCACCAGGGAATGCTTCACCATCCTCCAGGGGCATCCTGGATTCAAGACTCTTTCTCTTGCAGGCCACCTGGGGACCATCAGCTGCCACTGATGTGCCACCTGCCACAAGACACCTCAACAGCTGACGTGTACTCTCCACAGAGGTCCATCTCATTAGACAGGTAGAGTAGCAGCATGCCTGGATGCCATGTTGGTGCCCTCTGCTCTCTCATCAGGCAAACAGCAAAAGTTATGCAAGACTGGAGGACAAGTACATTCACGGGCCTGGTGAAGGAGCTGCTGAAGAATGCTGCTGGGGTGGAATCAGTGGAGCCGGTTGGGGTGGTGCTGCGTGGTGTCCGAGGGCCTCAAGCCTCAGCCTGCCAGGCAGATGGCCTGTATGGGTGCTGCTTCAAGTCCTGACTGCTTCCCCTATAGTCCAGCTCCCTGCCGATACTCCTGGGAGAGCAGTGGAGGATGGCGCAAGGGCTTGTGCCCCTGTGCCCTTGTACCCTTGTGGGACATGTGGAGGAAGCTGCTGGTGTCCGGTCTTGTCCTGGCCCAGCCACATATGGCTGTGGTGGTGGTCCTTGGGAAGTGAGCCAGCAGATGCAAGAAAGATTGCTCTCTCTCCCTCTCTGTTCCTTTGTGCTTCAAACAAAACAGGACACATCCAGACAGGCATGCAGGAGGGAAGGAAGCAAAAGAAAGCTGCTGTCCTGGGTGGTACGGAGTGTGCTGTGTGCTCTAGACTGCTTTTGTCTGCAAATGCAGACACCAAGGGTGTGCGTAGGGCTTCTGTCCTGGGACTTCTGTGCAACCGCTCCAAAGAGTGTCCTTGAGAGTGAATTTCTCTTAGGCTTGGATTGTTTCCCTTGTTTGTGCAGGAGAGCCTGGAGGAGCGTCCTGCAGTGAGTCCTGCTGGCCATGAGAGGGCGCATAAGCTGCCCTTTCTACCCCTGGTTGGCTGAGGCATTTTGAGCACTAGAAGGTCCAGCCCCAGCCATCCTAGTGTCAGGTGGGAATCCTGGACAGAATTCCTTTATATGTGTTCCTTGAAGGTTGGGCTCCAAGGCCGCACAGCCTGCATATTAAGGATCAGCAGGGGGTGGAGGACGCTTGTGGCCTTGCATCAGGCCAGGCCTCTGTGCTAGGAAGTGGCTGTCTGTCTTCACCAGCAAGGTACAACCTAGGGCACAAGGAGAACTAGAAGCTGGAGTTGCACGTCACGGTCCCCAGAGGCCCTGAGGGATGTGGAGTCCCAGTCAGTAAGCCCACGAGCCCTATGGGAGCTAGAATCCCATGTGAGTGTGCACACGGACGCTCTGGGAGCTGGAATCCCACATCAGTGTGCCCATGGGCCCCGTGAGACCTGGGTTCCATGTCTGTGTACCCACGAGCCCTCTTGGACCTCGATCCTAATTCAGCATTCCCCAATCCCAGTGGAATCTGGAGTCCCACGTCAGCATGTCCATGGACCCTCTGAGACTGGAATTACACACCAGCTGACTAGCACTGATGGTTCACAGATGAGGTACCCAGAAAACTTTCCAGAATTCGGACGCAGAGGAACCTCCTCCCTGCTGGGGTTCAGCAGCAGAGGACCATCCTGCCTGCTGGGGACCAGCAGCAGAGAACACTCCACCCTGCTTGGGTGCAGCTGTAGAGGACCCTAATCCCTGCAAGTTCCGGCAACAGAGGACCCTCATCCCTGCTGCTGGACACCAGCAGAGAGGAAGCATCAGAGGTCGTTCCTCTCTGCTGTGGTCCAGCACCAAAGGACCATCCTCTCTGCTGGACCGCAGCAGAGAGGAAGCCGCACAGGACCCTCCTCTCTGCTGCTGGGTTCCAGCAGCCACAGAGGACCCTGCTCTGCAGCTGGTGTCCAGAACCACAGGACTTATTCTGCTTCTGGGGTCCGGTAGAAGAAGACCTTCCTTGCTGCTGGGTTCTGGCACCAGATGACCCTCCTCTGCTGGTGGGGTCCATCAGCAGAGGACCATCATATATTGCTTCAGTGCGGAAGAGAAGGACCCTCCTCTGCTGTTGGAGTCTGGCAACAATGGAGCCTCCTCAGCTGCTTTGGTCCATCAGCAGAGGACCCTTTTTTCTGCTGGGGTCTAGCACAACAGGACACTCGTCTCTGCTAGTTTCCAGCAGAGAGGAAGCAATAGAGGACCCTCCCCTCTGCAGGAGTCTGGCAGCAGAGGACCCTCCTCTCCTTCTGGATTTCAGCAGCAGAGGACTTTCGTCTGCTGATGGACCCCAGCAGAGAGGAACAGCAGAGGACCCTCTTCTCTTGCTGGACAGCAAAGAGAGCAAGCACCAGAGGAACCTCCTGTTCTGCTGGGCTCTGGCAGCAGAGAACCCTCCTATCTGCTGGGGTCCGGAGGCAGAGGACTCTCCAAGCTGTTGTTCTTTGGCAGCAGAGGAACTTCCACAGTGATGGGGTGGAGCAGAGAGGAAGTAGCATAGATACCTCCTCCATGCTGTGGTCCAGCCGCAGAGGACCCTCCTCTGCGGCTTTATCTCAGCAGAGAGGATTATGCAAAGTATCCTTGTCTCCTGCTGGACGCCAAGGAGAGGATGAAGCAGAGAACCCTGCTCTCTGCTGGGGTCCGGCAGCAGAGGACTCCTCCCTGCTGGGTTCAGGCAGCAGAGGACCCTCTTCCCTGCTGGGATCCGACAGCAGAGGACCCTCCTCTCAACTGGGTTCTGGCAACAGAGGACCCTCCTCCATGCTGTGGTCTGGAAGCAGAGGACACTCCTCTGCTGCTGGGGTCTGGCAAAAGTGGACCCCCCTCAGATGCTGGGTTCTGGTAGCAAAGAATCCTCCTCTCTGCTGGGTTCCCGCAGCAGAGGACCCTCCTCCATGCTGGGGTCTGGAAGCAGAGGACACTCCTCTGCTCCTGGGATCTGGCACCAGAGGATCCTCCTCTGCTGCTGAGGGGGGCAGAGGACCTTTCTCCCTGCTGGAGTATGGCAGCTGGTGAACCTCCTGCCTTCTGGGGTCCAACAGCAGACCACCCTCCTCTTCTGTGGGACCCCTGCAATGAGGTGCTTCCCTGCTACTAGACCATAGCAGAGAAGAAGTTGCAGAGGACCCTCCCCTCATGCTGCGTCCCAGGGAGAGGACGCAGGAGAATACACTCCTCTTCTGCTTGGGTCCAGCACCAGTGGACTCTCCTCTCTGCTGTACCCCAGCAGAGAGGAAGCTGCAGAGGACACTCCTCTCCGGGTGGGCATCAAACAGAGGAAGCAGTAGAGTACACTCCTGTTCTGCTGGGGTCTGGCAGCAGAGGTCCCTCCTCAGTATAAGCGCCAGGGATCCTAGGAGCCTCCTTTCCTATTGGGGTCCAGCACCAGAGGACACTCTTCCCTGATGGACTTGGGTCCAGCAGCAGGGTCCCTCCTGTCTGCTGGAGTCCGGCAGCAAATGACCCTCCTCTCTGCTGGGGTACAGCACCAGAGCACCCTCTTCTTTGCTGAGGTCTGGGAGCAAAGGACCCTCCTCTCTGCTGGGGTCCGGCAGTGGTATACCCTCCTCTCTTCTGTGGTCCTGCACAGGATCCTCTTCCGCTTCTGGGGTTCCACACCAGAGGACCCACCTCCCTGCTGCTGGGGTCCGGGCCCAGAGGACACTCCTCTACTGCTGGGGTCTGGCACCAGAGGACCTTCCTCTCTGCTGGGATCCGGTACCAGAGGACCCCCCTCATCTGCTGGCATCTGGTACTGTAGGAACCTAATCTTGTGATGGCGACTGGCAGCATAGGACCTCCCTTTGCTGCTGGAGTCCGTCAGCAGAAGACTAGCTTCTGCTGCTGGTATCTGACAGCAGCGGATCCCCTTCTGCTGCTGCTGTGGTCTGGCAGCAGAGGATGCTGCTCTGCTGCTGGGGTCCCACAGCAGAGGACTCTTTTCTGCTGCTGCACCCTTGCAGCAGAGGCCTTCCTTTGCTGCTGGACCACAGCAGAGAGGAAGTTGCAGAGAGCCCTCATCCCATACTGGACCCCAAAGAAAGGACGCAGCAGAGGACCTAATCTTGTGATGGCGTCTGGCAGCAGAGGACCCTTCTCTCTGCTGGTGTCTGGTACCAGAGGACACTCCTCAGCTGTTGGGATCCAGCAGGAGAGGACTCCCCTTCTTTGCTGGGTTCCGGAACCGTAGGATCCCGCTATGTTTCTGTTGTTTGGCAGCAGAGTATCCCCCCTCTATTGCTGGGTTCCAGCACCAGAGGATCCCCCTCTGCTGCTATTGTCTGGCAGCAGAGGACACCCACTCTGCTGCTAGGATCTGGAACCAGAGTACCCCTCTATGCTGCTGGGGTCTGGCAGCAGAGGACCTTTCTCCCTTCTGAGGTCCTGCACCAGAAGACCCTACTAGGTTGCTCGGGTCGGGCACCAGAGGACCCAACTCTGCTGCTGGGGTCCGGCCACAAAGGTCCTTCCTCCTTGCTATGGTACGGCAGCAGAGGACCCTCCTCCCTGCTCGGGTACCGCAGAACAGGACCATCCTCTGCTGCTGGGGTCTGACACCAGAGGACACCCCTCTCTGCTGAGGTCCGAAACCAGAGTACCCTAGTCTCTGCTGGGGTCGAGCAGCAGGGACCCTCCTTACTCCTGGGGTCCAGCAGGAGAGGATGCTGCTCTGCTGCTGGGTTCATACAGCAGAGGACCCTCCTGCCATCTGTGGTCTGACAGCCAATGACCCTCATTTACTTCTATTCTGGCATCAGAGGAACCTCCTCTGCTGCTCGGGGTCTGGCAGCAGAGGCCCCTCCTCCCGGCTGGGGTCAGGCAGCAGAGGACCATCATCTCTGCTGGGGACTAGTACAAACGACCCTCCTCCCGGCTGTGGTCCTGCAGCAGAGGACCCTCCACTGCTGTTGTGTCCGGTAGCACAGCACCCTCCTCTGCTTAGGAACCCCAGCAGAAAGGAAGCAGCAAAGGACCCGACTCTCTGCTGTGGCACAGCAGAGAGAAAGCAGAATAGGAGCCATTACTCAGCTGGGGTCCCGCAGCAGAGGACATTCCTCTTCTGCTGTGTTCCAGGGACAGAGGATCCTCCTCTACTGCTGCACCCCTGCCTCTGAGGATCATCCTCTGCTGCGGGACCACAGCAGAGAGTAAGTTACAGAGGACACTCGTCTCCTGCTGGACCTCTAAGAGAGGACAAAGAGGAGGACCCTCCTCTCTGCTGGGTTCCGGCAGTAGAGGAAACTCCTCTGCTGTGGTCTGGCAGCATAGGACCCTCCTCTGCTAAGGGGTGCGGCAGCAGAGGACACTCCTCTCTGTTGGGGTCCGTCACCAGAGGACACCCCTCTCTGCTGATGTCCAAAACCAGAGTACCCTAGTCTCTGCTGGGGTCGAGCAGCAGGGACCCTCCTTACTCCTCGGGTCCAGCATTAGAGGACACTACTCAGCTGCTGGATTCATACAGCAGAGGATCCTCCTCTACTGCTGGACCCCTGCCTCTGAGGATCATCCTCTGCTGCTGGACCACAGCAGAGAGTAAGTTACAGAGGTCACTCGTCTCCTGCTGGACCCCTAAGAGAGGACAAAGAGGAGGACCCTCCTCTCTGCTGGGTTCCGGCAGTAGAGGAAACTCCTCTGCTGTGGTCTGGCAGCATAGGACCTTCCTCTGCTAAGGGGTGCGGCAGCAGAGAACACCCCCCTTCTGCTGGGGTCCGGCACCAGAAGACCCTCCTAAGCAGCTGGGATCCGGTAGCAGAGGTACTCCTCTGTTGAACCTCAGCAGAGAGGAAGCATCAGAGGACACTCCTCTCTGTTGGCGTCCGGCACCAGAGGACCCCCCCTCTGCTACCGGGGTTTGGCAGCAGAGGACCCTGCACCCCTGCAGCAGAGGACACTCCTCCCTGCTGGACCCCAAAGAGAGGACGCAGCAGAGGACATTCCTCTTCTACTGGTGTCCAGAAGCATAGTACCCACCTCTCTCTGCTGGCTCCAGCAGCAGAGGACCCTCCTCTCTGCAGTGGTCCGGTACCAGAGGAATATCCTCTGTGCTGTTGTTTGGCAGCAGAGAACCTCCCCCCTCTTTGGGTCAGACAGCAGAGGACCCACATCTCTCCTGGGGTCCAGTACCTGAGGACCCGCCTATTCATTGCCCCCAGCAGAGAGGAAGCAGCAGAGGATCCTCCTCTGCTACTTGCGTCCGGCAGCAGAGGACCACCTTCTTCTGCAAAGTTCCGGCAGCAGAGTACGATCCTCTTTGCTGGGGACCGGAAGCCTAGGACCCTCCTTTCTGCTGTGGTCCGGCAGCAGAGGAACGTCCCCTGCTGATGGGGTCCAGTACCAGAGGACTGCCTTCTGCTTCTGGGGTCCAGCAGCACAGGACCCTCCTCTGCTGGACTCTGTGCTCTGCTGCTGGACGACAGCAGAGGGGAAGTTGCAGAGGACCCTCGTTGAGTACTGGACCCCAAAGCGAGGACACTGCAGAGGACCCTACTCTTCTACTGGGGTCCAGCACCAGAGGACCCTCCTCTGCTGCTGGACCACAGCACAGAGGAAGTTGAAGAGGACCCTCCTCCCCGACTGGGCCCCAAAGAGAGGAAACAGCAGGTGACCCTCTTCTAATGGCGTTCGGCAGAGGAAGACCCTCCTCTGCTGCTAGCGTCCGGCAACAGAAAACCCCCCTCTGTTGCTTTGGATCCAGCACCAGAGAACTCCCCTATGCTCCTGGTGTCCTACAGCAGAGAACCCTCTTTCTGCTGGGTTTCTGCAGCAGAGGACCCCTCTCTGCTGCTGGAGTCCGGAAGCAGAGGTCCTCCCTGTGCTGCTGTTTCTGGCACTAGAGGACCCCTCACTGCTACTGGGTTCCGGCACCAGAGGACCCCCGCTGCTAGGGACCGGCAGCAGAGGAACCACTTGTGCTGCTGTGGTGCGGTACCTGAGGACTCTCCTCTCCTGCTGGGGTCCAGCGGCAGAGGACCCTCCACTCTGCTGGGGTCCAGCACCAGAGGACCGCCTTCTGCTGCTGGGGTGCGGCAGCAGAGAACACCCTCTGCTCTTGGGGTCCGACACCAAAGGACCCGCCTCTGCTACTGGGTCTGGCAGGAGAGGACCCCCCTCTTGTGCTGGTGTCAGGGAGTGGAGGTCCTCCCTCTACTGCTGTGGTCGGGCACCAGAGGACCCCCCTCTGTTTCTGGGGTCTGCCACCAGAGGACCCCCAACTGTTCCTGGGGTGTGGCAGCAGAGGACCTTCCTTCTGCTGTGTTCTGGTAGCAGAGGACCCTCCTCCCTGCAGGGATATGGCAGCAGAGGACCCTCATCTGCTGCTCGGGTGTGGTACCAGATGACCCTCCCCTGCTGCTGGGGTCCGGCACCAGAGGACCTCCTCCCTGCTGAAGTCTGAAATGAGAGAACCCTCCTCCCTGCTGCGGTCAGGCTGCAGAAGACCCTCCTCTGTTGGTGGGGTCCGGCACCACATGACCCTCCTCTGCTGCTGCGGTCTGGCACCAGAGGACACTCCACTCTGCTGGGGTCCAGCACCAGAGGACCGCCTTCTGCTGCTGGGGTGCGGCAGCAGAGAACCCCCTCTGCTTTTGGGGTGCGACAACAAAGGACGCTTCTATGCTACTCGGTCTGGCAGCAAAGGACCCTCCTTCTGTTGGGTCTGGCAGCAGAGGACCCCCCTCTTCTGCTGGTTTCCAGGAGTCGAGGTCCTCCCTCCTCACTGTTGTGGTCCGGCACCAGAGGACCCCCCTCAGCTGTTGGGGTCAGGCACCAGAGGACCTCCCTCTCTGCTGAGGTCCAGCAAAAGAGAACCCCCTCTGCTGCTTGGATCGGGCACCAGAGAACACCCCTCTCTGCTGGGTTCCAGCACCAGAGGACCCTCCTCTCTGCTGGGGTGGAGCAGCAGAATACCCTCCTCTCTGCTGGGACCCGGCATTAGAAGACCCTCCACTTCTGCTGCGTCCGACAGCAGTGGACCCTACTCTTCTGCTGGACCCCAGCTGAGAGGAAGCAGCAGAGGACCATCCTATCTGCTGGTGTCTAGCATGAGAGGACCCTTCTCTGCTGGGGTGCAGCAGAAAGGAAGCAGCAGAGGACGTTCCTCTTAGCTGGAGTCCTGCAGCAGAGGACCCTCCTCTTCTTTCCTGTTCCAGCAGCAGAGGACCCTCCTCTCCTGCTGTCAGATCCCAGCAGCAGAGCCGCATCATCTCCTGCCTGACACAGCAGAGAGGAGGTTTCTCAGCTGCTGAACTCCAGCCTAGAGGAGTCTCCTCTGCTATGGGACCACAGTAGAGAGGAAGTTGCAGAGGACACTCATCTCCTGCAGGACCTCAAAGAGAGGACAAAGCACAGGACCCTAATCTTCGGCTGGGATCCGACAGATGAGGACCCTGTTTCTGCTGGTTTCCTGCAGCAGAGGATCCTCCTCCCTGCTGGGGTCCGTCAGCAGAGGACCCTCTTCTGCTGCTGGGGTCCGGCACCAGCGGACCTTCTCTGCTGCTGGGGTCTGGCACCAGAAAACACTCCTCCCTGCTGGGTTCCCGAGGCAAGAGGGCCCTCCTCCCAGGTGGGGTCTGGTGGCAGAGGACCACCCTCTCTGCTGGGTACAGCAGCAGAGCATCCACCACTGCTGCTGTTGTCTGAAACCAGATGACAACCCTCTCTGCTGGGGTCTAGCACCAGAGGACCCTCCTCTGCTGCTGGCGTCCGGCACCAGAAGATCCCCCTCTGCTGATGGGGTCCAGCACCAGAGGACCTCCGTATGCTCCTGGAGAATGGCAGCAGAGAACACTCCTTCTGCTGGGTTCCTGCAGCAGAGAACTCCCCTCTGCTGCTAGGGTCCGGCACCAGAGGAACACCTTGTTCTGCTGTGGTGCAGTACCCAAGTACTCTCCTCTCCTGCTGGGTCCAGCGGCAGTGGACCCTCCACTCTGCTGGGGTCCAGCACCAGATTACCACCTTCTGCTGCTGGGGTGTGGCAGCAGAGAACCCCCTCTGCTCTTGGGGTCCGACACCAAAGGACCCGCCTCTGCTACTGGGTCTGGCAGCAGAGGAACCCCCCTCTTCTGCTGGTGTCCAGGAGTGGAGGTCCTCCCTCTGCTGCTGTGGTCGGGCACCAGAAGACCCCCCTCAGCTGTTGGGGTCTGCCACCAGAGGACCGCCCTCTGTTGCTGGGGTCTGGCAGCAGAGGACCCTCCTTCTGCTGTGTTCTGGTAGCAGAGGACCCTCATCTGCTGTTCGGGTGTGGTACCAGATGACCCTCCCCGGCTGCTGGGGTCCGGCAGTAGAGGACCATTGTCCCTGCTGAAGCCCGCAATGAGAGAAACCTCCTCCCTGCTGTGGTCCGGCTGCAGAAGACCCTCCTCTGTTGGTGGGGCCCGGCACCAGAGGATCCCCTCTCTTGCTGGTGTCCGGCACCACATAACCCTCCTTTGCTGCTGCGATCTGGCAGCGGAGGACCCTCCTTCTGCTGGGTTCCGGCAGCAGAGGACACTCCATTCTGCTGGGGTCCAGCACCAGAGGACCGCCTTCTGCTGCTGGGGTGCGGCAGCAGAGAACCCCCTCTGCTCTTGGGGTGCGACACCAAAGGACCCTTCTATGTTACTGGGTCTGGCAGCAAATGACCCTCCTTCTGTTGAGTCTGGCAGCAGAGGACCCCCCTCTTCTGCTGGCTTACAGGAGTGGAGGTCCTCCCTCCTCACTGCTGTGGTCTGGCACCAGAGGACCCCCGTCACCTGTTGGGTCAGGCACCAGAGGACCCCCCTCTCTGCTGAGGTCCTGCAAAACAGAACCCCCTCTGCTGCTTGGATCGGGCACCAGAGGACACCCCTCTCTGCTTGGGTCCAGCACCAGAGGACCCTCCTCTCTGCTGGGGTGGAGCAGCAGAATACCCTCCTCTCTGCTGGGGCCCGGCATTAGAAGACCCTCCACTGCTGCTGCGTCCGACAGCAGTGGACCCTACTCTTCTGCTGGACCCCAGCTGAGAGGAAGCAGCAGAGGACCATCCTCTCTGCTGGTGTCTAGCATGAGAGAACCCTTCTCTCTGCTGGAGTGCAGCAGAAAGGAAGCAGCAGAGGACGTTCCTCTCAGCTGGAGTCCTGCAACAGAGGACCCTCCTCTTCTTTCCTGTTCCAGCAGCAGAGGACCCTCCTCTCCTGCTGTCAGATCCCAGCAGCAGAGCATCATCTCCTGCCTGACACAGCAGAGAGGAGGTTTCTCAGCTGCTGAACTCCAGCCTAGAGGAGTCTCCTCTGCTATGGGACCACAGTAGAGAGGAAGTTGCAGAGGACACTCATCTCCTGCTGGACCCCAAAGAGAGGACAAAGCACAGGACCCTAATCTTCAGCTGGGATCCGACAGATGAGGACCCTGTTTCTGCTGGTTTCCTGCAGCAGAGGATCCTCCTCCCTGCTGGGGTCCGTCAGCAGAGGACCCTCTTCTGCTGCTGGGGTCCGGCACCAGTGGACCTCCTCTGCTGCTGGGGTCTGGCACCAGAAAACCCTCCTCCCTGCTGGGTTCCCGAGGCAAGAGGGCCCTCCTCCCAGGTGGGGTCTGGTGGCAGAGGACCACCCTCTCTGCTGGGTACAGCAGCAGAGCATCCACCACTGCTGCTGTTGTCTGAAACCAGATGACAACCCTCTCTGCTGGGGTCTAGCACCAGAGGACCCTCCTCTGCTGCTGGCGTCCGGCACCAGAAGATCCCCCTCTGCTGATGGGGTCCAGCACCAGAGGACCTCCGTATGCTCCTGGAGAATGGCAGCAGAGAACACTCCTTCTGCTGGGTTCCTGCAGCAGAGAACTCCCCTCTGCTGCTAGGGTCCGAATCAGAGGAACACCTTGTTTTGCTGTGGTGCAGTACCCAAGTACTCTCCTCTCCTACTGGGGTCCAGCGGCAGAGGACCCTCCACTCTGCTGGGGTCCAGCACTAGATTGCCTCCTTCTGCTGCTGGGGTGCGGCAGCAGAGGACCCACCTCTGCTACTGGACCCCAGTGGAGAGGTAGCTGCAAAGGACCCTCCTCTCCTGCTGGACCCCTGCAGCAGAGGACCCGCCTCTGCTGCTGGACCACAGCATAGGGGAAGTTGCAGAGGAACCTTGTTCCCTGCTGGACCCCAAAGGGAGGACACGCAGAGGATCCTACTCTTCTACTGGCGTCCTGCAGCAGAGGACCCTCCTCTCTATGGATGTCCAGCAGTAGAGGAAGTCCTCTCTGCTGGAGTCCAGCAGCAGAGAACCCCCTTATGCTCTCTCCTAATGTCCGGCAGCAGAGGAAGTCCTCTCTGCTGGATTCCGGCAGCAGAGAGCCCCCTTATGCTGTTTGGGTCTGGCAGCAAAGAACCCTCCTCTGCTGCTGGGTTTCGGTACCAGAGGACCCCCTTGTCCTGCTGGGGTTTGGTAGCAAATGACACTCCTTTTGCTGGGTTCTGGCTGCAGACAACACCCATGTTCTGCTGGGGTCCAGCAGCAGAGTTCCTCCCTCTGCTGTTGGTTTCTGGAAGCACAGGACTCCCCTCTGATGCTAGGGTCCGGCACCAGAGGACCCCCTCTGCTGCTGGGGTCTGGCAGCAGAGGACCCTTCTTCTGCTGGATTCCTGCAGCTGAGGACCCTCCTCCCTGCCTTGGTACGGCAGCAGAGTCCCTCCTCTCTGCTGGGGTCCGGCACAACAACACCCTACACTCTGCTGGCGTCCAGCAACAGAGAACCCTCCTCTGTTGCTGGGGTCCATCAACAGAGGACACCATTCTCTGCTGGGGTCCAGCACCAGAGGACCCTCCTCTCAGCTTGCTCGAGCAGCAGAGGACCTTCATCTCTGCTGGGGCCCGGCACCAGAGTTCAATCCTCTACTGCTCAGGTCAGACAGCAGAGGACACTCCTCCCTACTGTGGTCTGGCAGTAGATGACCCTCCTCTGCTTTTGGGGTCTGGCACCAGAGGACCTCCCTCTCTGCTGGGGTCCAGCAACAGAGGATCTTTCTCTGTGCTGGGGTGTTTCACCAGATGACACCCCTCTGTGCTGGGGTCCAGCACAGGATGACCCTCCTACGTGCTGGAGACCCCCAGCAGAGCACCCTCCTCTCCTGGGGTCTAGCACGAGAGGACCCTCTTTCTCTTCTGGGGTCCTGCAGCGCAGAATCCTGCTCTCTGCAGGGGTCTGGCAGCAGAGTACCCTACTCTGTGCTCTGTTCCCGCACCAGTGACGCCCCCTTCTGCTGCTGGTGTCCGGCACCAGAAGACCCTCCTCTGCTGCTGGGGTCTGGCAGCAGAGAACCATTCTCCCTGCTGTTTTACGGAAGAAGAGGATGCTCTACTGCTGCTGGGGTCTGGTAGCAGAGGACCCCCCTCTGTAGCTTGGTTCTGGCACCAGAGGACCCACCTCTGCTGATGGTGCCGGCAGCAGAGGACCCTACTCCCTGCTGTTTTCCAGCACCAGAGCACCCTGCTCTGCTGCTGGGGTCTGGAAACAGAGGACCCTCCACTCTGTTGGACCCCAGCAGAGAGGTAGCAGCAAAGGAGCCGCCTCTCTGATGGTTTCCGGCAGCAGAGGACCCCCTTTCTGCATGGGTCTAGCACAAGAGGACCCTCTTCTCTGCTGGGGTCCAGCACCAGAGGAAGCAGCACAGGAACCTCCACTCTGCTGGGGTCCTGCAGCAGATGACACACCACTTCTGCTGGGTTTAAGCAGCAGAGTTCCTACTCTCCTGTGGGACACCTGCAGCATAGGACCCTCCTCTGCTGCTGGACCCCAGCAGAGAGGAAGTACAAAGGACACTCAACTCCTGTTCGACCCCAAAGAAAGGATGCGGCAGAGGAACCTCCTCTTCTGCTGGGGTCCGGCAGCAGAGGACCATGCTCTCTGCTGGGTCTCGCAGCACAGAACACTCCTCTCTGCTGGGGTCTGGCAACAGAGGACCCACTTCCCTGCTGGGGCCTGGCAGCCAAGGACCCACCTCCCTGCTGGGGTTCAGCAGTGGAGGTCCCTCCTCTGCTGCTGGGGTCCGGCAACAGACCTCAGCAGACCTCAGCAGAGAAGAAGTTCTAAAGGACCCTCGTTTCCTCATGGACTTTAAAGAGAGGCCTCAGCAGATGACCCTCCTCTTCTGTTGTGGTCGGGGAGCAGAGGACCCCTTCTTCTGCTGGGGTCTGGCAACAGAGAACCCTTCGCTCTGCTGGGGTCCAGGAGCAGAGGTCCCACTCACTGCTGGGGTCCAGAAGCAGTGGACCTCCTCTGCTGGACCCCAGCAGGGAGGAAGCAGCAGAGGACCCTCCTCTCTTCTGTGATCCAGCATCAGAGGACACTCCTCTCTGCTCTGCCAAAACAAAGAGGAAGCAGCAGAGGACCCACCTCTCTGCCTGGGTTCGGCACCATATGACGTTCCTCTCTGCTGTGTCTAGCACGTGAGGACCCTCGTCTGTGCTAGGGTCCAGCGAGTAAAATGCTGCAGAGGACCCTTCTCTCTGCTGGAGTCCAGCAGCCAAGGACCCTCCAATCCTGCTGAACACCAAAGAGAGGAAGCAGGAGAGGACCTCTCTGCTTGGGTCAGGCTCCAGAAGACACTCCTTCCTACCGGGGACAGGCAGCTGAGGACCCTGGTCTCTGCTGGGGTACAGCAGAAGAAGACCCCCCTCCGCTGCAGGTGTTCGTAATCAGAGTACCCTCCCCTCTGCTGGGGTGTGGCTGCAGAAGACCCTGTTCTCTGCTGTGTTCCTGCAGCAAAGGAGCCTCCTCTCTGCTGGGGTCCGACAGTAGTGGAATCTCTCTCTGCTGGGTTCCGGCACCAGAGGATCCTCCTCTGCTGCTGGGGTCCGGTACAACAGGACCCTCCTCCCTGCTGTCGTCTGGCACCAGAGGACCGTCCTCTGCTCCTAGGGTCCTGCATCAGAGTACCCTCCTCTGCTGCTTGGGTCCGGCACCAAAAGACTCCCCTTTCTGCATGTGTCCTGCAGCACAGGACCCTCAACTGCTGCTGGGGCCCGGCACCAGAGGACCCCCCTCTCTAATTGGGTCCTCCAGTAGAGGAATATCCTCACTGCTGAGGTCCAGCAGCAGAGGACCTTCCTCCCTCTGCTGGTGTCCGGCACCACATTAACCACCTCCCTGCTGGCGTCTGGTACCAGATTACCCTCCTCTGCTCCTGGGGTCCGGCACCAGAGGACCCCCCTCTCTGATTGGGTCCAGCAGCAGAGGACCCTCCTCACTGCTGGGGTCCAGCAGCAGAGGACCTTCCTCTCTGCTGGGATCTGGCAGCAGAGGACCCTCCTGTCTGCTGTAGTGCAACACCAGAGAAGACTCATCTTCTGCTGTGGCCCAGCAGCAGAGGACCCTCCTCTCTGCTGGGGTCCAGAAGCAGAGCACCCTCCTCTCTGCTGAGTCCAGCATCAGAGGACCTTCTTTTCTGCTAGGATTCCAGCACCAGATGACCATCCTCTCTGTTGGGTCCGACTTCCGAGAATCCTCCTCTATGCTGGCGTTCGGCAGTAGAGGACCCTCATTTCTGCTGGGGTCCTGCAGCAGAGGACCCTCCTCTCTTTTTGGGTCTGCCAGCAGAGGACGCTCCTTCCTGCTGGTGTCCTGCAACAGAGAACCTTCATCCATGCTGGAGAGCCTTGGATGAGCGTCCTGCACTGAGTGCTGGTGGCCACGAGAGGTCGCCCAAAGCCGCCGTTCGTTCGTTCTTTTCTTTTCTTTTTTTTTTTTTTTTTTTTACACATTTATTTATTTTATTCCAAGGTCAGATATACAGAGAGGAGGAGAGACAGAGAAGAAGATCTTCCGTCTGATGAGTCACTCCCCAGGTGAGCCACAATGGCTGGTGTATGCCGATCCAAAGCCAGGAACCTGGAGCCTCTTCTAGATCTCCCATGTGGGTGCAAGTTTCCAAAGCTTTGGGCCGTCTCGACTGCTTTCCCAGGCCACAAGCAGGGATGTGGTTGGGAAGTGGAGCAGCCGGGATTAGAACCGGTGCCCATATGGGATCCAGGCTCGTCCAAGGCGAGGACTTTAGTTGCTAGACTATGGCACCGGGCCCCAAGCTGCCCTTTCTACCCCTGGTGGGCTCAGGCCTTCTCACCTCTAGACAGTCCAACCCGAGCCATCCTAGCATCAGGTGGGGATCGCGGACAGTATTCTGGTACACGTGTTGTTGAAAGATCAAGGCTCCAAGGCCGAACAGCCCACATACCAAAGCCCGGGAGGGAGGAGGACGTTTGGGGCCTAGCATCAGCCCAGGCCTCTGTGATAGGAAGTGTCAGGGTGCCTTTAACAGCAGGGCACTTAAAGAACCCTGGGAGTTGGACCCCACATCAGCATGCCCACAGGCCCTCAGGGAGCTGGAGTCCCATGCCTGCGTCCTCAGAGCCCTCTGAGAGCTGGTGTTAAAGACCAGCCCACTGGGGTTGTACTTGGCCAGATGAGGTCCTGGGAAACCTTACCGCCACCCCCATTACTCACAGAGCACCCTGAGATGCAGGCTCCGGGGATTCTTGGCAAGTGGAGCAGCTAGTTGATAGGCTGCCAAGAGGGCTTCATGGACCTTTTTTTTTTTTTTTATTACAAAGTCCGAGATACAGAGAGGAGGAGAGACAGAGAGGAAGATCTTCCGTCCAATGATTCACTCTCCAAGTGAGCCGCAATGGCTGGTGCACGCCAATCCGAAGATGGGAACTTGGAACCTCTTCCGGGTCTTCCATGTGGGTGCAAGGTCCCAAAGCTTTGGGCCGTCCTCGACTGCTTTGCCATGCCACAAGCAGGGAGCTGGATGGGAAGTGGAGCATCCGGGATTAGAACCGGTGCCCATATGGGATCCCGGTGCATTCAAGGCAAGGACTTTGGCCACTAGGCCACACTGATGGGCCCCGGCTTCATGTATTTTTGCATGTGTTGGGTGGTGGTTAGGGTGATACACTACTCGGCCTGCCTTGGCCTAGCTGAGTGGTGTCTGGGCATGTGGGCTCCTAAGCCAGGAGCCAGGTGGATGGGCAAGTAGGCACCAGAGGTCACCAGCCATCTGCAATAGGAAGTCCCAGGCCCTAGCTGCTAAAGAAAGCACCCTGCAACATGCAGCCCTACTGCACAGCACATATGATGATGGCTGGGGAGACACCAAGGCCCGCACAATGTAGGGCTTTCAGGGCCTGTGCTTCCTGCACACAAAAGGGTGCACAAAGCTGCCTTTCCTATCTCTAGCTAGCACTTGAGGGGTCAGCCATCCCTGTCATGTGCTTTGGAGGCAGGAATTTGGCCTCACAGCCTCCAGCCAGATGCTGCTGCCCTCTTGTTCACCAGGGAGTGCTTCACCCTCCTCCATGGATCCTTCTGGATTCAAGACTCTTTCTCCTGGTGGTCAGCTGTGGACCGTTGGCCGCCGCTGATGTGCCATCTTCCACAAGACATCCCAACAGCTGACATCTGTTCTTCACAGAGGTCCTTCTCCCCAGGACAGGTAGAGTAGCAACATGCCTGGATCCCTCGTCTGTACTGGCCGCTCTCACAGTACGGAACGGCATAAGTTGTGCAAGGCAGGGGGACAGGCACCTTCAGCAGCCTGGTGAAGGAGCTGCTGAAGGGTCCAGCAAGGATTGGTGTGGTGTGGTGTGGTGTGGTGTGGTGCAGGGAATTGTCCCAGTGGGTCAAGCCTCAGCCTGCCAGGTGGATGGCCTGTATGGATGCTGCTTCAAATCCTGGCTGCTTCCCCTGCAGTCCAGCTCCCTGCCGATCCTCCTGGGAGAGCAGCGGAGGATGCTGCAGGGGCTTGTGTCCCTGTGCCCGTGTGCCCCTGTGCCCCTTTGGGAGATCTGGAGGGAGCTCCTGGGTCCTGGGCTTGTCCTGACCCAGCCACAGCTGGCTCTGGTGGTGGTCGTTGGGGATGTGAGCCAGCAGAGGCAAGAAAGATTCTGTCTCTCCCTCTCTGTTCCTCTGTGCTTCCAAGAAAAGAGGACAGAGGGAGGCAGGAGGGAGGAAGGAAAAGACAGAAAGCTGCTAGCCTCCTGCGAGGGAGTATGCTGTGTGCTGTGCTGTGACTCTAGACTGCTTTTAGCTGTCAAGGCAGACCCCCAGGGCATGCATATGGCTTCCGTCATGGGACTTGTGTGCAAGCTCTAAAAAGAGTGTCATTGAGAGTAAATGCCTCTCTGAGCTGGGGTATTTCCATTGATTTGGCAGGAGAGCCTTGGATGAGCATCCTGCAGTGAGTCCTGGTGGCCACGAGGGTGCCCCATGCTGCCCTACCTTTTTTTTTATTTAAACAGATTTATGTATTTTATTCCAAAGTCAGATATACAGAGAGGAGAAGAGACAGAGAGAAAGATCTTCTGTCCGATGATTCACTCTCCAAATGAGCCACAAGAGCCGGTCCCCTGGGGACCCACTCTGCTGGTTCCTCAGTGAGAGGGACCCTTGGCCCCCCCATCCCCTCCCTATCTGCTGGGGCATCTGCAAGATGGTCCATCTCGTGAGCCCCTCTGCCTGGGTCTCAGCGAGATGGTCCTCGTCGGACCCCCCTCTCTCTCTACCTGGGCTTCAGCTAGTGGGACCCCCGGGGACCTCTTCCTCGCTGCTGGGGCCCCAGTGAGATGGTCCCCTCTGGAATCCCTCTCCTGGGGCCTCAGCAAGAGGGACCCCTAGTGCCACCTACACTCTCTGCTGGGGCCTCAGCAAGAGAGATCCTCAGAGCCCAACACTCTCTCTGTGTTGGGGACTCAGCCAGAGGGTCCCCCTCAAGACCCCATCTTCTGCGGCCTCAGTGAGAGGGACCCCTGAGTCCCACTACCTCTCTGCTGGGTCCTCTGTGAGAGGCACCCCAGAGCCCCACTCACTTGATGCCAGGGCCTCAGTGAGAGGGACTCGCAACCACCCCCTTTCTCTCTCTCTCTGATGGGGCCTCAGCGAGAGGGACTCACAACCACACCCTTTCTCTCTCTCTCTCTGATGGGGCCTCAGCGAGAGGGTCCCCTCGGGATCCCATCTGTTGGGGCCTCATTGAGAAGGACTCCCTTGAGACCCCCTCTGCTGGCGTTTCAGCGAGAGGGTCCCCCAGCGCCCCCCTCTGCTGCTGCGGCCTAAGCGAGAAGGACTCCCAAGCACCCCTCCATCTCTGCTGGGTCCACAGCAAGAGGGTCCCCAGTGGGACACCCCCTCCCTTTCCGCTGGAACCTCAGCAAGAAGGTACACCTCGGAACCCACTCTGCTGGTGTCAGCGAGAGGTTCCTTCTCAGACCCCCCTTTCTCTCTGCTGGGGCCTCAGCGAGAGGGTCACCCTGGGGACTCACTCTGCTGGGGACTCAGCGAGAGGGTCACTCTCGGACCCTCCCTCTCTAACTGCTGGGACCTCAGTGAGAAGGTCCCCCTCGGGACAACCTCTACTCGGGCCTCAGCGAGAAGGACCCTGTCTCTGTGCTGGAACCTCAGCGAGAGGGACCCTCCCAGCCAGAGCCTCTATCTCTGCTGGGGCCTCATCGAGAGGAACTCGCTTGAGACACCCTCTACTGGGGCCTCAGCGAGAGGGTCTCCATAGGGACCCACTCTGCTGGGGCCTCAGAGAGAGGGACACTTGGCACCCCTCTCTCTCTCTCTCTTTGCTGGGGACCCAAGAGAAGTTAGCACTTGGACTCCCCCTTCTCTCTGCTGGGGCCTCAGGGAGTGGGACCCTATCCCCCCTCTCTCTGCTGAGGCCTCAGCGAGAGGGTCTCCATAGGGACCCCCTCTGCTGGGGCCTCAGAGAGAGAGACCCCTGGCGACTCCTCCCTCACTGCTGGGGCCTCAGCAAAAGAGACCACTCGGGACCCCCTGTACTGGGGCCTCAGCGAGATTGTCCACCTTGGTACCTCCTCTGCTGGGGCCTCAGCGAGAGGGTGCCCCTCGGACCGCACATCTCTGTCTGCTGGGACCTCAGCGAGGGTGTCCCCCTTGGGACCCCCTCAGCTGGGGCATCAGCAAGAGGGACCCTCACGCTGCTGGTGCCTCAGCGAGAGGGTCCCGCTCTGAACCTATTCTGCTGGGGCCTCAGTGAGAGGGACCATCGTCTTCCTCTCTCTCTCTGTCTGTTTCTGCTGGGGCCTCAGCGAGAGGGTCCCCCTCGGGACTCCACTGCTGCAGACTCAGCAAGAGGGACCACCACAGCCCACCTACTAGCTGCTGGGGCCACAGTGAGAGGGTCACCCTGGGGAGCTCCTCTGCTGGTGGCTCTGTGAAAGCGTGTTCCTCGGACCCTCCCTCTCTCTGCTGGTGCCTCTGTGAGAGGGTCCCACTCGGGACAACCTCTGCTGGGGCCTCAGCGAGAGGGACCCTTTCTCTGCTGTGGCCTCAGCGAGAGGGACCCTCCCAGCCAGAGACTCAATCTCTGCTGTGGCCTCTGAGAGAGGGTCCCTTTCGGAACCCCACCTGCTGGGCCCTAAGCGAGAGGGACCCCCAGAGCCCCCCTCCCTCGCTGCTAGGGCCTCAGTGATACTGACCCCAGCACCCCTCCATCTCTGCTGGGGCCTCAGTGAGAGGGTCCCCCTCTTACGCCCCCTCCCTCTCTGCTGGAGCCTCAGCGAGAAGGTACCCTTCGGGGCCCCTTCTCCTCGGGCCTCAGGAAGAGGGTCCCCCTCGGACACCGCCTCCATCTCTGCTGGAGCCTCAATGAGAGGGTTACACTCTGGAGTCCCTCTGCCTGGGCTTCAGCTAGAGGGACCCCCGGCAACCCATCCCTCGCTGCTGGGGCCTCAGCGAGAGGGTCCCCCTCTGGAATCCCTCTGCTGGGGCCTCAGTGAGAGGGACCCCTGGTGCCACCTACCCTCTCTGCTGGGTCCTCAGTGAGAGGATACCCCCTCAGGACGCCCTGTGCTGGGGCCTCAGCGAGATGTACCCCCGGAGCCCACTTCCTTATCTGCTGGGTCCTCAGGGTGAGGGTCACCTTCACCCTCCCTCCCTCACAGCTGGGGCCTCAGCAAGAGGGTCCCACTCGGGACAACCTCTACTGGGGCCACAGCAAGATTATCCCCCTGGGGACCCTCTGTGCTGGGGCCTCAGCGAGAGGGACCCTCCCAGCCAGAGCCTCTATCTCTGCTGGGGCCTCTGAGAGAGGGTCCCCCTCGGGACCCCGTCTGCTGTGGCCTAAGCGGGTGGGACTCCCAGAGCCCCCCTCCCTAGCTGCTGGGGCCTCAGCGAGACGAACCCCCGAGCACCCCTCCATCTCTGCTGGGACCTCAGTGACAGCGTCCCCCTCGGACACGCCCTCCCTCTCTGTTCAGCCTCAGCAGGAAGGTAACCGTCGGGCACCCCATCTTCTCGGGCCTCAGGAAGAGGATACCCCTCTCATATAACCCCTCTGTCTCTGCTGGAGCCTCAACAAAAGGGTCACACTCTGGAGCCCCTCTGCTGGGCTTCAGCGAAAGGGACCCCGGCGCTCCCCTCCCTCGCTGCTGGGGCCGCAGAGAGAGGGTTCCCCTCGCAAACCCCTCTGCTGGGTCCAGAGCGAGAGGTTTTCCCTCGGGACCACCTCTGCTGGTGCCACAGTAAGATCGTCCACCTTGGGACCTCCTCTGCTGGGGCCTCAGCAAGAGGGTCCCCCTTGAGACCCACTCTGCTGGGGCTTCAGGAAGAAGGTTCCCCTCGGACCCTCCCTTCCTCGCTGCTTGGGCCTCAGCTAGAGGTTCCCCCTCGGGACCCAGTCTGCTGGGGCTTCAGGGAGAAGGACCATCGGCTGCCCTCTCTGTCTGTCTCTCTGCCTCCTGGGGCCTCAGCGAGAAGGTCCCACTCGGGACCTACTCTGCTGGGGCCTCAGTGAGAGGGACCCTTGGCCCCCCTATCCCCTCTAAATCTGCTAGGGCATCTGCAAGATGATCCATCTTGTGAGCCCCTCTGCCTGGGTCTCAGTGAGATGGTCCTCCTCAGACCGCCCTCTCTCTCTACCTGGGCTTCAGCTAATGGGACCCCCGGGGACCCCTTCCTCGTTGCTGGGGACTCAGCGAGATGGTCCCCTCGGAACCCCTCTCCTGGGGCCTCAGCGAGAGAGATCCTCAGAGCCCGAACCTCTCTCTGTTGGGGACTCAGCCAGAGGGCCCCCCTCAGGACCCCGTCTTCTGGGGCCTCAGTGAGAGAGACCCCTGAGTCTCACTACCTCTCTGCTGGGTCCTCAGCGAGAAGGTCCCCCTGGGCACCACCTCTCCTGGGGCCTCAGCGAGAGAGGTACCACCTCGGGACCCCCTCTGTTGGGGCATCAGCAAGAAGTTTCCCCTCGGACCACCCTCCCTCTCTGCTGGGGTCTCAGCGAGAGGGTCCCTCTTGGGAGCCCCTCTGCTCTTGCCTCAGCGAGAGTAACCCTCTGACCTCCCCTCTCTCTGTGCTGTGTCCTCAGTGAGAGGGTCCCACTCAGGAAGCCCTCTGCTGGGTCCTCAGCCTCAGGGTCCCACTCGGAATCCCTCTCCATCTCTGCTGGGGCCTCCGTGAGAGGTTCCCCCTCAGGCAGGTATATTAGGCCTTTATATATTATGTAAGTATGTTAGTATTTGTGAAGCACCCCTCTCTTTATCTTGTCTTTCTGCTATGAGCACCAGGTTCCGACATTTCCTGCCAGTTTCTATCATAACCAGACTATCAGACTGTCTGGTGTGTGACCCCAGCTGTTGGGGGTCTGGCCCTCCCTTTATAAATAGCATAATCTCTGCCCGTGCTTTTGCTTATCATTTCCCTGTTTTACCACAGGGAAAATACCCACCTTCTCTACGTGGCAGCTTTGTGGGGTTTGGACATGACTGGCAAGCACCCCATTTTCCCTTCTTTAGGAATTCAATGATTCCTGTGGAATCTATTAGTTCCATCATTCCTCTGAACTTGAGGACTCGCTCACATGGGTGAACCTCAGCTCCTTGAATTTGAAGCTTGTGTCTGTCTGTGTTATCCCCATGTTTCTCTCTCACATACAGAAAACACCTCTGAAGTGAATGACACCACGTTCCAGTGCACCCTGACAGCGTGCTGGAATGGCAATTGTGATTCTGCTGTTCTTCAGCCCCTGCCCTGAATCCTGCCTGTGTCTGTTGCGACTGACGGAGAGGCCTCTGTTGGCCTGATAAAGAATAAAAGAGACTGGCATAGTGGCGACCACCATAGCCAGTACATCAGCAGCTGCCACCACCAGTTACCTTGGTGACAATGAACAAGGTTGCAGTACAGACTGCCAGAGTTATGGAACAATAGGACTTTACTGATGCACATGAGCGGGTGGGCACCCTTGTGTTGTAACTGTGGGTTGATCTGTTGGCAGAGGAACAGCAGAGTCTGTGAGATTGGGTCTAGGCCTCTTGTACCCCATCGTATGCCTTTTTGTGTGCAACACCTATGCAAGTGCAAAATGCTTCCAAGCCCGGGAACTGCTGTCTGCTCATTGCTACAGAGCTGAAGATACTCCTATGGTCAGGGCCTCTTGTTCCCCATCATATGCTTTATGTATGTTTCACCTGTGTAGTGCTATGTTTTCCCAAGCCCGGGAACTGCTGTCTGCTCGTTGCTACCGAGCTGAAGATACTCCTATGGTCAGGGCCTCTTGTTCCCCATCATATGCTTTATGTATGTTTCACCTGTGTAGTGCTATGTTTTCCCAAGCCCAGGAACTGTTGTCTGTTATTTTACAATGCTGTTATTTTTATTTGAAGTAACAAAATAGTTTTCCAGTGATTGCTTTCATGAAAATCAGATGCTTTTGAAGAAATAACTGGCATTAAAAAAAACGTGTAGACAGTTACTATGGAGAAAATTCAGACTACCTCTGCTCATTGTCTTTCTTTCTGGAAATCCTAGAACTCGGATTAAACAGGTTGGGATTCATTTTCAACCATCATGTCAGGAGTTCTGTTTGTCTCTTGACATGTTTTGCACCTCCATGCTCTACAACGTCTTTGATCTCAGTTTACTAATGGTGGGAAATGCAGCCTCCTGGTGGTGTTGTAGTGCTCAGGAGACCTGGAGGTAGTTGGAGAGGCTCAGCTCCTGCCAGCCCCCGCCCCCCCCGCCCGCCCAGCTAGACTTCAACTGCAGGCTTTTGTCATCTACAAGTAAGAACACAAAGGAGAGACAGATGAACAGTAGGACAAAAGGACAGTCCTCACTCAGATAATGTGTGCAGGCAATCTCAAAAGGGACAATTTCCCCACCTGGCTGGGGTTACATTTTCCTTCTAGCATAAGGAGTGTAGCTATAGTATGTGTGGTGAGCTCCTTATGGTGGTTAATGACACCTGGTACCTGATGCAAAGTGAGGCTTAGCTGCAGGATGCAGAGCAGGTGTGCTGAGGTTTTGGCCATGTGGAAACAGCCTGGAGGAGATGGCAGTGTGGATGGCTAGGGTGTTGGCAGTATTCAGCTTCCTGTCCCTCACTGCCTGCCTGCTTTGTCCATGTCAAGTATGTCTAATTGACTAAATCTATTGACTTGGTAATACTTTGTGTATAAAATTTCATTTCCAGAAGTTCTAGTAGATCATTTTCAAGTCCATGTCTTTTGCTTCTGCTTCTAAATCTGCTTGTATTTTATTGCTTTAAAGACAATGTTGATCACATTTCCCATGGTTACTGTTTCTCAATGTGCAATTCATGGATCTACTTCTGCTTTTTCTCACTCTTGATATCCTATTTCCTGGTGTACCTAATCTTTCATACAGATTATTTTGCAAGTTTGTATATAGCAATAAATGTGGAGGTCTCAGAAAACTAACCTCTCTGGAGAGGATTTACCTCTTCCCTACCCACCTGCGACCCCCTCATTGATGCTCAGGACTTGAAATTAATTCCCTTAAACTATGATCCCAAGGACCCAGCACAGTGGCCTAGTGGCTAAATCCTTGCCTGGAAGTCACCAGGATCCCATATGGGTGCCACTGCGTGTCTGCTGCTCCACTGCCCATCCAGCTCCCTGCTTGCAGCCTGGGAAAGCACTATAGGATGGCCCAAAGCCTGGGGACACAGAAAAAGCTCCTAACTCCTGGCTTCGCATCAACTCCGCTCAGGCCATTGTCACTTTATCAGCAGATGGAGGATCTTCCTATTTTTCCTTCTCTGTATAGATCTGCCTTTACAAAGAAAAATCTTTAAAAATACAGCTATATAATCTCGGGCTGGAAGGGTATATGAGGACTCTGCTGTGTCTCATTTATTCTAACTGATGTCCAGTGGAAACTTTTGGGAGTGTGTCTGCTAGTAGCTTCTCAACTTCCAGCAGACACAGGGCTCTGATGTCTGACCCTCTCCTAAATGTCACTTCCAAATGTGTTCAGGTCACAGAGCCCACAAACGCAGCTCTCAGGTTTTATCGCATGAGGTTCTTTTTTGTCCTGTCAGTTTTTGCCAGATACTGTTTTGCCAGCTTTTCAGTTGCTAAGGAAGATGCTTTAAATTTAGCTTTACTGCTTATCAGTGAGAGTAGATCCAAATAATTAAGCCTGACTTGACTAGAAATGAGATGTCACATCTCAATATCTTAAAGCAATAGAAAAAGTAATGGTGATTTTGAGTATCATAGTAATGTTGCTATGAAGTTAGACAATCAGGTGGAAGTAAGTACTGTGTACCCTTGAATTTTCTTCCACTGAGATTCAGTTGAAGAAAAATCCATAGAGATAGTTTGCTTTGATGGATTTGAGATCATCTGCAAGAGTGGGTAAAAAGTTCTGGCAAAGTGCAATTGAAATAGAAGTTTGGTGCAAAGAAAAGCCCTAAAATCCATGAACCCAGTGGTCTTCAAGTTTTTGAAAAAAATTACTAAAAACTGCAGTGATTTCAAGTGTTTTTTTGCACTTGCACTTAATTTCCATTTTTTCCCATTGGTGTCTTGAAGTGCACTCACACAAACATTGTTGTAGACTCTTCTCCTGCCAACCTATCAAAACTGTTGGGAAAAAAATAAAGTTTTTGGTTTAAAAGTACATTTACTTAGAGTGTTAATTTTTATCTTTAATTTTTTAAAAAGATTTATTCATTTTGTTACAGCCCAAGATCCTGAATTCGTTCCAAAGGGCCGACTGCAAGCATGCGCCTCCCTTTTCCATGGCTGGTAAGTCTAGAGCTGCTTCTTGGCTTCTGTTTTATTTTATTATTTTTTTAAAGATTTATTTATTTTTATTGCAAAGTCAGATATACAGAGAGAAGGAGAGACAGGGAGGAAGATCTTCCGTTCAATGATTCACTCCCCAAGTGAGCCGCAATGGCCGGTGCACGCCAATCCGAAGCCAGGAACCAGGAACCTCTTCCAGGTCTCCCATGCAGGTACAGGGTCCCAAAGCATTGGGCCATCCTCAACTGATTTCCCGGGCCACAAGCAGGGAGCTGGATGGAAAGTGGTGATGCCGGGATTAGAACTGGCGCCCATATGGGATCCCGGGGCTTTCAAGGCGAGGACTTTAGCCGCTAGGCCACACCACCGGGCCCTTTATCCTTAATTTGTCTTTGTTATTGCCATGAGAAAAGTTTTGTCTGAGTCATAAACAGTACCTACTCGTGCAATAAAGGAACTGATCAAACTTGCAGCGATAGTTTGTACATAAGGAGACTGCTGATCTTTGGCTTCATGGTAATAGGGCTATGGTGAGTCACTGGCTTAGAGAAGCCTTCAGACAAGACCAGCAGTCATGCATCACAGCATGTGGCCGGATATGGGGGAGAGAGTTGGAGAAGGATTTATTAAGTAATTGTCCACTATTTGAGCAGTTTAGGTCCATAAAGTGTGGCTCGTCCAGTCTGGGATGCCTAGATTTAAATTAGAGAAAAATAAAGAGGAGCATGTTGAGAAATGCCGGCTCTGTTACCCTCTTGTTGTGTCACTTTGCTGGCAAGGACAAAAGGAACTATTCAGCTATTTTCCCATAACAATGTTAACATTGTATAAAGAATATATGTGGAAAAGAAATATTTGTGAACCTGTACTTTTCATACTGTCTATATGAGCACTTGTTGCTGTTTGAGGATTTGATTAGTCATTTCTGAGCCTGGGTTATGAGTATGTCTTTTGGTACAATATTACATATTGATATGTACATTCTATGTGCGTAGGTCAAACCAGCAGCATAGCGGTCCCTAAACTAAGGGACCTACAGATAAGCCATCCTATTCTTAGATTTCAAATTTGAGAAATATTCACTTAATATGTAGGGAATCCAATTTCTGATTAATACTTTGCAAGTGGATCCACAGATGGCAACAACAATGCTACGTTCTGCATGCCAAGTGTTACACCAAGCACACTATCACTGACTTTCAGAAGGTAGGAATCAGTGATCCTATTCAACAGATGAGAAACAAAGGCACAGAGAAGTTTCTTGACAAATACATGAAGTGCTCATAACTCATTTTGGCTCATGGAAAAGCTGTAACTCGAATCCTACTTCACATAGCAGAAACACCAAAACTAGGGAACCTAAGGTAAAGCGCCAGGGCAGGGGAGGTTGTGGCGAGGGATGTTGGGTGGCAAAGTCCAGGCTTCACATTTTGTTTTCCTACTTGCTAAAGGCATGTGATTAAGTTAGTTCCTGCTACTATTATGATTAAACTGTTTAAAATATCATCCCTAGGCAAATGTTGGCAGAGATTAAGATGATGCTGGAGGACTCCTGTAGCCCATATCATGGGGTCTGGATTCCAATACCGCTTCAACTGCGGGCTCTAAACTTCATCTTTTTTTTTTTGCTTTTGTTTTGTTTTTGTTTTTTTTTTTATTAGATTTATTCATTAATTACATTGTGTTGTAATTTCATAGGAACTGGGATTCTCCCCACACTTCCCCACACCCTCCCCCCATGGTGGGTTCCTCCACCTTGTTGCGTAACCATAGTTCAAGTTCAGTTGAGATTCCCTCTTAGCAAGCATATGCCAAGTATACTAACTTCATCTTAATGAACCCTGGAAGTAACCAAGTGATAATCTGAACAGCTAGGTTCCTGCCATCCGCATACACCTGGGGATGGATATCTGACAGCTGCCTTTGGTATGACCTAGCCCATGCTGTGGCAGGCATTTTGAGATTAAATCGGTTAATAGAAAATCTTTCTCTATTCTCTTACTCTCCTCTCTTTTTTGTAAAGTTTTTTTTAACTGGAATACATTCCTTGTATTTTACTTAAAGTTAAGAGCATAATGAGATTTCCCAACCTGTCTAGCCTTCTGCCACACTCTCGCCCTTTCTCCTCCTTCCTTTATAATTTTTGTTTAACTTTTCACTGCAGCATACTTTGAGTTTATAACCACAAGTTTAATCCTCCATTAAAGAATTCCACAAGTAGTAAGTAGAAAAACCACTATTTCTCAAGAGTACAGATGAGGGTTATAAACATTAATCAAATCTCAAGGTGTCAGTTTCAGTCATATTCCACTTCTGTACTCTGTATTAGCTAACAAACAGGAAGGAAACCATTTGTCTTTGGGGGACTGGTTTATTTCAGTCAGTATAAGAGGCAAGTGTCTACTTGCCTCCATTCTTTCAAATAAATAATAAAATTTAAAACAGCCATCCTTCTTGATCAGTCATCCCTTCCCATGGGAGAAATAGACTAAGACTTCTTGTGTGTGTGTGTGTGTGAGAGAGAGAGAGAAAGAGAGAGAGAGAGAGAGAGAGAGAGAGAGAGAGAAGACCCTCTTAAAATATCTATTTCCATCTCATCAGAAACCAGGGAGTTGGAGTAAATGAGGCACTTGGAATGCTGATGGAAAGGTACTGAGGGGAGCTAAGTAACTTGGGAGTGATGTATAGGAGGAAAGCATTTGCCAGCATCCTCTCCGACCTCTTACAGGACTGAAAATTATTCAATAGCGTAAAACTATCCATAAGTGCTGACTATAAATTTTGGTTTGTGGAAAGAACCAGAGACTGAAATCACATTGTCTAACCTCAAAGAACTCCAAAAACATGACTGTAATTCTCAGTTGCAGTCTACTGAGAGTTGGGTAGGAGAAGCGAGGCCAGTTCCCTGAAGCCTTGGAAAGATTGACTGTGTGATGCCCCATGTTTTCTATTGCAGAAAACAATGCACAAGTCCCCTACCAATGCCAAACGGACATCAACAAATCAAATATTCTGAATGTATGTTTTTGCTTAGTTCCCTGGTAATCTTACCTTAAGAACAAGGTCTACTGCAGTCACTGGGCAGCTTTTTCTTTTTTTCAGTCAAGCAAAATGAAGGAATTGTTGGAATATCATGCTTTGCTGCCAGAAACTCTCAATAAGATGAACAATTCCAGTAAAATACATTGCCAGAGGGATTGTGTCTGCTATCATTTGAACAACTGTTAAACTAATTACCTGCAGATGTGCAGGAAATCATGTGCAAAACCATGCTGTACTCACTTGCTACTATTTTACATGTAAACGCATTCTATAGCTTATCAGGATCTTTAGCCGTAAACATTTGAGTGACAAATCTCCAACTGGACCCGGAGCAGTAGCCTATTGACTAAAGTCGACACCTTTGCAAGTGCCAGGATCCCACAGGGCTGCTCGCTCACTTGTATCCCGGCTGCTCCACTTCCCATCCAGCTTCTTGCTTGTGACCTGGGGAAGCAGTCAAAGCCAGCCCAAAGCCTTGCGACCCTGTACTGGCATGGGAGACCTAGAAGCTCCTGGCTCAACTCCAACTGTTGCAATCACTTGGAGTGGCTCAGCAAATGAAAGATTTTTCTGTCTCCTCATCCTCTGTGTAAATCTGACTTTACAGTAAGAATATTTTTTTAAGATTTATTTTTTTTTGTGGGAAGCCAGACATGTAGAAAGGAGAGAGGACAATCTTCTGTCCAATGATTCCCACCGCAAAGTGGCCGCAACAGCTGGAGCTGAGCCGATCTGAAGTCAGGAGCCCAGGTCCTCCTCCAGGTCTCCCACGTGGGTGCAGGGTCCCAAGGCTTTGGGCCATCTTCAACTGCTTTCCCAGGCCACAAGTAGCGAGCCGGATGGGAAGCGGGACTGCTGGGACTAGACGCAGTGCCCATATGAGATTCCTGCACATTCAAGGCGAGGACTTTAACTGCTAGGCCACCTCACCAGGTCCAAAATCTTAACTCTCCAACTAATATACTGAAGGCCAGTACATTGTGAGCTGAACATATCCCATGTTGGTAGCCCATTCCTAAACCAATGCTGGCCTTTTTTTCAAGGATAACTAGGATGTCAGAATTATTCCATATGCATGGGGCTGAAACTTCCTAAACACACATGCAAACAAGAATTGTAAAGAAAAATGGCTTGTGTGAGCATGAACTTCACCCCATTAAGGTTCTTAAATAGTTATCTGCTTTTAGCCCATTTCCTACTAAAAATTCAATGTCTCAATTTTCCATTAGGCTGTTACAGCTTCGTCTGTTAGGCGTAGCCCCGCGTTCCCTAGCATCACCTAGTAGATCATTCTTGATCTCGGAGCTTCTGACGACCTGTGTGGATTCCAAGTGAGATTTGCCTTACTGGAATTATGCATACATGTCAGTAAGGATTGTTTTCCATCATTTAGGGACCAAGTGATTTCTAGAAAAGCCATAATGTTGAGAGTACTTCCGAAGTTATTTACTGTTACGGCATGGTAGAGAAACTGACACATGCATTGGACTAGACGTTAATTTGTCAGCATTGGCCAGCAACATTCCTCGTGTAGACAAACGTGGGAGTAATGCTCAAACGCTCAATACCGAGATAGGAGAAGATCAGACAAAAATGAAAGTCTGGTGCTTCTCTGCGTCGTGGAGGTGTTTGAGGAAGTAGGAAGTGGGATGCTTCACAAAGTCCATAAAAATGGAGTCAAAAGAGAAGTTTCCATGCAGACTTGAAATCCATATGTTGGCTTTCATGATCATTCTCCACAAACATTTTAAAGACTGGTTGAAAGAGACAGTGTATGTGAGTTCTATAGCTCACCAATGTTAGGAAAAGTACACCTGTTACTGGTTAAGTACCCAACTTGTGAGAGTTCCATAATTTTTAGCTTGTATTTTCTGCCTTCTGGCTAGATGTGTTTTGGATTTTTATTCTTTGGACAGCTGTGGGTAAAAAGTGGGAAATTAATGATGATCAAATTAGACAATGGACCTACTGATTAGCTCTAGAGGAAGTCTAACTACAATGAAAATTAGACTTGTGGATTATTTGAGTTACAATTCCCTCACTTCTTTTTATGAAGTACGTTGCATTACGTGACAGTTTCGTAGGCTCTGGGATTCCCCCAAACCCTCCCCATGCCATCCCCCCATGGTAGATTGTTCCACCTTGTTGCAGTATTACAGTTCAAATTAAGTCAAGATTCTTTCATAGCAACCATGTAGTTTGCATAGTGTCCAACATCTTATTGTCCAGATAAACTCCAGGTTTCTTGGGGAGACCATCTCTGGTCTGAAAATAGAGCTGGCAGAATATCATCCCAATCAATTAAAAGCCACAACAAAACATCAGCAACAATTTACAACATGATGGAGTTAATTGGCATGGTATTGAGTAATCAGTACATTAAAATGCAAGTTCTTAACCACATCCTGTGAGTACTTCATTGGCATTTCAATTTTAGTTTATACACGGAACCGGCTTCTATACACCTTAAAATGGCTATAGGGTACTATTCAGCTGTCTCGTGTCTATTTTCATTGGAGTATTTAGTAGTTTATAGTGTTAAAACATAATGTTGCTGAACTTGGCAGATTTTAGGATAGTCTAAACTGGCTTATAACTCTGACAAGGCATTTGTCAACAGTTGAGGTGCAGACCAGTTTTAGGAGGGGTGTGCAGAGAAATCTTCAATGCCTTAGTGAGGAGTAACCAATCTTTGTGTCCTCCCTAGTAAGGTATGTGTGAGTCCATGCCGACCATTTCCTCCTGGTTCTAGGCTTTCCTTGTTGTTCTCTATCCTAATTTTTTGGGGGGTGATGGGGTCTCTGGTCCTTGCAGGAGAGGGTGGGGATCCAAAGTTGGAACTAAGTAAGGATCAGAGAAAGCTCCTCTCCCTAGTCCCAAAGGAAGTTTACTGTTCTTCTGTTTCTGCAGACCGCTCAGGGCTCCTGGCTGTTGTTCCGATGACCTTGGATCCTGCCAGGAAGGATTTGGGCTTCTTCCATCCCATGTGGGAGGTTCAGACGGGGGTGGATGACCTCAGAATTCTCAGGCTCTGAAGGCACTCCAATTCCCTATGTTCTTCTTGGCGGTTGGGATGTAGTCCTTGGTGCCCGTAGTGATAGTCCTTGGTGAGGATGCGGAATCTACATGCTTGGGATACAAGCCTCCTCCTGTCCACCTGCTCCACTCTGGGGTGCCCCCCTGCTCTGTGTGTACGACCTGTTAAGAGATTGTCAGGATCGCTCTTGATTCCCCCTATATGTCTTTGTAGTTTGAGTTACTTGTTCCATTCCTGATAGGTTATACTTCACATCTTCCTCACATTCTAAGCAGATGGAAGATTTCTCTGCTCTCCCACCCCATTTCCAAGTAGCATAGGGTCTTAAAAGTATATCAGGTTTTACAATTCTTTGATGTAGATCATAAGCAGTTTGACTCACATTGATTGTTGGTTCATTGGTAACATCACAATATCTTATTGCATGAGCTACAGACTGTATGGGCTTGGAATAATACTACAATTTACAGGTACTGTTTTTCGAACTGGCATCATTTCATCTTAAATTAAGGCAAATATGTGGTATCTAACCTTCTGGGATTGGCTCATTTCCCTTAGCATTATGGTTTCCAGTTGGGCCCTTTTGGCTACAAAACTGCCTTTCATTTTGTTTAAAGCTAAGTAGTATTTCATGGAGTAAATGAACCATAGCTTTCTTATCCAGTCTTCTGCTGATAAGCATTTTGGTTACTTCCATGGTTTACAATTGATTGTGCTGCTATGAACATAGGAGTGCATGTTGGTTTCTTGTGTAATAGTTGTTTTGGATATATTCCTAGGAGTGCTATTGCTGGATCATATGGTATGCAGACTTTCCGTTGTTCGAGTGTTCTCCATACTGATTCGCATAGAGGCTGTACAAGTCTGCAGTCCCACCAGCAGTGGAGTAGGGTTCCCTTTTCCCCACATCCTCGCCAGCAAGTGTTGGTGGTGGTTTCTTGTATGTGAGCCATCCTCCCTGGCGTTAGGTGGTATCTCATTGTTTTCTTAATTTGTACTTCCCTTATTGCCAGGGAAAGCTGAGCATTTTTTCATGTTTGTTTGCCATTTGGGTTTGTTCCTTTGTGAAATGTCTGCCCATTTCTTGAGTGGTTTGTTTTGGTTGTTCTGGAGATGTTTGTATATTCTGGAGATTAGCCCCATGTCACCTATGTAGTGTGCAAAGATCTTCTCCCATTCTGTGGGCTGCTTTTTTACTTTGTTGATTGTTTCCCTTGCTGTGCAGAAGCTTCTTAGTTTGATGTAGATACATTCATTTGTTCGTGTCTTGATTGCTGTTTTTGGTGTCCTTTTCAGGAAGTCGGGGCCTACCCCTAGATCTTGCAGAGTATTTCCAACATTTTCTTCCAAATGTTTGAAGGTTTCTGGATATAGGTTTAGGTCTTTTATCCATGTAGATTTGATGTTAGTGTATGGTGAGAGATGTGGGTCTATCTTTTTGTTTCTGCAGGCTATCAACCAGTTGTCCCAACAGCATTTATTGAACAGACCTTCCCATTTGCCTGGATTGTCATTTGTCTTTTTGTCAAAGATTATTTGGCTGTATCTGTGTGGGTTCCCTTCTGGTGTTTCTATTCTGCTCCATTGATCTTCCTCTCTATCTTTGTGCCAGTACCAGGCTGTTTTGATAACCACTGCCCCATAGTATGTCCAGGGGTTTGGAACTGTAATTGGCCCTGCTAACTTCCTGTGCTTCAGGATGGTTCTAGCTATTCTTGGGTTTTTGTGTTTCCAAATGAACCTTTGAATCATTGTTTCCAGTTCCATGAAGAATGTTTTGGGTAATGTGATTGGAATTGCATTGAATGTATATATTGCTTTTGGTAGTATAGACATTTTAATGATACTGATTTTACCTATCTAGGAGCATGGGATGTTACTCCATCTTGTGAGGTCTTGTTCGATTTATTTTTTTAGTAGTTTGTAGTTTTCTTCAAATGGGTCTCCTACATTTTTGGTTAGGTTTATTCCCAGATATTGCATAGTTTTCTGTTATTTTGAATGATATCTTGCTGATTAGATCCCTTTCCATCTTGGGGCTGTTTGCATACACTATAGCTGTTTTTCGTTATGTCATTTTGTACCCTGCCACTCTACCAAACTCTCGTATAAGTTCTAGCTGTCTCTGTATTGAGTCTCTTGGCTCTTCTAAAGAAACATAACACATCGCCATGGAGGAAAAAGACACGAGGTGTAGTTAAGCGAGGGAGTGAAAGTGAGGGTTTGTTCTTTGTGGCAGACTGTAAGAACAAAAGGTGAATTGTTGCATATTTTTCACCATGACAAAGAATCTTGCTGGTAAAATAATGCACCAGTCAAAACCTGATAGTTCCAATTGTTTGCATGTAATAGTTAGCAAACACATGTCTCCATAATTTTCTCATTAAATCAGTCTGAATGTTCCACAACAATTAAAATCCTCATGTTTTAAGTTTCTGGTTACTTGAATATATAAGGTGGTCATAATTTTAAGTGCAACTTTTTACATTTTTAATATCAATTGACACAAATATGCATCCACGGGGACTCTGTAAGGTTTTGCTGCATGTAAAGCAAACATTGGGTACTGATGAAATGGAGGTGAATAGATCTAGTTATGTAGTTCCTTGGATAATTTCTATGTGGTGAAACACTCAAATTCCTTCCATCTAGCTTTATATGTATTAACTGTATGTTATATATAATGTGTAGACGCGTCCACATATTTATGTACACACAGCATGTTATTGGTAACTGTCATCACCTTGTCATACTATAGAACACCAGAACTTAGTTCTTCTATCTAGCCATTACTTTCAACTTGTCCGTCAGACTTCTCCCATTTTTCTATCCCTCTCCCTTATTCCCCCCAATCTGTGATATTATTCTAAATTCACATGAGATCAACTTTAAATTCCAAACAATGTTTCAAAAGTTTGTAGAAGACAGAATTAAAGATCTGTTTATCTTGATGAAAAAGGTCTTAAAATTTGCGTTTTTCATAAAATGAACACCATGAATGCATATACAATTCTTCACAATAGTCCCTAGTGACCTTTCACCTTTCTCTAGTGTTGGTTAGATTTCGTTTCTCAGCTCTCCTCTAATTTCTTTTCGCTGTTTTTAACATTTATTTTATTTTCATTACAAAGTCAGATATACAGAGAGGAGGAGAGACAGAGGAAGATGTCCCATCCGATGATTCATTCCCCAAGTGAGTGCAATGGCCCGTGCTGCACCGATCCGAAACCAGGTGCCTGCAGCTGCTTCCAGGTGTCCCATGTGGCTGCAGGGTCCCAAGGCTTTGGGCTGTCTTTGACTGCTTTCCCAAGCCAAAAGCGGGGCGCTAGATGGAAAGTGGAGCTGCTGGGATTAGAACCAGCACCCATATAGGATCCTGGAGCGTTCAAGGCAAAGACCTTAGCTGCTAGGCCACGCCGCCGGGCCCAGCTCTCTAATTTCATTTCAATGTTTTGTTTCTAGGTTAGTCTATAAGTTTGCTGGTTTAATTTCTTTTTGAAATAACCTTTGTTTCACTGATCTTTCATGTTTTTCTCTTCATTTGCTCGTTTTATCTTTATTTCTTTACTAACTTTGGGATTTAGTTTATTCTGCCTTCTCTACATACCCAAAATGCACATAACCTGTTTGAAACCTTTCCATTTTTTTATGTAGGCATTTAATGCTTCAACCTTTACTTAGTATTTCTTTAGATGTCTTCTGTAAGTTTTGAAATGCTGTATTTTCATTTCATTCAATTTTTAAGTTTTCTTTTGGATTTCTTCCACATTTCTTCTTTGGATTTCAGGATCATAATATTTAATCTGCAGATGGTTTTGTTTTCAAGATTTATTTGAAAGGCAGGTGTTACAAAGAGAAGATTTTCTGTCCACTGGTTCACTCTCCAAATGGCTGCAATGGCCGGAGCTGAACCAATCCCAAGCCAAGAGCCAGGAGCTTCTTTGAGGTCTTCCACACAGGTGCAGGATCCAAGCACGAGAACTATCCTCCACTGCTTTTGAAGGCCATAAGCTGAGGGCTAGATGGGAAATGAGGCCCCGGAATATGAACCAGTGCCCACATGGATGCCGGTGTACAAGGTGGAAGATTAGCCTCTTGAGCCACAGAGCCGGCCCCTCAATCTATGGCTTTATTTTACCAAATTTGTCTGGATTTATATTTTTGTGATTAGAAAAGATATGATGTACTTCTTGTTGTGGTTTAATATGTGGTCTTAGAGGAAGTTTAGTGTATTCAAGTACATATTCTAAAGCTATTGCAATGAATGCTGTGTCAGTGTCTGTATACCCTAGAACTGTGGTTTTTCTTTTTGTTTTTTTTTATGTTTTTGTTTTTGTTTTTTGTTTTCTGTTTTGTTTTTTTTTTTTTTGCTTGACTGACATGTTAGTTGATTCCTTAACTCCACTTTTCTTATTCTGGAGCTTGACTCTCCCTTTAGATATGTATGTGTTTTTTAAAAAGATTTATTTTGTTACAAAATCAGATATACAGAGAGGAGGAGAGATGGAGGAAGATCTTTCATCTGATGTTTACTCCCCAAGTGAGCACAATGGCCAGTGCTGCGCCGATCCAACCAGGAACCTCCTCCAGGTCCCCCACGGAGGTGCAGGGTCCCAAGGCATTGGGCTGTTCTCAACTGTTTTCCCAGAGCACAAGCAGGGAGCTGGATGGACAGTGGAGCTGCTGGGATAAGAGCTGGCATCCATATGGGATCCCGGGGCATTCAAGGCGAGGAGTTTAACACTAGGCCACACTGCCGGGCCCTCCCTTTAGATATAATAAGGCTTTTTAAGAAAATGACATGCTGTGCCATTGGATATATAGTACTCAATCTGTCCCATCTTATTGTTGAATTAATTCCTTGATCACTATCTGATGTTCTTTGTATCTTTTTATAGCTTTGGCTGAAGTGTATTATGTCTAATGCACTACTCCTGCTTGCTTTAGGTTTCCATTTAGGTAGAACATTTTTTTCCATCCTTTCATCAGTGTGTGTCTTTACTAATGAGTTTCTTAAGGTACATATCCTTGGTTATTTTTTAATCCATTTAGCCAAACTCTATCTTACCTGGGAGTGTGGTCCATTGACTTTCAAAGCTGTTGCTAATAAGTAGTAACAGTAAATAGCTGTTATTAGTAAGTAATCTATCCACTTAAAAATTAGTTGGTTTCTTCTGAGTATTCTTCATCCAGTTATGGGTGAGCTTCAAAGTTTTCTATTTTGGGCCCAGCACAATTGCGTAGTGGTTAAAGTCCTCACCTTTCACATGCCAAGATCCCATTTGGGCATTGTTTCTAATCCCGGCGGCTCTGCTTGCCATCCAGCTCCCTGCTTGTGGCCTGGGAAAGCAGTCAAGGATGACCCACAGCCTTGGGACCCTGCACCCACATGGGGGGCCCGCGCTCCTGGCTTCAGACTGACTGAGCTCCAGCCATTGCGGCCACTTGGAGTGAGCTGTCGGACGGAAGATCTTCCTCTCTGTCTCTCCTCTCTGTATATCTGACTTTGTAATGAGAATAAATAGAAGTTTTGCATGTTCTCATGATGCTAGCCTGCTACCTTTTATTTGCTTCTGTCTGTACATTTCCCTCAAACAAGTATTAGGAGGCCAGTTGATTCTGATGAGTTTCCTGACTTTCACTCATTTTGGAGAATATTTAAGTTATAAAGGATAGTTCTACTCAGCCAAGTATGTTTGGCTGATAGGCTTACTTTTTCTTCACAACTTGAAATAAACCGTTCAATTCCCTCTTGGCCTATAAAATTTCTGTTTGACAATGTTGTTCATTTAGTGGAGGTCCCCTTGAAAATGACAGTGCTTTCCTTTTGAGAATGAACAATTGTTTGTACTTAAAAGAGCTGGACCACAATAGGTCAAGGAAACGTGGATCTTTTCTGATCCTGTCAATTGACATCCTATGGGCCTTCTGTACTTGGAGGTGTACTTATTAAGATCAGGGAAGTTATGAGCTGTTTCATTGAATATGCGGCATACTCTCTTCCTCTCAGGAATTCCAAGAAAGTGTTCATTTCAGTAAGGTCTCAAAGCTCTCGGGCTGCTTTCATTCCCTTTCTCACATTTTTTTAAAAGCTGGCTAGAAAATATTGAACCTGTCTTCAAGTTCAAATATTTTTTAATTCTGTTGATCCTCATTTATCTTGACTTTCAACTATTTTCATTTTAAATTTCTCTTAAAGGGATACTTGATTTGCAAGGTAGATAAAGAGGGGGAGACAGATCCTCCATCTCAATGGCTGACATCAAGGCCTGGGCCACTGGATAGCCAGGAGCCTGGAGCTCTGTCCCTCTTGTAGATGACAGGGACCCAAGTTCCTCTGCCCTCTTCTGCTGCCTCTGCAGACATATTAGCAGACATCTGGATCCAAGGTAGAATGGCCAAGACTTGAATCGGAGTTCATAGGAGATCAGTACACAGGCAGTAGCTCAGCCTGCTGCTCACAAGAGCCAGTCCACAGTTGATTTTGTAATATCTGTTCAATTCCTCAAGGTCAGTCCTTTCCAAATTTCTCATATCATGCATTGATTTTCTAATTTCATTTTCTGTTGAAGTGTCTTATGTCTTTTTGAGTGTTTCACATCATTCTTTTTGGGTTCTTTATTTTATTGGAAATGCAGGTTTACAGAGAGAAGCAGAGACACAGAAATATCTTCCATCCACTGGTTTATTCACCCAGTGTCCAGAATGGCCAGAGCTGAGCCAATCCAAAGCCAGGGGCTTCTTCCAGATCTCCCTCATGGGTGCAAAGTCCCAAGGCTTTAGACTGTCCTCTACTGATTTCCCAGGCCACAAGCAGGGAGCTGGACGGGAAGCAAAGCATCCGGTATTAGAACCAGTGTCCAAATGGGATCCCGGCATGGTCGAAGTAAGGACTTTAGCTACTAGGCTACTGTACCAGACCCCTTAACTGCCAAGCTATTGCGCCAGACCTCTCCCGTGTAAATTCTCAAATTTACTAGCATTCCTATGTATGCACCCTTAATTCTAATGTCGGTGTACACTAGGTATTAATGTTAAACACTTCAACAATGTGGGAGTAGTATCTTATAGCATAAACAATTCTATATGTAAAACTTGCAAGGTTCATTTCTCAACATGCTTAAGCCTTTAGTATTTTGTCCCAGCTTTTCCATTCTACGATAGCCATACTTCTGTAGAACAATATTCTACAAGCACTTCTCTTCCTTAATAACCTACTTATTTGCTCAATTTACATTTTGAAACAATCATGTAAGACTCCAAATTAAGACATTCTATAAATAAAAACATACCACATTTTCAATACTATTGCTTTAAGCAAGTCTTACCCATTTCTCCCAATTTGTAGAAACACGTTTTAACACAAACCTGCCTCAAAACCGGGAATGAGAAGTTTTTCCAATAACCTTCTAGCTGATGAGGGAATTTCCCCTTCTCAAATGGCAGGTGAGAATCACAATGAGGACCTGAAAAAGCCCAAGGTCCTGAATTCGTTCCAAAGGCAGACTGCAAGCATGCGCCTCCCTTTTGCATGGCTGGTAAGTCTGGAGCTGCTTTTTGGCTTCTGTTTTTTTTTTATTACTTTTTTAAAAATTTATTTATTTTTATTGCAAAGTCAGATATACAGAGAGGAGGAGAGACAGGGAGGAAGATATTCCATCCAATGATTCACTCCCCAACTGAGCCGCAAAGGCTGGTGTGCGCCAATCTGAAGCCGGGAACCAGGAACCTCCTCTGGGTCTCCCACGCGGGTGCAGGGTCCCACAGCTTTGGGCCATCCTCAACTGCTTTCCCGGGCCACACGCAGGGAGCTGGATGGAAAGTGGAGCTGTCGGGATTAGAACTGGCGTCCATATGGGATCCCGGGGCGTTCAAGGCGAGGATTTTAGCCGCTAGGCCATGCCGCTGGGTCCGCTTCTGTTTTATTGAATTCAAGATAACCAAAAAATTTCAATTTGGCTGTTGTCTTAACTAATACATTCCTAGATAGTCTCTTATCAATCAGATGAAAATCACTTAAAAGGAGATGTTAAAACACTGTTGTTCTTCACAAGGAACCAGACTTCAATTCCATTGTCTTACAGGAAAATTCAGAAATTATACACATCATAACCAATTTCACTGTTTAATTTCAAACTGTTTTTCCTGTAAGGCAAAAGCTCACTTCTTTCTAAATAAGAACAAATAATTTAAAATCTGGACCAATTTCATGATTGGGAAACATTTTGACCAATGGACATAAATACTCATTTACTTTATGCTAAATTTGACGCCTCATATGCTATTTTATAATATTGTGAGATTACAATCAAATTATTTTAAATGACAATTATATTATCCAAGTTCTGTCTCAATCTTTGAAGGTTCTAGGGATCCTACTAGAACTTTCAAAGTCAGGAGACTTGGTTTCAAACTCTGAAGAATTGAGGTGTTAATTAAAGTACACTTAACATGTAACTGAATATGTGAATGGATACTGAATTTTAGACCTGATCAGTGCCAGGACAACACTGTAAGCTGAAGACTAAGCAGCAAGAAAACGGTATAGGAGCCTTAGCCCAGCAGAGGTGGGGAGTCGGGTCTGACCAAGTCCTGTTAGATGAGTTAGACCTCTCTCAAATTACGTACCAGGAGAGAGAAAGGGGGCCAGTCGTGGTCCATCCCATTTGTCTGTCAGTCATACACAGACCTAATTCTGAACAAGAACAACTAAATTCACGACACAGATAGAACTCTTGTCTGGACAGAAGTAATAGGACTCTAACTGACTAAACAATCATGCACAATCACTACACATGTCAGAACAGACATAAAATTCAACCTTTTGTGACTTCCAACCTCTTCTTTGACATACTTCAACCTGGAAATGTTTCCTAAAGCAAGCACATAGGTTCATCTCGTGCTTAGCGTTAATTTAACCATGGATTTGGTCCACTGGTTACTTTTATGTATAACTGCTAGATGTCTTACCCTGTCCCTCCCAGCTAGGGGTTAGGGCTATGAGGTAGAGCTAGAGAAATTCAGGCCCTAAGGGTGGCCTGGGTGAGGTCAACAGAAAGTGGAAAAGCAGATAAGGACAAAGGTGAAAGTGGCTACAATGGAGAGGAAATCTGTGTGCTACCCAGTGAGGAGAGCAAATGGAGACCTTCAGACAGGGGGATGGGCCCGCCCTCGCAGCAAGACCAGGATCATGGGGTGATGGGATTATCATCCAGCCTTACATATGCCTGAGCCAATTCTAGGAGCAAATATACACCATAAAGGCTGTCGGAGATCTCGCAAAAAGAATCCTTTCATCTAAAGTTTTGTTAAAACTACAGCAAATAGTTCCTTCTACTGTGCTGATCGTTGACATGGCTCAGAATAGGTTACATAGACAAGATTGGACAGAAAAACATCTGCTGCAGCCCCTCTTCCTTCCTCATGGTTTGTTGGTAAAAGAGCAGGATTTTCCCAATCCAAGCGATTGAAAGAGGTGACCCACTTCTATGGCCCATAATGGCAGTCAATGGTGCTGAGGTAACCTTGAAGGGAGGCTGCCAGCCTGTTGCTGTTTCTTCGAACCCATTCAAAATCATTCATTCGGGCCCGGCGGTGTGGCCTAGCGGCTAAAGTCCTTGCCTTTAACGTGCCGGGATCCCATATGGACACCGGTTCTAATCCCGGCACCTCCACTTCCCATCCAGCTCTCTACTTGTGGCCTGGGAAAGCAGTCGAGGATGGCCCAAAGCTTTGGGACCCTGCACCCGCGTGGGAGACCTGGAAGAGGTTCCTGGTTCCCGGCATCGGATTGGCACGCACCAGCCCGTTGTGGCTCAGTTGGGGAGTGAATCATTGAATGGAAGATCTTCCTCTCTGTCTCTCCTCTATGTATATCTGGCTTTCCAATAATAATAAAATCTTTTAAAAAAAAATCACTCATTCAAGAAGGGACAACAAGCTTTGCTGGTTCAGTCTTCACACCTACAGGCTAGCTCTCTGAACCTGATCACTTGGCAGATCTAATTCAGAAGGTAAGTATAAGCTCTGGGCACCCCTCCAACAGACAAATGCACCCACTGGAGGGGACTGCCCTCCTGGACAAGGGCAGCCATAAGCATGAAAGAATTTGAAAATGTTCACACTTGAAACAATTTCTTAGGGCAATAATGAGCAAGTAGCCTTGGCCCAGGGAGAGTTAGGCTCGCTCCTGGCATGGCTTTAAGTCCTGCATTCCAGGAATCACACTCTGCTGGGCAGTTCCCTTCAGGGATAACCCTAATGGGAAAGGCCTGGAGTACCTCACGTTGCCCAAACAGAATGCTTGCAACTGGCGCTGTGCTCTGACTCCCCTTGAGCTGGGGGTGGTTTCCTGCCCTCTGAGCTTCCCAGAAGCTCTGGTTGGGGCGGCTGAGGTGGGCCAGGGCCAATGTCCTGAGCATCAGTTTTGCTCTTCTCTTGCCAAGCATTGTGGGAAAATAAATTAACCAATGTTACCGACGGGTGCCAATCTGACCAGGGTCCCTCAGACCTTGAGTGCCTGAGCACCTAGGATTTCTAACCCTTGAAACTTCAGCATGTAATTTAGCGCCTTAAGCACAGGATGATCAGGTTCCTCACCAATAATAGCCATGTTTAAGGACAGTAGAGGAGAGTGGACCTCGGATACCCAGTCGGGTTGTCTGGCCAAGGAGATCCTGTGCAGAGTTTTGGGTAACGCCCAAGTGTCACATTGGACAGAAACCGCCAGTCCTCACACAAGTTCACCCCAGAGCCATGCATCCAAGGCCATCTCTCAAAGCAGGAGATGAGAGGTTAGGTGCAGCATTGTCTTTTTCCCTATCACCTACCTTAACTCCAAGCTGTCAGGGGATTCGACTGGAGATAAGCTGGGAATGGGTGGAGGTGTGTGTGACCACCTTTGTGCAGAGCTGTGCGGTGCCAAGGGTCACTTACGCAGAGTACACTACAGCTCGACAGGAGGATTACAGCACTAAAGGTGAGTCCCAAGAGAAGAAGGCGACCTGAAGAACCACAACTTGTGGGAGGATGTGCTTCACTCAGGAGGAGCGAGGAGGGGACAGGGGTGGAGGGGAGGAGCAGAATCGGGGGCCCCTGTGGCTGGAGGGGAGGAGCAGAGTGGGGAGCTGCCGCGGGTGGAGGGCAGGAGAGCAAAGTGTGAGGGGCCTCGGCTGGAGGGGAGGGGAGCCAGGGAGCAGAGCAGAGTGGGGCCCCTCGGCGGGAGGGGAGGGGAGGGGAGCCTGGAGCAGATCTGAGCAGACTGAGGGGGCCCCGCAGGAGGGGAGCTGCAGTTTGGAGGGGAGGTCATGGAGCTGAGCTGAGTGGGGGGCATCCCGCAAGGAGGGGGCTGGGGTCTCGCAGCAGACCAGAGCAGCAGAGCAGCAGAGTCCCTTCCAAGCGAGGTGCCTCCCCGCCCCCGAGGAGGTGGCCAGGGTCCAGGAGCAGAGCGAATGCAAGGGAGGGGATGGGAGCCAGGGAGCAGAGCAGTGTGGGGCCCCGTGGCTGGAGGGGAGGGGAGCCGCAGAGCGGATCTGAGCAGACTGGGGGGTGGCCCGTGCGGGAAGGGAGCCCTGGAGGGGAGCCCCGGAACAGAGCAGAGAGGGGGGTCCCATGAGTGAAGCGGAGCAGAGCCCCAGAACTGAACGGAGGGGGTGGTCACGGAGCGGAGCAGAGTCAGGGGGGATCCCAAAAGGAGGGGGCTGGTGTTGCACAGCTGAGCAGCGGAGCAGCAGAGCAGCAGAGCCACATTGGAGCAGGGTGGCATGGGGAGGAGGTGGCCAGGGTTGCGGAGCACACTGGAGCAGAGCAGGAGAACAGAAGAGCAGAATAGCAGTAGAGCCCCTTCAGAGCGGGGCAGAACCGCAAGGAGTGGGCCAGGGTCCTCCAGCAGAGCCCCTTCTGAGCCGGGAGGCCCTGCAAGGAGCGGGTGGGGTCGCTGAGCAGAGCAGCAGAGCAGCAGAGCAGCAGAGCAGCAGAGCAGCAGAGCAGCAGAGGGCCTTCTGAGCAGGGAAGCCCTGCTAAGCCCCACCAAGGAATGCTTCACCCTCCTCCAGGGGCATCCTGCGTTCAAGACCCTTTCTCCTGCAGGTCACCTGTGACCATCAGCTGCCACTGGTGTGCCACCTGAACCAAGAAACCCCAACAGCTGACGTGTCTTCTCCACAGAGGTTTTCTCACCGGGAGAGGTAGAGTAGCAGCATGCCTGGATGCCTTGTTGGTGCCCGCTGCTCTCTCAGCACGGAACAGCCAAAGTTGTGCCAGCAAGGGGGACAGGTACTTTCACCGGCCTGTTGAAGGAGCTGCTGAAGAAACTGGTAAGGGATGTTGTCGGGTGGTGCGGGTTTTGGTGGTTGGGGAGGGGTCCTAAAGTGTCAAGCCTCAGCCTGCGAGGCTTGTGTGCAGTTCAGCTGTATGGGTGCTGCTTCAAGATCTGACAGCATCCTCTGCAGTCCAGCTCCCTGCCGATGGTGCTGGGAGAGCAACGGAGGATGGCGCAGGGGCTTGTGCCCCTGTGGCCCTGTGCCCCTGTGGGACATGTGGAGGAAGCTCCTGGTTCCCAGGATTGTCCTGGCTCAGCCACATCTAGCTCTGGTGGTGGTGCCTGGGGAAGAGAGGCAGCAGATGCGAGAAAGATTGCTCTCTCTCCCTCTCTGTTCCTGTGTGCTCCAAGCAAACAGGACAGATTCAGACAGGCAGGCAAGAAGGCAGGAAGAGAGAGATTGCTATTGGCCTCCTGGCAGGCAGTGTGTTGTGTGCTGTGTGCTGTGCTGTGACTGAAGACTGCTTTTGTCTGCCAATGCAGACCCCAAGGGTGTGCGTAGGGCTTCTGTCCTGGGACTCCTGTGCAAGATCTCCAAAGTGTGTTCTTGAGAGTGAATGTCTCTCAGGCCGGGTTTGTTTCTCTTGTGCAGGAGAGCCTGGAGGAGCGTCCTGCAGTGAGTCCTGCTGGCCATGAGAGGGCGCATAAGCTGCCCTTTCCACCCCCTCGTTGGGCTCATTCCTTTTGAACACTAGACAGCCAAGCCCCAGCCATCCTAGTGTCAGGTGGGGGTCCTGGAGAGTGTTCCTGAATACTTGTCCCTTGAAGATTGGGGTAAGGCTGAAAAGCCTGCAAACGAAGGTCCAGGAGGGGGTTGAGGATGATTGTGGTCTTGCATCAGCCTGGATCTCTGTGCTAGGAAGTGGCTGTGTGCCTTCACCATTAAGGCACCACATAGGACAGGGGAGAGTGCTGGAGCTGGAGTTCCACATTAGGGCACCCAGAGGCCCTGTGGTAGATGGAGTCCCATGTCAGCGTGCCCACAGTCCCTATGGGAGCTGGAGACTCACATTAGCATGCTCATGGGCCTCTGAGAGCAGGAGACCCATGTCAGTGTGCACATGGGCCTCTGGGACAGAGTCCTAGTTCAGCGTGCCCATGTGTCCTGTTGGGAGTTGGAGTCTCATGTCACTGTGCCCATGGGTCTTGTAGGAGCTTGATACAAACGTCAGTGAACCCAAAGGCACTCTGGGAGTTGGAGTCCCACGTCAGTGTGCAGAAGGACCCTCTGATTCCTGGAGTTACTCACTGACTGGCTAGCATTGATCTTTCGCAGATGAGCTCACCGGAAACCTTGCCACTACACCCCTTCATCACAAAGCACCCTTGGGGACAGGGCCTGGGCTTTCTTTAGCAAGTGCAACTGCTCCCCGATGGGCTGCAGAGAGGTCTTCATGTATTATTGCATGTGTGGGGTGGCAGTTAGGGTGACACAGCACTCGGCCTTCCTCTGCCTAGCTGGGTGGTGTCTGGGCTTGTGGGATCCAAAGGATGGAACAGTGGAAGGACGAGTAAGCACCAAAGGACACCAGTCATCTGGAATAGGAAGTCCCAGGCCTTAGCTTCTGTGAGAGTACCCTAGGACATGCAATCCCACTTTCCAGCAGGTAGAACGGTGGCCTGGGAGCAACCAAGGCCTGCACAAAATAGGCCCTCCCATGCCACGAGGACCATTTTGCCTTCTTCAGGGCATCCTAGGAAACACTTGGGGGGGGGGTGGTCAGGCATCTCCATCGTGTGCATTGGAGGCAGAAATTTGGCCCCACAACCCCCTACCAAATGCCATTGGCCTTTCGTTCACCAGGGAATGCTTCACCCTCCTCCAAGGGCATCCTGGATTCAAGACTCTTTCTCTTGCAGGCCACCTGGGGACCATCAGATGCCACTGATGTGCCACCTGCCACAAGACACCTCAACAGCTGACGTGTACTCTCCACAGAGGTCCATCTCATTAGACAGGTAGAGTAGCAGCATGCCTGGATGCCCTGTTGGTGCCCTCTACTCTCTCAGCACACACAGCAAAAGTTATGCAAGGCTGGAGGACAAGTACATTCACGGGCCTGGTGAAGGAGCTGCTGAAGAATGCTGCTAGGGGTGGAATCGGTGGAGCGGGTTGGTGTGGTGCTGCGTGGTGTCCGAGAGCCTCAAGCCTCAGCCTGTCAGGCAGATGGCCTGTATGGGTGCTGCTTCAAGACCTGACTGCTTCCCCTGCAGTCTAGCTCCCTGCCGATGGTGCTGGGAGAGCAGTGGAGGATGGCACCGGGGCTTGTGCCCATGTGCGATCCTGTGCCCCTGTGGGACATATGGAGGAAGCTGCTGGTGTCCGGGCTTGTCCTGGCCCAGCCACATATGGCTGTGGTGGTGGTCCTTGGGAAGTGAGCCAGCAGATGCAAGAAAGATTGCTCTCTCTCCCTCTCTGTTCCTTTGTGCATCAAACAAAACAGGACAGATCCAGACAGGCATGCAGGAGGGAAGGAAGCGAAAGAAAGCTGCTGTCCTGGGTGGTAGGGAGTGTGCTGTGACTGAAGACTGCTTTTGTCTGCCAATGCAGACACCAAGGGTGTGAGTAAGGCTTCTGTCCTGGGACTTCTGTGCAACCGCTCCAAAGCGTGTCCTTGAGAGTGAATTTCTCTTAGGCTGGGATTGTTTCCCTTGTTTGTGCAGGAGAGCCTGGAGGAGCATCCTGCAGTGAGTCCTGCTGGCCACGAGAGGGCGCATAAGCTGCCTTTTCTTCCCCTGGTTGGCTGAAGATTTTGAGCACTAGAAGGTCCAGCCCCAGCCATCCTAGAGTCAGGTGGGAATCCTGGACAGAATTCCTTTATATGTGTTCCTTGAAGGTTGGGCTCCAAGGCCGAACAGCCCGCATATGAAGGATCAGGAGGGGGTGGAGGACGCTTGTGGCCTTGCATCAGGCCAGGCCTCTGTGCTACGAAGTGGCTGTCTGTCTTCACCAGTAAGGTACAACCTAGGGCACAAGGACAACTAGAAGCTGGACTTCCACGTCACGGATCCCAGAGGCCCTGAGGGATGTGGAGTCCCAGTCAGTAAGCCCACAAGCCCTATGGGAGCTGGATTCCCATGTGAGTGTGCACACGGACCCTCTGGGAGCTGGAATCCCACATCAGTGTGCCCATGGGGCCCGTGAGACCTGGGGTCCCATATCTGTGTACCCACGAGCCCTCTTGGACCTCGATCCTAATTCAGCATTCCAAAATCCCTGTGGAACCTGGGGTCCCAAGTCAGCGTGTCCATGGACCCTCTGAGACTGGAATTACACACCAGCTGACTAGCACTGATGGTTCGCAGATGAGGTACCCAGAAAACTTTCTGAAATCCGGAAGCAGAGGAACCTTCTTCCTGCTGGGGTTCAGCAGCAGAGGACCACCTTCCCTGCTGGGGACCGGCAGCAGAGGACCTTCCACCCTGCTTGGGTGCGGCATCAGAGGACCCTAATCCCTGCAGGGTCCAGCAGCAGAGGACCTTCATCCCTGCTGCTGGACACCAGCAGAGAGGAAGCATCAGAGGTCCTTCCTCCCTGTTGCAGTCCCTCACCAGAGGACCATCCTCTCTGCTGGACCGCAGCAGAGAGGAAGCCTCACAGGACCGCCTTCTGCTTCTGGGGTCCAGAAACACAGGACCTACTCTGCTTCTGGTTTCCGGTAGAAGAAGACACTCCTACCTGCTGGGTTCTGGCACCAGAGGACCCTCCTCTGCTGGTGGGGTCCATCAGCAGAGGACCATCCTTTGCTGCTTCGGTGCGGAACAGAAGGACCTTCCTCTGCTGTTGGAGTCCGGCAACAATGGAACCTCCTCAGCTGCTGTGCTCAATCAGCAGACGACCCTTTTGTCTGCTGGGGTCTAGCACGACAGGACACTCGTCTCTGCTAGTTTCCAGCAGAGAGGAAGCAATAGAGGACCCTGCCCTCTGCGGGAGTCTGGCAGCAGAGGACACTCCTCTCCTTCTGGATTTCAGCAGCACAGGACTTTCGTCTGCTGATGGACCCCAGCAGAGAGAAAGCAGCAGAGGACCCTCCTCTCCTGCTGGACAACAAAGAGAGGAAGCAGCAGAGGAACCTCCTGTTCTGCTGGGGTCTGGCAGCAGAGGACCCTCCTCTCTGCTGGGGTCTGGAAGCAGAGGAACCTCCAACCTGTTGCTGTTTGGCAGCAGAGGAACTTCCACAGTACTGGGGTGGAGCAGAGAGGAAGTAGCATAGATACCTCCTCCATGCTGTGGTCCAGACACAGAGGACCCTCTTCTGCAGCGGGACCTCAGCAGAGAGGAAGATGCAGAGGATCCTCGTCTCCTGCTGGACCCCAAAGAGAGGACGAAGTAGAGAACCCTGCTCTCTGCTGGGGTCCGGCAGCAGAGGACACTCCTCCCTGCTGGGGTCCGACAGCAGAGGACCCTCTTCCCTGCTGGGATCTGACAGCAGAGGACCCTCCTCTCAACTGGGTTCTGGCAACAGAGGACCCTCCTCCATGCTGGGTTCTGGAAGCAGAGGACACTTCTCTGCTGCTGGCGTCCGGAACAAGTGAATCCCCCCTCAGATGCTGGGTTCTGGTAGCAAAGAATCCTCTCTGCTGGGTTCCGGCAGCCGAGGACCCTCCTCCATGCTGGGGTCTGGAAGCATAGGACACTCCTCTGCTCCTGGGATCTGGCACCAGAGGATCCTCCTCTGCTGCTGAGGTCCAGCAGCAGAGGATTTTCCTCCCTGCTGTGTTACAGCAGCAGGGAAACCTCCTGCTTTCCGGGGTCCAACAGCAGACGACCCTCCTCTTCTGTGTAACCCCTGCAGCAGAGGTGCTCCCCTGCTACTAGACCATAGCAGAGAAGAATTTGCAGAGGACCCTCCCCTCATGCTGCACCCCATGGAGAGGACACAGGAGAATACACTCCTCTTCTGCTGGCGTCCGGCACCAGTGGACTGTCCTCTCTGCTGTACCCCAGCAGAGAGGAAGCTGCAGAGTACACTCCACTCCTGGTGGGCATCAAAGAGACGAAGCAGTAGAGGACACTCCTGTTCTGCTGGGGTCTGGCAGCAGAGGTCCCTCCTCAGTGTTAGAGTCAGGGAGCATAGGAGCCTCCACTCCTACTAGGGTTCAGCACCAGAGGACACTCTTCCCTGATGAACTTGGGTCCAGCAGCAGGGTACCTCTGGTCTGCTGGAGTACAGCAGCAAATGACCCTCCTCTCTGCTGGGGTACAGCAGCAGAGGACCCTCCTCTCTGCTGATGTTCGGCACCAGAGCACCCTCTTCTTTGCTGAGGTCTGGGAGCAAAGGACCCTCCTCTCTGCTGTGGTCCTGCACCAGAAGATCCTCTTCCGCTCCTGGGGTTCCACACCAGAGGACCCAGCTACCTGCTGCTGGGGTCCGGGCTCATAGGACACTCTTCTACTGCTTGGGTCTGGCACCAGAGGACCTTCCTCTGTTGATGGGGTCTGGCACCAGAGGATACTTCGACCAGCTAGTGTCCCACAGCAGAGGATCTCAACTGCTGCTGGGGACAGCACCAGAGGACCTTCCTCTCTGCTGGGATCCGGTACCAGAGGACTCCCCTCATCTGCTGGCATCTGGTACTGTAGGAACTCCTTGTGCTGCTGGGTCCGAAACCAGAGTACACCTCTCTGCTGCTGGGGTCTGGCAGCAGAGGACCTCTCTCCCTTCTGAGGTCCTGCACCAGAAGACCCTACTATTCTGCTAGGGTCGGGCACCAGAGGACCCAACTCTGCTGCTGGGGTCCGGCCACAAAGGTCCTTCCTCCTTGCTATGGTACGGTACCAGAGGACCCTGCTCCCTGCTCGCGTATGGCAGAACAGGACCATCCTCTGCTGCTGGAGTCCAACACCAGAGTACACCTCTCGCTGCTGAGGTCCGAAACCAGAGTACCCTAGTCTCTGCTGGGGTCGAGCAGCAGGGTCCCTCCTTACTCCTGGGGTCCAGCAGCAGAGGACGCTGCTCTGCTGCTGGGTTCATACAGCAGAGGACCCTCCTGCCATCTGTGGTCTGACAGCAGAGGACCCTCGTTTGCTTCTATTCCGGCATCAGAGGAACCTCCTCTGCTGCTCAGGTCCGGCATCAGAAGACTCCTCTCTGCTGGGGTCCAGCAGCAGAGGCCCCTTCTCCCAGCTGGCGTCAGGTAGCAGAGGACCCTCCAGTGCTGTTGTGTCCGGTAGCAGAGCACCCTCCTCTGCTTTGGAATCCCAGCAGAAAGGAAGCAGCAAAGGACCCTCCTCTCTGCTTTGGTCCAGCAGCAAAGGACACCCCGCTCTGCTGTGGCACAGCAGAGAGAAAGCAGAAGAGGAGCCTTTACTCAGCTGGGGTCCCGCAGCAGAGGTCCTTCCACTTCTGCTGTGTTCCAGCAGCAGAGGATCCTCCTCTACTGCTGGACCCCTGCCTCCGAGGATCATCCTCTGCTGCGGGACCACAGCAGAGAGTAAGTTACAGAGGACACTCTTCTCCTGCTGGACCCCTAAGAGAAGACAAAAGGAGGACCCTCCTCTCTGCTGGGTTCCGGCAGTAGAGGAAACTCCTCTGCTGTGGTCTGGCAGCATAGGACCCTCCTCTGCTAAGGGGTGCGGCAGCAGAGAACACCCACCTTCTGCTGGGCTCCGGCACCAGAAGACCCTCCTCAGCAGCTGGGGTCCGGTAGCAGTGGTCCTCCTCTGTTGAACCGCAGCAGAGAGGAAGCAGCAGAGGACCCCCTTCTGCTACTGGGGTTTGGCAGCAAAGGAACCTCCTCCCTGCTGGACCCCTAAGAGAGGATGCAGCAGAGGACATTCCTCTTCTACTGGTGTCCAGAAGCAGAGTACCCACCTCTTCTGCTGCTCCGGCAGCAGATGACCCTCCTGTCTGCAGTGGTCCGGCACCAGAGGACTATCCTCAGTGGAGAGGTAACAGCAAAGGACCCTCCTCTGCTGGACTCTTGCAGCAGAGGACAGTCCTCTGCTGCTGGACGACAGCAGAGGGGAAGTTTCAGAGGACCCTCGTTGCCCACAGGGCCCCAGCAGAGAGGACACTACAGAGGACCCTACTCTTCTACTGGGGTCCAGCACCAAAGGACCCTCATCTAAATTAGACCCCAGCAGAGAGGAAGCAGCAGAGGACCCTCCTCTACTACTGAACTAATGCATCAGAGGACCCTCCTCTGCTGCTGGACCACAGCACAGAGGAAGTTGAACTGGACCCTCGTTCCTGACTGGGCCTCAAGAGAGGAAACAGCAGGTGACCCTCTTCTAATGGCGTTCAGCAGCAGAAGATCCTCGTCTGCTGCTAGCGTCCGGCAACAGAAGACCCCCCTCTGTTGCTGGACCCCAGCAACAGAGGACTCCCCTATGCTCCTGGTGTCCTACAGCAGAGAACCCTCCTTCTGCTGGGTTCCTGCAGCAGAGGACCCCCCTCTGCTGCTGGAGTCCGGAAGCAGAGGTCCTCCCTCTGCTGCTGTTTCTGGCACCAGAGGACCCCTCACTGCTTCTGGGTTCCGGGACCAGAGGACCCCTCACTGCTTCTGGGGTTCCGGCACCAGAGGAATCACTTGTGCTGCTGAGGTCCGGTAACGAGGACTCTCCTCTCCTGCTGGGGTCCAGCAACAGAGCACCCACCACTCTGCTGGGGTTCAGTACCAGAGGACCGCCTTCTGCTGCTGGGGTGCGGCAGCAGAGAACCCCCTCTGCTCTTGGGGTCTGACACCAAAGGACCCGCCTCTGCTACTGGGTCTGGCAGCAGAGGACCCCCTCCTCTTCTGCTGGTGTCCGGGAATGGAGGTCCTCCCTCTGCTGCTGTGGTCGGGCATCAAAGGACCCCCCCTCAGCTGTTGGGTCTGGCAGCAGAGGACCCCCCTCTGTTGCTGGGGTCTGGCAGCAGAGGACCTTCCTTCTGCTGTGTTCTGGTAGCAGAGGACCCTCCTCCCTGCAGGGATATGGCAGCAGAGGACCCTCATCTGCTGCTCGAGTGTGGTACCAGATGACCTCCCGTGCTGCTCGGGTCCGGCAGCAGAGGACCATCATCCCTGCTGAAGTCCGGAATGAGAGAACACTCCTCCCTGCTGTGGTCTGGCTGCAGAAGACCCTCCTCTGTTGGTGGGGCCCGGCACCAGAGGACACCCCTTTGCTGCTCTGGTCCGGCACTAGAGGACCCCCTGTCTTGCTGGTGTCCGGCACCAGAATACCCACCTCTGCTGCTGGGACTGGCAGTAGAGAACCATTCCCCCTGCTGGTTTATGGCAGAAGAGGTTGCTCTACTGCTGCTGTGGTCTGGTAGCAGAGGATCCTTCACTCTGTAGGACAACTGCAGAGAGGCAAGTCCTCTGCTGCTTCCTCTCTGCTGGGATCCGACAGCACCAGAGGACCCTCCACTGCTGCTGGGGTCAAGCATCAGAGTACCCCCCTCTGTAGCTTGGTTCCGGCACCAGAGGACCCTCCTCTGCTGATGGTGCCGGCAGCAGAGGACCCTACTCCCTGCTGTTTTCCAGCACCAGAGCACCCTGCTCTTCTGCTGGGGTCTGGAAACAGAAGATCCTCCACTCTGTTGGACCCCAGCAGAGAGGTAGCAGCAAAGGAGCCGCCTCTCTGATGGTTTCTGGCAGCAGAGGACCCTCCTGTCCTACTGGGGTCCGGCAGCAGAGGACCATCGTCCCTGCTGAGCTCCAGAAGAATGAACTCTGCTCCCTGCTGTGGTCCGGCTGCAGAGGACTACCCTTTGCTGTTCTGGTCCTTCACCAGAGGACCCCCTCTCTGCATGGATCTAGCACAACAGGACCCTCTTCTCTGCAGAGGTCCAGCACCAGAGGAAGCAGCACAGGAACCGCCACTCTGCTGGGGTGCTGCAGCAGATGACACACCACTTCTGCTGGGTTTAAGCAGCAGAGTTCCTACTCTCCTATGGGACACCTGCAGCATAGGGCCCTCCTCTGCTGCTGGACCCCAGCAGAGAGGAAGTACAGAGGACACTCAACTTCTGTTCGACCCCAAAGAGAGGATGTGGCAGAGGAACCTCCTCTTCTGTTGGGGTATGGCAGCAGAGGACCCTACTCCCTGCTGGGGCCTGGCTGCTGAGGACCCACCTCCCTGCTGGGGTGCAGCAGTGGAGGACCCTCCTCTGCTGCTGGGGTCCGGCAACAGAGGAACCTCGTTCCTGCTGTGTTCCGGCAGCAGAGGACTCTCCTTCCTGCTGGATTCGGACAGCAGAGGAACCTCCTCTGCTGATGGAATATAACAGAGATAAAGCATCAGATGACCCTCCTCTCTTCTGGGGTCCAGCATCAGAGACCCTCCTTTCTGCTGGACTCCAGAACAGAGGAAGCCACAGAGGACAATCCTCTCTGCTAAGGTACAACAATAGAGTACCCTCCTCTCTGCTGGATTCCAGCAACAGAAGACCCTCATCTGCTGCTGATGTCCAGCAGCAGATACCCATCCTCTGCTTTTGGTGTCCGGCAGCATAAGACACTCCTCTCCGTTGGACCCCATCAGAGAGGAATCAGCAGAGGACCATCCTCTCTACTGGGGTACAGCAGTAGAGGATCCTCCTCTCTGTTGAGGTCCATCACCAGAGGATCCGCCTCTCTGCTGGGGTCCAGCAGAGAAGAAGCAGTTCTCTATGTTTGGGTCCGGCAGCAGAGGTCCCTCCTCTCTGCTGGCATCCGGCAGCAGAGGACCCTCCTGTTCTGCTGGGTCCGGCAGCAGAAAACTTCCCTCTTCTGCATGGATCCGGCACCAGAGAACACCCCTCTGCTGGGGTCGGGCAGCAGAGGGTCCTACTCTACTGCTGGGGTCTGGAAAAATAGGATACTCCTATCCGTTGGAACCCAGCGGAAGAGGAATAAGCAGAGGACCGTCCTCTCTGCTGAAGCCCAGCAGTAGAGTACTCTCCACTCTGCAGGGGTCCAGCACCAGAGGACTCTCCTCACTGCCGGTGTCCAGTTAGACGAAGCAACAGAGGACCATCCTCTCTGCTGGGGTCCAGCAGAAGACCCTCTTCTTTACTGGGGTCCGGCAGCAGATTACACTCCTGTATTGCTGGGGTACCGCTGCAGAGGACCCACTTCCCTGCTGGGGTCTGGCAGCAGTGGACACACCACTTTGCCTTGCTTCCAGCAGCTGAGGACCCTCCTCTCCTGCTGAACCCCCGCAGAAGATGACCCTCCTATGCTGCACGACCTCAGCAGAGAAGAAGTTCTAAAGGACCCTCGTTTCCTCATGGACTTCAAAGAGAGGCCTCAGCAGAGGACCCTCCTCTTCTGTTGTGGTCGGGGAGCAGAGGACCCTCTTCTTCTGCTGGGGTCCGGCAACAGAGGACCCTTCACTCTGCTGGGGTCCAGGAGCAGAGGACCCACTCACTGCTGGGGTCCAGAAGCAGTGGACCTCCTCTGCTGGACCCCAGCAGGGAGGAAGCAGCAGAGGACCCTCCTCTCTTCTGTGATCCAGCACCAGAGGACACTCCTCTCTGCTCTGCCAAAACAAAGAGGAAGCAGCAGAGGACCCACCTCTCTGCCTGGGTTCAGCATCATATGACGTTCGTCTCTGCTGTGTCTAGCACGTGAGGACCCTCGTCTGTGCAGGGGTCCAGCAAGTAAAATGCTGCAGAGGACCCTTCTCTCTGCTGGAGTCCAGCAGCCAAGGACCCTCCTATCCTGCTGAACACCACAGAGAGGAAGCAGGAGAGGACCTCTCTGCTGGGGTCAGGCTCCAGAAGACATTCCTTCCTGCTGGGGACAGGCAGCTGAGGACCCTGGTCTCTGCTGGGGTACAGCAGAAGAAGACCTCCCTCCGCTGCAGGTGTTCGGCATCAGAGTACCCTCCCCTCTGCTGGAGTGTGGCTGCAGAGGACCCTGTTCTCTGCTGTGTTCCTGCAGCAAAGGAGCCTCCTCTCTGCTGGGGTCCGACAGTAGTGGAATCTCTCTCTGCTGGGTTCCGGCACCAGAGGTTCCTCCTCTGCTGCTGGAGTCTGGTACAACGGGACCCTCCTCCCTGCTGTCGTCTGGCACCAGAGGACCGTTTTCTGCTCCTAGGGTTCTGCATCAGAGTACCCTCCTTTGCTGCTTGGGTCCGGCATCAGAAAACCCCCCTCTCCGCATGGGTCCTGCAGCACAGAACCCTCAACAACTGCTGGGTTCCGGCACCAGAGGACCCCCGTCTCTGATTGGGTCCAGCAGTGGAGGACCCTCCTCACTGCTGGGGTCCAGCAGCAGAGGACTTTTCTCTGCTGGGGTCTGGCAACACAGGACCCTCCTCTCTGCTGTAGTGCAACACCAGAGAAGCCTCATCTTCTGCTGTGGTCCAGCAGCAGATAAAACCCCTCTCTGCTGGGGTCCAGAAGCGGAGCACCCTCCTCTCTGCTGAAATCCAGCACCAGAGGACCTTCTCTGCTAGGATCCAGCACCAGAAGACCCTCCTCTCTGTTGGGTCCGACATCCGAGAATCCTCCTCTATGCTGGCGTCAGGCAGTAGAGGACCCTCCTCTCTGCTGGGGTCCTGCAGTAGAGGACCCGCCTCTCTTTTTGGGTCTGCCAGCAGAGGACGCTCCTTCCTGCTGGGGTCCGGCAGCAGAGGACCTTCATCCATGCTGGAGAGCCTTGGATGAGCGTCCTGCACTGAGTGCTGGTGGCCACGAGAGGGCGCCCAAAGCCACCATTCTTTCTTTTCTTTTTTTCTTTTCTTTTCTTTTTTTTTTTTTTTTTTACACATTTATTTATTTTATTCCAAGGTCAGATATACAGAGAGGAGGAGAGACAGAGAAGAAGATCTTCCGTCTGATGAGTCACTCCCCAAGTGAGCCACAATGGCTGGTGCACGCCTATCCAAAGCCAGGAACCTGGAGCCTGTTCTGGATCTCCCATGTGGGTGCAAGTTTCCAAAGCTTTGGGCTGTCTCTACTGCTTTCCCAGGCCACAATCAGGGATCTGGATGGGAAGTGGAGCAGTTGGGATTAGAACCGGTGCCCATATGGGATCCCAGCATGTTCAAGGAGAGGACTTTAGTTGCTAGACTATGGCACCGGGCCCCAAGCTGCCCTTTCTACCCCTGGTGGGCTCAGGCCTTCTCACCTCTAGACAGTCCAACCCGAGCCATCCTAGCATCAGGTGGGGGCCCCGGACAGTATTCTGGTACACGTGCAGTTGAAAGAAGAGGGCTCCAAGGCCGAACAGCCCACATACCAAAGCCTGGGAGGGAGGAGGTGTTTGGGGCCTAGCATCAGCCCAGGCCTCTGTGATAGGAAGTGTCAGGGTGCCTTTAACAGCAGGGCACTTAAAGAACCCTGGGAGATGGACTCCCACATCAGCATGCCCACAGGCCCTCAGGGAGCTGGAGTCCCATGCCTGCGTCCTCAGAGCCCTCAGAGAGCTGGTGTTAAACACCAGGCCACTGGGGTTGTACTTGGCCACATGAGGTCCCAGGAAACCTTACCGCCACCCACATTCCTCGCAGAGCACCCTGAGATGCAGGCTCCGGGAATTCTTTGGCAAGTGGAGCAGTTCCTTGATGGGCTGCCAAGAGGGTTTCATGGACCTTTTTCGTTTTTATTACAAAGTCCGAGATACAGAGAGGAGGAGAGACAGAGAGGAAGATCTTCCGTCCAATGATTCACTCTCCAAGTGAGCCGCAATGGCTGGTGCACGCCAATCCGAAGATGGGAACTTGGAACCTCTTCCGGGTCTTCCATGTGGGTGCAAGGTCCCAAAGCTTTGGGCCGTTCTCGACTGCTTTGCCATGCCACAAGCAGGGAGCTGGATGGGAAGTGGAGCATCCGGGATTAGAACCGGTGCCCATATGGAATCCCGGGGCTTTCAAGGCAAAGGATTTTAGCCACTAGGCCACGCTGATGGGACCGGGCTTCATGTATTTTTGCATGTGTGGGGTGGTGGTTAGGGTGATGTGATACACTACTCGGCCTGCGTTGGCCTCGCTGATTGGTGTCTGGGCATGTGGGCTCCTAAGCCAGGAGCCAGGTGGATGGGCAAGTAGGCACCAGAGGTCACCAGCCATCTGCAATAGGAAGTCCCAGGCCCTAGCTGCTAAAGACAGCACCCTGCAACAGGCAGTCCTGCTGCCCAGCACATATGATGATGGCTGGGGAGCCACCAAGGCCCGCACAAGGGAAGGTTTTCAGGGCCTGTTCTTCCTGCACACAACAGGGTGCACAAAGCTGCCTTTCCTATCTCTAGCTAGCACTTGAGGGGTCAGCCATCCCTGCCATGTGCTTTGGAGGCAGGAATTTGGTCTCACAGCCTCCAGCCAGATGCTGCTGCCCTCTTGTTCACCAGGGAGTGCCTCACCCTCCTCCATGGATCCTTCTGGATTCAAGACTCTTCCTCCTGCTGGTTAGCTGTGGACCGTTGGCCACCGCTGATGTGCCACCTTCCACAAGACATCCCAACAGCTGACATCTGTTCTTCACAGAGGTCCTTCTCCCCAGGACAGGTAGAGTAGCAACATGCCTGGATCCCTCGTCTGTACTGGCCGCTCTCACAGCACGGAACGGCATAAGTTGTGCAAGCCAGGTGGACAGGCACCTTCAGCAGCCTGGTGAAGGAGCTGCTGAAGGGTCCAGCAAGGATTGGTGTGGTGTGGTGTGGTGCAGGGTATTGTCCCAGTGGGTGAAGCCTCAGCCTGCCAGGTGGATGGCCTGTACAGGTGCTGCTTCAAATACTGGCTGCTTCCCCTGCAGTCCAGCTCCCTGCCGATCCTCCTGGGAGAGCAGCGGAGGATGCTGCAGGGGCTTGTGCCCGTGTGCCCCTTTGGGAGATCTGGAGGGAGCTCCTGGTTCCTGGGCTTGTCCTGACCCAGCCACAGCTGGCTCTGGTGGTGGTCCTTGGGGATGTGAGCCAGCAGATGCAAAAAAGATTCTGTCTCTCCCTCTCTGTTCCTCTGTGCTTTCAAGAAAAGAGGGCAGAGGGAGGCAGGTGGGGCCTCAGTGAGAGGGTCCCCTCTGGATTTTCTCTGCTGGGGCCTCAGCGAGAAGGTTCCCCTCGGAACAACTCTGCTGGGGCCTCATCGAGAAGATCCTATTAGCCCGAGCCTCTCTCTGTTGGGGACTCAGCCAGAGGGTCCCCCTCAGGACCCTGTCTCCTGGGGCCTCAGTGAGAGAGACCCCTGAGCCCAATCCTCTGTCTGCTGGGGCCTCCGCAAAAGGGTCGCCCTGAGGACCACCTCTACTGGGGCCTCAGCGAGAGGGAATCCCTCGGGATCCCCGCTGATGGGGACTCAGCAAGGGGGAACCCCGGCGACACCCTTTGCTTGGGCCTCAGCTAGAGAGGGACACCTGAGCCACCTAACCTCTCTGCTGGGGCTAGGCGAGAAGGTGCCACTCGGGACACCCTCTGCTGGAGCCTCAGCGAGAGTTTTCCCCTCGGGAACCCCTCTGTTGTGGCCTCAGCAAGGGGCAACACTGGCGACCCCCCCTCGCTTTTGGGGCCTCAGCGAGAGGGTCCCCCTCGGGATCCCCTCTGCTGTGGCCTCAGCGAGGGGGAACCCTGGTGACCCCCTTTGCTTTGGCCTCAGCTAGAACGACAACCGGAGCCACCTAACCTCTCTGCTGGGGCCTAGGCGAGAAGGTACCACTCGGGATCCCCTTTGCTGGGGCCTCAGCGAGATGGACCCCCAGAGCCCCCTTCCCTCTCTGTTGATGCCTCAGCAGGAGGGTCCCCCTCGGGACCTACTCTGCTGGAGCCTCAGCGAGAGTGTCCCCCTCGGACACCTCCTCTCTCAATGCTGTGGCCTCAGTGAGAGGATTCCACTCGGGACCCTCTCTGCTGGGGCCTCAGCGAGATGGTCCCCCCAGACCTCCCACTCTCCCTGCCTGGGCCTCATCGAGAGATCCTCAGAGCCCGACCCTCTCTCTGTTAGGGACTCAGCCAGAGGGTCCCCCTCAGGACCCCTTCTTCTGGGGCCGCAGTGAGAGGGAGCCCTGAGTCTCACTACCTCTCTGCTGGGTCCTCTGCGAGAAGGTCCCCCTGGGCATCACCTCTCCTGGGGCCTCAGCGAGAGGGACCCCCTCGGGACCCCCTCTGTTGGGACATCAGCAATAGGTTCCCATCGGACCACCCTCCCTCTCTGCTGAGGCCTCAGCAAGAGGGTCCCTCTTGGGAGCCCCTCTGCTCTTGCCTCAGCGAGAGTAACCCTCTGACCTCCCCTCTCTCTGTGCTGTGTCCTCAGTGAGAGGGTCCCACTCAGGAAGCCCTCTGCTGGGTCCTCAGCCTCAGGGTCCCCCTCGGAATCCCTCTCCATCTCTGTTGGGGCCTCCGTGAGAGGTTAACCCTCAGGCAGGTATATTAGGCCTTTATATATTATGTAAGTATGTTAGTATTTGTGAAGCACCCCTCTCTTTATCTTGTCTTTCTGCTATGAGCACCAGGTTCCGACATTTCCTGCCAGTTTCTATTTTAACCAGACTATCAGACTGTATGGTGTGTGACCCCAGCTGTTGGGGGTCTGGCCCTCCCTTTATAAATAGCATAATCCCTGCCCATGCTTTTGCTTATCATTCTCCTGTTATTACCACAGGGAAAATACCCACCTTCTCTACGTGGCAGCTTTGTGGGGTTTGGACATGACTGGCATGCACCCCGTTTTCCCTTCTTTAGGAATTCAATGATTCCTGTGGAATCTATTAGTTCCATCATTCCTCTGAACTTGAGGACTCGCTCACATGGGTGAACCTCAGCTCCTTGAATTTGAAGCTTGTGTCTGCCTGTGCTATCCCCATGTTTCTCTCTCACATACAGAAAACACCTCTGAAGTGAATGACACCACGTTCCAGTGCACTCTGACAGCGTGCTGGAATGGCAATTGCAATTCTGCTGTTCTTCAGCCCCTGCCCTGAATCCTGCCTGTGTCTGTTGGGACTGATGGAGAGGCCTCTGTTGGCCTGATAAAGAATAAAAGAGACTGGCATAGTGGCGACCACCATAGCCAGTACATCAGCAGCTGCCACCACCAGTTACCTTGGTGACAATGAACAAGGTTGTGGTACAGACTGCCAGAGTTATGGAACAATAGAACTTAACTGATGTACATGAGCGGGTGGGCACCCTTGTGTTGTAAATGCAGGTTGATCTTTTGGCAGAGGAACAGCAGAGTCTGTGAGATTGGGTCTAGGCCTCTTGTACCCCATCGTATGCCTTTTTGTGTGCAACACCTATGCAAGTGCAAAATGCTTTCCAAGCCCAGGAACTGCTGTCTGCTCATTGCTACCAAGCTAAAAACACTCCTAGCCATGGAACAGGGTTATCAGCCTCCCTAAGTATGGTTTGTGCATCTGCAGCAGGCAATGCTTGAATGGCAGCCAGTGACAGGTAAGATGGACCAGGCACTGAACAGCCTAAGACGGGCTCTGTCATGCTACAGAAATTCCCGATAACGGGTAAAGCTGATAACCCGAGAGTCTACAAACTAAGACAGGCACATTCAAGTCAGCTTTAAAACAAAAAATGCGGTCCTGTTGTGGGCTAAGGAGATGATTAGCACTCGTTAAGCTGAGCACTAGGGGAATGGGCTTGTGGCTAAAAGCACCTGGTCTAATTGGGCTCAGCTGCATGCAATGTTCTGCACATGAGGGTGTAGGGGAAAGACCAAAATGGGGATACTTCAGAGACTTCCACCATCTCTGTTCTCCCTGTCGGTGACTCATCCACAGACCTTCGCCGTGTCCACGAACTGTTTCTGCTGGACGGAACACATTTTCCCTTCTCCAGGGCATCCTAGGAAACATTTGTGGGATGAGGCATCTCGGTGGTGTGTATTGGAGATAGGACTTTGGCCAGACAGCCTCATACCACCAGCCACTGCCCTCTCGTTCACCAAAGAATGCTTCACCCTCCTCCAGGGCATCCTGGATTCAAGACTCTTTCTGCTGCAGACCACCTGTGGACCATCAACTGCCACTGATGTGCCACCTGAACCAAGAAACCCCAACAGCTGACGTGTCTTCTCCACAGAGGCTTTCTCACCAGGACAGGCAGAGTAGCAGCATGCCTGGATGCCTTGTTGGTGCCCGCTGCTCTCTCAGCACGGAACAGCCAATGTTGTGCCAGCAAGGGGGACAGGTACTTTCACCGGCCTATTGAAGGAGGTGCTGAAGAAACTGGTAAGGGATGGAGTCGGGTGGTGCGGGTTTTGGTGGTTGGGGAGGGGTCCTACTGTGTCAAGCCTCAGCCTGTGAGGCTTGTGTGCAGTTCAGCTGTATGGGTGCTGCTTCAAGACCTGACAGCATCCTCTGCAGTCCAGCTCCCTGCCAATGGTGCTGGGAGAGCAGCGGAGGATGCTGCAGGGGCTTGTGCCCCTGTGCCCCTGTGGCTCTGTGCCCCTGAGGGACATATGGAGGAAGCTTCTGGTGTCCAGGCTTGTCCTGGCCCAGCCACATCTAGCTCTGGTGGTGGTCCCTGCGGAAGTGAGGCAGCAGATGCAGGAAAGATTGCTCTCTCTCTCTCTCTGTTCCTTTGTGTTTCAAATAAAATATGACAGATCCAAGCAGGCATGCAGGAGGCAAGAAGGAAGGAAGCAAAAGAAAGCTGCTTTCCTGGGAGGTAGGGAGTGTGCTGTGTGCTGTGCTGTGACTGAAGACTGCTTTTGTCTGCCAATGCAGACACCAAGGGTGTGCGTACGGCTTCTGTCCTGGGACTTCTGTGCAACCTCTCCAAAGCGTGTCCTTGAGAGTGAATTTCTCTTAGGCTGGGTTTGCTTCCCTTGTTTGTGCAGGAGAGCCTGGAGGAGCATCCTACAGTGAGTCTTGCTGTCTACGACAGGGCGCCTAAGCTGCCCTTTCTACCCCTGGTTGGCTGAGGCATTTTGAGCACTAGAAGGTCCAGCCCCAGCCATCCTAGTGTCAGGTGGGAATCCCGGACAGAATTCCTTTATATGTGTCCCTTGAAGATTGGGCTCCAAGGCCGAACAGCCCGCATATGAAGGATCAGGAGGGGGTGGAGGATGCTTGTGGCCTTGCATCAGGCTAGGTCACTGTGTTAGGAAGTGGCTGTCTCTTCACCAGCAAGGTAAAACCTAGGGCACAGGAAGTAAACTAAAAGCTGGAGTTCCACGTCACAGTCCAAAGAGGCCCTGTGGTACGTGGAGTCCAACGTCAGCAAGCCCACGAGCCCTATGGGAGCTGGAGTCCCATGTGAGTGTGCCCACAGACCCTCTGGGAGCTGGAGTCCCACATCAGTGTGCCCATTGGCCCTGTTGTAGCTGCAGTCTCATGTCTGCATGCCCACAGGATCTCTTCGACCTCGATGCGAATTCAGCATCCCCCAATCCCTGTCGAACCTGGAGTCCCACTTCAGCATGCCCATAGAACCTTTGAGACCTGGAGAAACACCAGCTGACTACCAGTGATCTTTCACAGATGAAGTCCCCAGAAACCTTTCCGGGATCCAGCAGCAGAGGACCCTCCACCCTGCTGGGGTCCAGCAACAGAGGACCCACCTCTGCTGCTGGGGTCTGGCTCAGAAGACACTTCTCCCAGCTGGGGTCTGACAGCAGATGACCCTTCTCCCTGATGAGGTTTGGCAGCAGAGAACACTCTTTCCTGCTGAAATCTGACAGCAGAGGACCCTCCTCTGCTGCTTGACCCGAGCAGAGAAAGCATCAGAGGTTCTTCCTCTCTGCTGGGGTCCAGCACCAGTTCATCCTCTCTGCTGGTTCCCAGCAGAGAGGAAGACACAGAGAGCCTATTGTATGCTGGGGTCCAACAGCTGAGGACCCTCCTCTGCTGTGGTCCGGCAGCAGAGCACCCCTCTCTGCTGCAGTGTTGTGGCAGAAGAAGACCCTCCTCTACTGCAGGATTCCAGCACCAGAGGACCCTCCTCTTCTGCTGGTGTCCAGCACCAGAATACCCTGCACCGCTGCTGGGGTCCGGAAGAAGAAAACCCTCCTCTGCTGCTGGGGTCCGTCAGCAGAGGACACTCCACTGCTGCTAGAGTCCAGCACCGGAGGACCATCCTCTGCTGGAACCCAGCAGAAAGTAAGCATCAGAGAAAACTACTCTCTGCTGGAGCCCAGCAACAGAGGACCTCCCCTCTCTGCTGGAGTCCAGCACCAGAGGACCCTCTTCTCTGCTTTATCGCGGCAGCGAGAAAGCAGCAGAGGAACCTCCTCTCTGCTGGCGTCCAGCAGCAAAAGAAACTCCTCTTGCTGGCATCCAGTACAAGAGGACCTTCCTCTCTGCTCTACCCTGGCTGAGAAAAAGCAGTAGAGGAACCTCCTCTCTACAAGTGTCCAGCAGAGGGGAAACAGTAGAGGACCCTCCTCTCTGCTAGGGTTCTGCAGCAGAGGACCATCCTCTCCTGCTGGATTCAGAAGCATAGGACCTTCCTCACCTGCTGGACACCAAAGAGAGAAATCAGCAGAGGACCCTAGTCTGATGCTGGGAATCGGCAGCAGAGGACGCTCCTCTGCTGCCTTCCCCAAGCTGAGAGGAATAAGCAGATGACACTCCTCTCTGTTCTGCTCCAGCACCTGTGGAACCTCCTCCCTGTTGGTGTCCGGCAACAGAGGACCCTACTCTGTGCTGATGTTTGGCACCAGAGCACCCTCTTCTTTGCTGAGGTCTGGGAGCAAAGGACCCTCCTCTCTGCTGGGTACGGCAGTGGAGGACCCTCCTCTCTTCTGTGGTTCTGCACTAGAGGATCCTCTTCTGCTCTTGGGGTTCCACACCAGAGGACCCACCTCCATGCTGCTGGGGTCTGGGCCCAGAGGACACTCCTCTACTGCTGGGGGATGGCACCAGAGGACCTTCCTCTCTGCTGTTGGGGTCTGGCAGCAGAGGATCCTCCTCTCTGCTGGGGTCTGGCATCAGTGGAAACTCGTCTCTGATGCGGTCCGGCAGCAGAAAAACCACCTCCCTGCTGGGGTCCAGCAGTGGAGGATCCTCCTCTGCTGCTGGGGTCCGGCGGCAAATAACCCTCATCCCTCCTGTGTTCCGGTGGCCAAGGACTCTCCTTCCTGCTGGGGTCCAGCAGAGGAGAGGAGGGTCCTCGGCTGCTGGACCCCAGCAGAGAGGCAGCAGTGGTGGACACTTTTTTCTGCTGGGGTGCGGCACCAGAGGACCCTCCTCTCCGCTGGGTCCAGTATCAGAGGACCCTCATCTCTGCTGGGGTCCGGCAGCACTGGATCCTCCTCTCTGCAGGGGTCTAGCACAAGAGAAAGGATCAGATGACCCTCCTCCTGCTGGCATCAGGCAGCAGAGGAGCTTTCTCTCCTGCTGGAACACAGCAGCAAAGGAGCCTCCTCTCTGATGGACTGGGGACCAGCAGCAGATTACCCTCCTCTCTGCTGGGGCCCGGCAGCAAAAGACCCTCCTCTCCTGCTGGCGTTAGGCAGCAGAGGACCCTTCTCTCATGTGGGAACCTAAAGCAGAGGACCCTCCTCTCTGCTAATGTACAGCAGCAGAGGACCCTCCTCTGCTTCTGGGGTCTGTCAGCAGAGGACCCTCCTCTGTTGCTAGGGTCTGGCCAAAGAAGACTACTCTGCTGCTGGAGTCCGGCATCAGAGGACCCTTCTCTGCTGCTGGGGTGTGCGAGCAGAGGTCCATCCTCTACTGCTGGAGTCCAGAAGAAGTGGACCATCCTCTGCTGCTGGGGTCTGCGAGCAGAGGTCCATCCTCTGCTGCTGGAGTCTAGAAGAAGTGGACCCTGCTCTGCTGCTGGGGTCTGGTAACAGTGGACCCTCCTCTGCTGGACCCCAGCAGAGAGGAAGCAGCAGAGGACACTCCTATCTGCTTGGGTTCAGCAACGGAGGACCCTCCTGTTCTGCTGGGGTCCAGCACCAGAGGACCCTCCTGTGTGCTCTACCCCAGTGCAGAGGAAGTAGCAGAGGACCCTCCTCTCTGCTGGGGTCCAGCACCATAATACCCTCCACTCTGCTGAAGTCCGGCATCAGAGGACACTGCTTCCTACTGGGGTCCTGCAGCAGAGGACCCTCCTCAGTGCTGGAATCTGGTACCCGAGGACCGACCTCCGCTGCAGGAGTCCGGCGCAGAGGACACCCCTCTGCTCGAGTCCGGCCGCAGATGACCCTCTACACTGTTAGGTTCCATGAACAGAGTACCCTCCTGTGCTGCTGGGGTCCAGCAGTAGTGGACCCTCCTCTCTGCTGGGGTCCTGCAGCAGATGAACCCCCTGTCTTCTGGATTCCAGCAGAGAGGAAGTAGAAGAGGACTCTCAACTCTGCTGGGATTAAACAGAAGAGGAGCTTTCTCTCCTGCTGGCGTCAGGCAGCAGAGCAGCCTCCTTGGGCAGCAGAGCAGCCTCCTCTACTACTGTAACCCAGCAGCAGAGGACTCTACTCTCTGCAGGTGTCCGGCAGCAGAAGACTGTCCTCTCCTGCTGGTGTCAAACAGCACAAGGCCCTTCTCTCCTAATGGAACCCAGTAGCAAAGGACCTTCCTCTCTGATGGACTGGGGTTCAACAGCAGAGGACCATCCTGTCTGCTGGGGTCCAGCAGCAGAATACCTTCTTATCTGCTTGGGTCCGGCAGCAGATTACCCTCCTCTCTGCTGATGTCCGACAGCAGAGCACCCTCTCTGAAGAGGTCTGGCAGAAACTGATCCTCCTCTCTGCTGGGTACAATACCAGAGGACCCTCCTTTCTGCTGTGGTCTGTCAGCAGTGGACCCTACTCTTCTGCTAGGGTCAGGGACCAGAGGACCATACTCACAGCGCCAGAGGACCATCCTCTTATGCTGGGGTCTGGAAGCAGAAGACCCTCCTCTCCTCTCTACCCAAGCAGAGAGGAATCCGCAAAGGGCTCCCCTCTCTGCTGGGGTCCAGTACCAGAGGACCCTCTTCTCTGCTGTGGTACAACACCATAGGACCTTCCTCTCTGCTGGGGTCTAGCAGGAGAGGGCGCTTGTCACTGCTAGGGTCCAGCAGAGAGGGAGCAGTTCAGGACCTTCCTCTCTGCTGGGGTCCAGCAGGAGAGGACCCTCCTCTTCTGCTGGATCCCTGTAGAAGAGGAAACTCTTCTGCTACTGGACCCCAGCAGAGAGAAAGCTGCAGAGGAGCCTCCTCTCCTGCTGAACACCAAGTAGAGGAAGTAGCAGAGGACCATCCTGTTCTGCTGGTGTCCGGAAGCACAGGACCATCCTCTCTGCTGTGGTCCGGCAACATTGGACCCTCGACCCAACTGGGGTTTGGCAGAGGTGACCCCTTCCACTGCAGGTATCCTGCACCAGAGAACACTCCTGTGCTATTGGGGTCCAGCAACAGAGGACCCCCCCTCTGCTACTGGTGTCTGGCAGAAGAGGAAGATCTGCTGCTGGGGTCCAGCACCAGAGGACCCACTTTTACTATTGGGTTCCAGCAGCAGAGGACCCTATTCTCATGCTGTACCACTGCAGCAGAGGACCCTTCTACGCTGCTGGACCAAAGAAGAGAGGAAGATGCAGAGGACCCTCGTCTCCTGCTGGGGTCCGGTAGCAGAGAACTCCCCTCTCTAAAGCGGTCCGGGAGAAGAGTACCCTCCTCTCTCTTGGGGTCCATCCAGAACCAGAGGACACAACTCTCTGCTAGGGTCTAGCTCCGGAGAACTCTGCTCTCTGCTGTGGTCCAGCAGCATGGACCCTCCTCTCGACTGGGTCCGACAGCAGAGGACACTGCTATGCTGCTGGTGTCCGACAACACAGGACCCTCCTCTGCTCCTCGGGTCCGGCATCAGAGGACACTCTTCTTGGCTGGGTCTGACAGCAGAGGACCCTCCTCTCTGCAGGTTCTGCAAGTAGAGGACACTGCTTTGATCCTGGGGACTGACAGCAGAGAACAATAATCTGAGCTGAGGTCTGGCAGCAGAGGACCCTCCAGAGGACCTCTGCTGGACCCCAGCAGAGAGGAAGCAGCAGAGGACCCTCCTCTCCTGCTGCACCGCTGCAGCAGAGGATGCTCTTCCGCTGCTGGACCACAGCAGAGAAAAAATGCAGAGGAGCCTCATCCCTTACTGGACCCCAAAATAGGACACAGAGGAAGACCTCCTCTTCTGCTGGCGTCTGGCAGCAGAGGACCCTCCTCTCTGCTGATGTCCGGCACCAGAGGACCCTCCTCTGCTACTGGGGTCCGGCCACAGAGGACTCTCCTCTCTGTTGGGGTGCAGTACCTGAGGTCCCTCCTCAGCTGCTGGGGTCTGGCAGCTGAGGACTCCCTCTTCTGATGTGGTCCAGCACCAGAGAAACCCCCTCTTCTGATGTGGTCCTGCACCAGAAAACCCCCCTCTGCTGCTGGGGTATGGCACCAGAGGACACCCTACCCTGCTGTTGTAAGGCAGAAGAAGTTTATCCCCCCTGCTGGGGTCTGGCAACAGAGTACCCTCCTCTTTTCCTCGGTCAGGCACCAGAGGTCCCTCCTCTGTTGCTGAGGTCCGGCAGTAATGGACCTTCCTCCCTGCTGGGGTCCGCCAGCAGAAGAGCCTACTCCATGCTGGGGTCTGATCGCATGACAGACTTCCCTCTCTACTGTGTCCAGTAACAGAGGACCCTCCTCTACTGCTGGGGTCCGGCACCAGAGGACCCCCTTCTGCTGCTGGAGTCTGGCACCAGAGCACCTCTCTGCTGAGGTCCAGCACAAGAGGACCCTCCTCATTGCTGGGGTCCAGCAGCAGACGACCCTCCTCTCTTCCGCGGTCTTGCAGCTGAGGACCCTCCTTTTATGCTTGTTACCAACAGCAGAGGACCCTCCTCTCCTGCTGGACCCCTGCAGCAGAGGACACTCCTCTGCTGCTGAACCACAGAAGAGAGGAAGTTGCAGAGGAACATTGTCCACTACTGGACCCCAAACAGAGGATGCAGCAGAGGATCATCCTCTTCTGCTGGGGTCCCGCAGCAGAGGAACCTCCTCTGCTGGGTCCAACAGCAGAGGACACTGTTTTTCTGCTGGGGTCCTACAGCAGAGGACCCTCCACTGCTGCTCGGGTCCGGCAGCAGAGAACTCTCTTCTCTGCTGGGGTCCATCATCAGAGGACCCTCCTCTGTTGGGTCTGGCACACTGCTTTGCTGCTGGGGTCCTACAGCAGAGGACAATCCTCTGCTGCTTGGGTACGGCAGCAGAGGACCCTCCTCTGCTGCTGGTGTTCGGCACCAGAGGACACACCTCTCTGCTGGTGTCATCCAGCAACAGAGGACACACCTCTCTGCTGGTGTCATTCAGCAGAGGACCCTCCTCTGCTTCTCTATTCCGGCACCAGAGGAAACACCGCTGCTGCTGGGGTCTGGAAGCAGAGGACTCTGCACTCTGTTGGACCCCAGCAGAGAGGTAGCAGCAAAGGACCCGCCTCTCTGCTGGGTTCCGGCAGCAGATGACTCTGCTCTCCTACTGGACTCCTGCATCAGGGGACCCTCCTCTGCTGCTGGACAACAGCAGAGAGGAAGTTGAAGGGGACCCTCATCCCTGACTGGACCCCAAAGAGAGGACGCAGCAGGTGACCCTCTTCTTTACTGGCGTTCTGCAGCAGAGCACCACCTCCATGCTGGTGTCTGGCAACAGAATACCCCCCTTTGCGCTTGGGTCCGGCACCAGAGGATTCCCCTATGCTTCTGGGGTCTTGCAACAGAGGACACCCATCTGCTGCTGGGGTCCAGAACCAGATTTCCTCCCTCTGCTGCTTTTTCTGGCACCAAGGGACCCCCCGTGCTGCTGGTGTCCGGCACCAGAAGACCTCCATCTGCTGCTGGGGTCCTGCACCAGAGCAACCACTTGTGCTGCTGGGCTCCAGTACCCGAGGACTATCCTCTCCTGCTGGGGTCAAGCAGCATAGGACCCTCCACTCTGATGGGGTCCAGCACCAGAGAACCACCTTTTGCTGCTTTGGTCTGGCAGCAGAGGACCCGCCTCTGCGGTTGGACCCCAGCGGAGAGGTTGCTGTAAAGGACCCTCCCCTCCTGCTGGACCCCTGCAGCAGAGGACCCTCCTCTGCTGCTGGACCACAACAGAGGGGAAGTTGCAGAGAACCCTCATTCCCTACTGGTCCCCAAAGAGAGGACACAGCAGAGGATCCTACACTTCTACTAGCGTCCTGCAACAGAAGACCCTCCTCTTATGCTGGGTTCTGGCAACAGAGGATCCTCCTCTCTGCTGTGGCCAGGCAGCAGAGGCCGTCCTCTCTGCTGGGGTCTGCTAGCACAAAACCCCTCTATGCTGCTGGCTTCTGGCAGCAGACAACCCCCCTATGCTGTTGGGGTCTGGCAGCAGAGAATCCCCCTCTGATGCTGCAGTCCGGTTCCAGAGGACCCCCTTGTTTGCTGTTTTTTGGCAGCAGAGGACCCTCCTTATCCTGGGTACCAGCAGAAGAAGACCCCCCCTATGCTGCTGGGGTCTGGCACCAGAGGACCCCCTTCTGCTGTTGGGGTCTGGAAGCAGAGGACCCACCTCGCTGGGTTCCTGTAGCAGAGGACCCTACTCCCTGCTGTGGTCCAGCAGAAAAGGACCCTCTTCTGCTGCTCAGGTCTGGCAGAAGAGGACCCTCCTCTGCTGCTGGGGTTCGGCAGCAGATGAACTTGTCCCTTTCTGGTTCCGGAAGCAGAGGACCCTCCTCCCTACTGTGGTCCGGCAGCAGAGGATCCTCCTGTGCTCTTGGGGTCCGGAACCAGAGGACCCTCCTCTGCTGCTGTGGTCCGGTACCAGAGGTCCCCTCTCTGCTGCTGAGGTCCGACACTAGAAGACGCCCCTCTGATCCTGGGGACTGGCAGCAGATCACCCTCCTTCTGCTTGACTCGGGCCGCAGAGGACCCTCCTCCCTGCTGGGGTCCGACAGCAGAGGACCCTCCTCTCTGCTGTGGTCTGGCACAAGAGGACCCTCCTCTCAGCTGTGGTCTGGCACAAGAGGACCCTCCTCTCAGCTGATATCAGGCAGCAGAGGACCTCCTCTCTTCCGGGGCCCGGCAGCAGCGAACCCCACTCTGCTGCTGGCGTCCGGCCCGAGAGGATCCACCCTGCTTTGTGGTCCGGCAGCAGAGGACCTTCCACTCTGCTGGGGTCCAGCACCAGAGGACTGCCTTCTGGTGCTGGGGTGCAGCAGAAGAGGACCCCCCTCTGCTCTTGGGGTCAAACACCAAAGGATCCCTCTATGCTGCTGGGGTCTGGCAGCAGAGGACCTTCGTTCTGCTGGGTCTGGCATCAGAAAACCTGGATCCAGCAGTAGAGGTCCCTCCTTCTGCTGTTTTCCGGTAGCAGAGGACCCTCCTCCCTGCAGGGGCCGGCAGCAGAGGACCCTCATCTGCTGCTCGGTTTGCGATACCAGAGGATCCTCCTCTGCTGATTGTGTCTGGCAGCAGAGGACCATTGTCCCTGCTGAAGTCCGGAATGAGATACCATCCTCCCTGCTGTGGTCCGGCAGCAGAGGATCCTTGTCTGTTGGTGGGGTCCAGCACCAGAGCACCCCCCTCTGCTGCTCTTGTTGGCACCAGAGGACCCTCTCTCTTGCTGGTGTCCAGCACCACTTGACCCTCCTCTGCTGCTGGGTTCTGGCAGCAGAGGAAACTCCTCCATTCTGCGGTCCTGCAGCAGAGGACCTTCCTCTGCTCTTGGGGTCAGGTGCTAGAAGATCCCCCCTCTCTGCTGGGATCCAGCAAAAGAGAACCCCCCTCTGCTGCTGTGGTCCGGCACCAGAGGACACCCCTCTCTGCTGGGATGGGGCACCAGAGGAGCATCCTCTCTGCTGGGGTGGAGCACCAGAGGACCCTCCTCTCTGCTGGGGTCCCGCAGCAGAGGACCCTCCTCTTGTTTCCTGTTCGAGCAGCAGAGGACCCTCCTCTCCTGCTGGACACCTGCAGGAGAGGAGCCTCGTTTGCTGTGGGACCTCGGCGGAGAGGAAATTGTAGAGGACACTCGTCTCCTGCTGGTCCCCAGGAGAGGATGAAGCAGAGGACCCTAACCGTCGCCTGGGTTCTGGCAGATGAGGACCTTCTTTCTGCTGGGTTCCTGCAGCAGAGCACCCTCCTTCCTGCTGGGGTCCAGCAGTAGAGGACCCTCTTCTGCTGCTCGGGTCCGAAACCAGAGGATCTCCTCTACTGCCGGGGTCCGGCACCAGAGGACCCAACTCCCTGCTGTGGTCCAGAAACACAGGGCCTTCCTCCAGCTGGGGTCCGGTGGCAGAGGACCACCCACTCTGCTGGGTACAGCAACAGAGCATCCACCACTGCTGCTCGTGTCCGAAACCAGATGACACCCCTCTCTGCTGGGGTCTAGCACCAGATGACCCTCTTCTCTGCTAGGGTACAGCAGTAGAGGAACCTCAAAATTGCTGTGGTCCGGCACCAGAGTACCCTCCTCTGCTGCTGGGGTCCGGCACCAGAGGACCCTCCTCTGCTGCTGGGGTCTGAGACCAAAGGAACCTTCTCCCTGCTGTGGTCTGGCAGCAGAGGACCCTCCTCTGCTGCTGGGGTCCGGCACGAGAAGACACCCCTTTCTGCTGTGTTCCAGCACCAGTGGACCTTCCACTCTGCTGGTGGGGTCCAGCACTGAAGCAACCTTCTCCCTGCTGTGGTACAGCAGCAGAGGAGCCTCTTCTCTGCTGGGGTTGAGCAGCAGAGAACCCTCCTCTCTGCTAGGGTCTTGCACCAGAGGACCCCCCTCAGCTGCACGTGTGTGGCACCAGAGGACACGCCTCTCTGCTGTGGTCCAACACCAGAGGCACCTCCTCTCCGCTGGGGTTCAACAGCAGAGGACCCTCCTCTCTGCCTGTTCCGGCAGTAGATGACGCTGCCCTGCTGCTGGGATGTCACAGCAGAGGATGCACCTCTGTTGCTGGGGTCCGGTAGCAGAGGACCCTCCAATGCTGCTGGGCCACAGCAGAGAGGAAGTTGAAGAGGACCCTCGTCCCTGAAGGAACCCCAATGAGATGACGCAGCAGATGACCCTCCTCTTCTACTGGAGTTCGGCAGCAGAGGACCATTCTCTGCTGCTGGCTTCTGGTAACAGAAGACTCTCCACTGCTTCTGGGGTCCAGCAGCAAAGAACCAGCCTTGTCCTGGTTTCCTGCAGCAGCCCCACTGCTGCTGGTGTCCGGCAGCAGAGGTCCTCCCTCTTCTGCTATTTCTGGCACCAAAGGACGCCCCTCTGCTTCTGGGGTCCGACACCAGAAGTCCCCCCTCTGCTGCTTCTGTCCGGCACCAGTGGAACCACTTGTGCTGCTGGGGTCTGGCAGCAGAGAACCCTCCTTCTGCTGGGTTCCTGCATGAGAGAACCCCTTCTTCTGCTAGGGTCCGGCACAAGAGGAACACCTGCCTCTGCTGCTGGACCCCAGTGGAGAGGTAGCAGCAAAGGACACTCCTCTCCTGCTGGACCCATGCAGCAGAGGACTCTCCTTTGCTGCTGGACTACAGCAGAAGGGAAGTTGCAGAGGACCCTCATTCCATACTGGACCCCAAAGAGTGGACACAGCAGAGGATCCTGCTCTTCAAATGGTGTCCTGCAACAGAGGACTCTCCTCTTATGCTGGATTCCGGCAACAGATGATCCTCCTCTCTGTTGTGGTCTGGCAGCAGAGGACCCTCCTCTTTGCTGGGGTCCGGCAACAGAGGACGTCCTCTCTGCTGGGTTCTGCCAGCTATAACCCTCCTGTGCTGCTGGCTTCCTTCAACAGTGGACCTCCTTATGCTGTTGGGGTCTGGCAGCAGAGAAACCCCCTCTGATGCTGGGGTCCGGTACCTGAGGACCCCCTTATCCAGCTGGTGTTTGGCAGCAGATGACACTCCTAATGCTGGGTTCTGGCAGCAGACAACCACCATGTGCTACTGGGGTCTGGCATAAGAGGTTCTCCCTCTGCTGTTGGGGTCTGGCAGCACAGGACCCCACTCTGCTGCTGAGGTCTGGCAGCAGAGGACCCTCCATCTGCTGGGTTCCTGCAGCTGAGGACCCTCCTCCCTGCTGTGGTCCAGCAGTAGAGGACCCTCCTCTCTGCTGGGGTCCGGCACAACAGAAGCCTCCTCTGTTGCTGGGGTACAGCAAAAGAGGACACCATCCTCTGCTGGTGTCCAGCACAAGAGCACTCTCTTCTCAGCTTGAGTTGAGCAGCAGAGGACCTTCCTCTCTGCTGGGGCCCGGCAGCAGAGGACTATTCTCTACTGCTCGGGTCAGACAGCAAAGGACACTCCTCCCTGCTGTGGTCCAGCAGCAGAGGACCCTCCTCTGCTTTTGGGATCCGGCACCAGAGGACCCCCTCTCTGCTGGGGTCCAGCAGCAGAGGACCCTCCTCTGCTTTTGTGATCCGGCACCAGAGGACCCCCTCTCTGCTGGGGTCCAGCAACAGAGGATCTTCCTCTGTGCTGGGGTCTGGCACTAGACACACCTCTCTGCTGGGGTCCAGCACAAGACGAACCTCCTCTCTGCTGTAGTTCTGCAGGAGAGGACTCTCAACTGCTGCTGCGTCCGGCACAGAGGATACTCCTCTGCTGCTGAGCCCCAGCAGAGAGGAAGCAGCAGAGAACCCTCCTCTCTGTTCTGGTCCAGCAGCAGAGGAACCTCCTCTTTGCTGTGGTCTAGCACGAGAGGACACTCCTCTCTGCTGAAGTCCAGCAGAGAAAAAGCAGCAGAGGACCCTCCTCTCTGCTGGAGTCCCTCAGCACAGGACCTTCCTCTTCTGCTGGGTTCCAGCAGCAGAGGACCCTCCTCTCCTGCTGGGTCCCTGCAGCAAGGACCCTGCTCTGCTGCTGAACTACAGAATAGTGGAGGTTGCAGAGGACCATTTTCTTATGCTGGACCCCAAAGAGGACGAAGCAGAGGACCCTACTCTCTGCTGGGGTTCAGCAGCAGAAGACCCTCCTTCTCTGCTGGGGTCAGGCAGCAGAGGACCCTCCTCTCCTGCGGGACACCTGCAGCATAGGGCCATACTCTGCTGCTGGACCCCAGCTGAGAGGAAGTTGCAGAGGACTCTCAACTCCTGTTCGACCCCAAAGAGAGGACACGGCAGAGGAACCTCCGCTTTGGCCTGGGTGCGGCAGCAGAGGACCCTGCTCTCTGCCGGGGTATGGCAGCAGAGAACACGCCTCTCTGCTGGGGTTTGGCAGCAGAGTACCCTCCTCTCTGCTGGGGTACAGCAATAGAGTACCCTCCTTTCTGCTGGGGTCCAGCAGCACAAGATTCTCATCTGCTGCTGATGTCCAGCAGCAGATGCCCCTCCTTTGCTTTTGGTGTACGGCAGCATAAGACACTCCTCTCCGTTGGACCCCATCAGAGAGTAAGCAGCAGTGGACCCTCCTCTCTGCTGGGGTACAGCAGTAGAGGACCCTCCTCTCTGTAGAGGTCCATCACCAGAGGATCCGCCTCTCTGCTGGGGTACAGCAAAGAAGAAGCAGCAGAGGAACCTCCTCTCCGTTGGGGTCTGGCAACAGAGGACCCACCTTCCCTCTGTGGTCCAGCAGCAGATGACACTCATCCCTACGGGGTCCAGCAGCAGAGTACCCTCCTCCCTGCTGGGTCTGGCTGCAGAAGATCTCCCTCTTCTACTGGGATCCGGCACCAGAGAACACCCCTCTGCTGGGGTCGGGCAGCAGAGGATCCTACTCTACTGCTGGGTTCTGGAAACATAGGACCCTCCTCTCCATTGAACCCAGCAGAGAAGAATCAGCAGAGGACCGTCCTCTCTGCTTGAGTCCAGAAGTAGAGTACTCTCCTCTCTGCTGGGGTCCAGCAACAGAGTACCCTCCTCACTGCGGGTGTCCAGCAGAAATGAAGCAACAGAGGACCCTCCTCTCTGCTGGGGTCCAGCAGCAGAGGACCCTTCTCTTTACTGGGGCCTGGCAGCAGATTACAAACCTGTATTGCTGGGGTACCGCTGCAGAGGACCCTCCTCTCTGCTGGGGTCTGGCAGCAGTGGACACTCCACTTTGCCTTGGTTCCAGCAGCTGAGGACCCTCCTCTCCTGCTGAACCCCTGCAGAAGATGACCCTCCTCTGCTGCTTGACCTCAGCCGAGAAGTTCTAGAGGATCCTCGTTTCCTAATGGATTTCAAAGAGAGGAGGCAGCAGACGACCCTCCTCTTCTGTTGTGGTCGGGGAGCAGAGGACTCTCCTTTTCTGCTGGGGTCCGGCAACAGAGGACCCTTCGCTCTGCTGGGGTCCGGCAGCAGAGGATCCTGCTCTGCCGATGGGGTCCGGAAAACAGGACCATCCTCCCTGCTGTCATACGGCACCAGAGGACCGTCCTCTGCTCCTAGGGTCCTGCATCAGAGGACCCTCCTCTGCTGCTTGGATCCGGCACCAGAAGACCCTCCTCGCTGCTGGGGTCCGGCACCAGAGGACCCCACTCTTTGCTTGGGTCCAGCACCAGAGGACCCTCCTCACTGCTGGGGTCCAGCAGCAGGGGACCCTCCTCTCTGCTGGTGTCCAGCACCACAGGAACCACCTCCCTGCTGGCGTCCGGCACCAGGTTACCCTCATCTGTTGCTGGGGTCTGGCACCAGAGGAAGCTCCTTTCTGTTGGGTCTGGCAGCAGAGGAGCCATTGAGCTGCAGGTGACTGGCAAAGAGGACACCCCTCTGCTGGGGTCCGGCAGCAGAGGACACCCCTCTGAAGGGTCCTGCTGGAGAGGACCCTCTTCTCTGATGGCGTCCGGCAGCAGAGGACCCTCCTCTCTGCTGTAGTGCAGCACCAGAGGAGCCTCGTCTTCTGCTGTGGTCCAGCAGCAGAGGAAGCTCCTCTCTGCTGGTGTCCAGAAGTGGAGACCCTCCTCTCTGCTAGGATCCAGCAGCAGAGAACCTTCTTCTCTGCTGAGTTCCAGCACCAGAAGACCATCCTCTCTGTTTATGTCCAACATCCAAGGACCCTCCTCTATGCTGGCGTCCGGCAGTAGAGGACCCTCCTCTCTTTTTGGGTCTGCCAGCAGAGGTCTCTCCTCCCTTCAGGGATCCTGAAACAGAGGACCTTCATCCTTGCTGGAGAGCCTTGGATGAGCTTCCCGCACTGAGTGCTGGTGGCCACGAGAGGGCGCCCAAAGCCGCCGTTCTTTCTTTTCTTTTTTCTTTTCTTTTCTTTTTTTTTAATAGAGTTATTTATTTTATTCCAAAGTCAGATATACAGAGAGGAAGAGAGAGATATATGAAGAGCTTCCCTCCGATGATTCACTCTCCAAGTGAGACACAATGGCTGGTGCGCACCAATCTGAAGCCGGGAACCTGGAGCCTCTTCCGGGTCTCCCATGTTGGTGCAAGTTTCCAAAGCTTTGGGCCATCTTGACTGCTTTCCCATGCCACAATCAGGGATCTGGATGGGAAGTGGAGCAGCTGGGATTAGAACCGGTGCCCATATGGGATCCCGGCATGTTCAAGGTGAGGACGTTAGCCGTTAGGCTAAGACACTGGGCCCCAAGCTGCCCTTTCTACCCCTGGTGGGCTCAGGCCTTCTGACCTCTAGAAAGCCCAACCCGAGCCATCCTAGGGTCAGGTGGGGGTCACAGACAGTATTCTGGTACACGTGTTGTTGTAAGATCAGGGCTCCAAAGCCGAACAGCCCACATACCAAAGCCCGGGAGGGGAGGAGGATGCTTGGGGCCTAGCATCAGCCCAGGCCTCTGTGATAGGAAGTGTCAGGGTGCCTTTAAGGCAAGGGCGCTTAAAGAACCCTGGGAGGTGGAGTCCCACGTCAGCATGCCCACAGGCCCTCTGTGAGCTGGAGTCCCACTTCAGCTTGCCCACAGACCCTCTGAGAGCTGGAGTCCCACGTCAGCTTGCCCACAGACCCTCTGAGAGCTGGAGTCCGATGTCAGCATGCCATGAGGTCTGATGATTCACTCTCCAACTGAGCTGCAACAGCCAGTGCACGCCAATCCGAAGCCGGGAACCTGGAGCCTCTTCCGGGTCTTCCATGTGGGTGCAGGGTCCCAAAGCTTTGGGCCGTCTTGACTGCTTTGCCATGCCACAAGCAGGGATCTGGATGGGAAGTGGAGCAGCCGGGATTAGAACCGGTGCCCATATGGGATCCCGCTGCGTTCAAGGTGAGGACTTTAGCCGCTAGGCCATGCTGATGGGGCCAAGCTTCATGTACTTTTGCATATGTGTGGGGTGGCGGTTAGGGTGATACACTACTCGGCCTGCCTCGGCCTAGCTGGGTGGTGTCTGGGCATGTGGGTTCCTAAGCCAGGAGCAGGTCAATGGAGAAGTAGGCACCAGAGGTCATCAGCCATCTGCAATAGGAAGTCCCAGGCCCTAGCTGCTAAAGAAAGCACCCTGCAACAGGCAGCCCTGCTGCCCAGCACATATGATGATGGCCGGGGAGCCCCCAAGGCCTGCACATGGGAGGGCTTTCAGGGCCTGTGCTTCCTGCACACAACAGGGTGCACAAAGCTTTGCAGGCAGGAATTTGGCCACACAGCCTCCAGCCAGATGCTGCTGCCCTCTTGTTCACCAGGGAGTGCTTCACCCTCCTCCATGGATCCTTCTGGATTCAAGACTCTTCCTCCTGCTGGTCAGCTGTGGACCATCGGCAGCCACTGATGTGCCACCTTCCACAAGACATCCCAACAGCTGACATCTGTTCTTCACAGAGGTCCTTCTCCCCAGGACAGGTAGAGTAGCAACATGCCTGGATCCCTCTTCTGTACTGGCCGCTCTCACAGCACGGAACCGCATACGTTGTGCAAGCCAGGGGGACAGGCACCTTCAGCAGCCTGGTGAAGGAGCTGCTGAAGGGTCCAGCAACGGTTGGTGTTGTGTGGTGTGTGTGTTGTGTTGTGGTGTGGTGTGGTGGGCGTGGTGGTGCAGGGTATTGTCCCAGTGGGTCAAGCCTCAGCCTGCCATGCAGATGGCCTATACGGGTGCTGCTTCAAATCCTGGCTGCTTCCCCTGCAGTCCAGCTCCCTGCTGATCCTCCTGGGAGAGCAGCGGAGGATGCTGCAGGGGCTTGTGCCCCTGTGCCCGTGTGCCACTGTGCCCCTTTGGGAGATCTGGAGGGAGCTCCTGGTTCCTGGGCTTGTCCTGACCCAGCCACATCTGGCTCTGGTGGTGGTTTTTGGGGATGTGAGCCAGCAGATGCAAGAAAGATTCTGTCTCTCCCTCTCTGTTCCTCTGTGCTTCCAAGAAAAGAGGACAGAGGGAGGCAGGAGGGAGGAAGGAAAAGACAGAAAGCTGCTGGCCTCCTGCGAGGGAGCATGCTGTGTGCTGTGTGCTGTGCTGTGACTCTAGACTGCTTTTGTCTGTCAATGCAGACCCCCAGGGCATGTGTAGGGCTTCTGTCATGGGACTCGTGTGCAAGCTCTAAAAGAGTGTCCTTGAGAGCAAATGCCTCTCTGAGCTGTGGTGCTTCCCTTGATTTGGCAGGAGAGCCTTGGATGAGCATCCTGCAGTGAGTCCTGGTGGCCACGAGAGGGTGACCGATGCTGCCCTATCTTTTTTTTTTGTTTTTAACCGATGTATTTATTTTATTCCAAAGTCAGATATACAGAGAGGAGGAGTGACAGAGAGGAAGATCTTCCATCTGATGATTCACTCCCCAAATGAGCCTCAAGAGCCGGTCCCCTCTGGACCCACTCTGCTGAGGCCTCAGTGAGAGGGTCCCTGTAGCCCCACTCCCTCGATGCTGGGGCCTCAGTGAGAGGGACCCTCGGCCCCCCGTTATCTCTCTCTCTTTTCTCTCTGCTGGGGCCTCAGTAAGGGGTTCCCCTCGGGACCCCCTCTGTGGGGGCTTCAGCAAGAGGGACCCTCTACACCCCTCTCTCTCTTCTTCTTCTCTGGTGGGACCTCAGTGAGAGGGTGCCACTTGTACCCCACCTCTCTCTGCTGGGGCCTCAGCGAGAGGGACTCACAACCCCACCCCTCTTTCTTTCTCCCTCTCTGATGTGGCCTCAGCCAGAGGGTCCCCTCGGGATTCCATCTGCTGGGGCCTCATCGAGCAGGACTCCCTTGAGACCCCCCTCTGCTGGGGTTTCAGCGAGAGTGTCCCCCGGCGACCTCCTCCCTCGCTGCTGGGGCCTAAGTCAGAGGGACCCCCGAGCACCTCTCCATCTCTGCTGGGGCCACAGTGAGAGGGTCCCTCTCAGACACACCCTCCCTCTCTGCTGGAGCCTCAGCAAGAGGATCCCACTCTGTACCCACTCTGCTGGGGCCTCAGGGAGAGAGACCCCCTGAGCCCCCTCCCTCCCTGCTGGGGATCTGCGAGAGGGTCCCCTTAGGGACAACCTCTACTTTTGCCTCAGCAAGAGGGTCCACTTTTATCCCCCTCTCTCAGCTGGTGCTTCAGCGAAAGAAACCCTTGGCACCCCCATCACTCTCTTCTCTGCTGGGGCCTGAGAGAGAGGGTACATCTTGGACCCACCCCTTTCTCTCTGCTGGGGATCCAGCAAGAGGGACCATCGGCTGCCCACTCTCTGTCTCTGTCTCTCTGCTGGGGTCTCAGAGACTTGGTCCTTCTCTGAACCCCCTCTGCTGGGGCCAAAGTGAGAGGTTTTCCCTCAGGAAGCCCTCTGCTGGGGCCTCAGCAAGATCGTACCCTTGGGACCCACTCTGCTGGGACCTCAGGGAGAGGGTCCCCCTGGGGACCCCCACTCTCTGCTGGGGCCTCAGCGAGAGGTTCCCCCTCGGGACCCACTCAGCTGGAGCCTCAGCGAGATCGGCCCCCTCGAATCCCTCCCCCTCTCTCTGCTGTGGCCTCAGCCAGAGGTTCCCCCTTGGGGCCTACTCTGCTGGGGCCTCAGTTAGAGGTTCACCCTCGGACCCTCCCTCTCTAACTGCTGAGACCTCAGTGAGAGGGTCCCACTCGATACAACCTCTACTGAGGCCTCAGCGAGAGGGTCCCACTCGGGACCCCCTTTGCTGGGGCCTCAGCGAGAGGGACCCTTTCTTTGCTGGAGCCTCAGCGAGAGGGGCCATCCCAGCCAGAACCTCAATCTCTCCTGGGGCCTCTGAGAGAGTGTCCACCTCGGGACCCTGTCTGCTGGGGCCTAAGCGAGAGGGATCCCTGGAGCTCCCCTCACTCGCTGCTGGGGCCTCAGCTAGACGGTCCCCCGAGTACCCCTCTATCTCTGATGGGGCCTCAGTGAGAGGGTCCCCCTCGGACATGCCCTCCCTCTCTGTTGGAGCCTCAGCAGGAAGGCACCCCTTGGGACCACCTCTGCTGGGGTCTCAGGAAGAGATTCCCCCTCGGATAGCCCCTCGTCTCTGCTGGAGCTTCAGTGAGAGGGTCATCCTCTGGACCCCCTCTGCTGGGGCCTCAGCGAGAGGAACTCCCTCGAGACACCCTCTGCTGGGGCCTCAGCGAGAGGGTTCCCCAATGCCCCCTGCCTCGCTGCTGGGGCCTCAGCGAGAGGCCCCCTAGGGACCCCCTCTGCGGTGCCTCAGCAAGAGGGACACTTGGCACCCCTCTTTCTCTCTGCTGGGGCCTCCAAGAGAAGTTACCCCTTGGGCCCCCCTTCTCTCTGCTGGGGCCTCAGGGAGTGGGACCCTTGCCCCTCACTCTGCTGGGGCCTCAGCGAGGGACCCCCTCGGGACACCCTGTATGGGGGCCTCAGTGAGATTGTCCACCTTGGGACCTCCTCTGCTGGGGACTCAGCAAGAGGGACCACCACAACCCCCCTACCTCGCTGCTGGGGCCTCAGTGAGAGGGTCACACTCGGGACCCCCACTCGCTCTTCTGGGGCTCAGTGAGAAGGACCCTTGGCACCCCTCTCTTTCTCTCTCTCTTCTCTGCTGGGGCCTCAGAGAGAAGGTACCCCTAGGACTCCCCCTCTCTCTCTATAGGGGCCTCAGCGAGAGGGATCCTCGCCCCCCTCTCTCTCTGCTGGGGCCTCAGCGAGAGGTACCCTGGGCTGCCCTCTCTCTGTCTCTCTCTGCTGGGGCCTCAGCGAGAGGGACCCCCGGAACCTCTCTTCCTCTCTGCTGGGGCCTCGGCAATGGTGTCCCCCATGGGAGCCCCTCTGCTGGGGCCTCAGTGAGACGGTGTTCCTCGGGACCCCCTCTGCTGGGGCCTCAGTGAGAGGGACCCTTTCTCTGCTGGGGCCTCAGCTATAGGGTCCCCTTCGGAACCCCTCTCTCCATGCTGAGGCCTCAGCAAGAGGGTCCCCCTTGAAACCCACTCTGCTGGGGCCTCAAGGAGAGGGTCACCCTCGGACCCTCCCTCATTGCTGGGACCTAGGCGAGAGGGTCCCACTCATGACAACCTCTACTGGAGCCTCAGCGAGAGGGTCCCCCTCGGGGACCAATCTGCTTGTGCCTCAGTGAGAGCGACCCTGGGCGACTCCTCCCTCACTGCTGGGGCCTCAGCAAAAGAGACCACTCAGGACCCCCTCTACTGGGACCTCAGCGAGATTGTACACCTTGGGACCTCCTCTGCTGGGGCCTCAGTGAGAGGGTCCCCCATGGACCCCTCATCTCTGTCTCTTGGGACCTCAGCGAGAGGCTCCATCTTGGGACCCGCTCAGCTGGGGCATCAGCAAGAGGGACCCTCACGCTGCTGGTGCCTCAGTGAGAGGGTCCCACTCCGAACGAATTCTGCTGGGGCCTTAGCGAGAGGGACCCTCGTTTTCCTCTGTCTGTTTCTGCTGGGGCCTCAGCAAGAGGGTCCCCCTGGGGTACCCCTCTGCTGGGGACTCAGCAAGAGGGACCAGCACAGTCCCCCACCTCATTGTTGGGGCCTCAGTGAGAGGGTCACCCTCGGGAACCCCACTCTCTCTGCTGGGGCCTCAGCGAGAGGGTCCCCCTAGGGACCCACTCTGCTGTGGACACAGCGAGAGGATCCACCTCAACCCCCCCTACCTCACTGCTGGGGACTCAGCGAAAGGGTCCTCCTCAGGACCCCCTCTGCTGGAGCCTCAGCAAGAGGGACTCCCATAGCCTGATCCTCTCTCTCTGCTGGGGCTTCAGCGAGAGGGGCACCTGGCACCCCTCTCTCTCTTCTCTGTGGTGCCTCAGAGAGAAGTTACCCCTGGCCCCCCTCTCTCTGCTTAGGCCTCAACTACAGGGTACCCCTCCAGACCCCATCTCCTGGGGCTTTAGCTAAAGGGACCCCCAGCGACCCCTCCCTATCTGTTGGGGCCTCAGCGAGAGGGACCCCCAGAGCCACCACCCTCTCTGCTGGGGCCTCAGTGAGAGGATACACCTCAGGACCCACTCTGCTGAAGCCTCAGCGAGAGGGACCCCGGAGTCCCCCTCCCTATCTGCTAGGGCCTCAGCAAGAGGGTCCCCCTCGGGCCCCCCCTCTGTCTCTGCTGTGGTCTCAGCGAGAGGGTCCACCTCGGAACCAACTATGCAGGGGCCTCAGTGAGAGGGTCCCCATCGGGAACCCCTCTGCTGAGACTTCAGCGAGAGGATCCCCTTCGGACCCCCCTTTCTCTCTGCTTGGGCCTCTATGAGAGAGTCCCAGTAGGGACCCACTCGGCTAGGGCCTCAGCGAGAGGGACACCTGGAGCCCACCACCCTCTTTTCAGGGGCCTCAGCAAGAGGGTCCCCTCGAGACCCCTTCTGCTGGGGCGCCAGCGAAGGGCACCCAAGGAGCACCCCTAGCTCTCTGCTGGGACCTCAGGAAGAGGGTCCCCCTCGGACCCACACTCTGTCTGCTGGGGCCTCAGCGAGAGGGTCCGCCTCCGGACCCCCTCTGCTGAGGCTTCAGCGAGATCATTCCCCTCGGAACCCCTCTCTATCTGCTGGGGCCTCGGCAAGAGGGTCACCCTCGGACCCTCCCTCTCTTGCTGCTGTGGCCTCAGTGAGATGGTCCCCCTCGGGTCAACCTCTACTGGGGCCTCAGTGAGAGGGTCCCCCTCGGGAACCCCTCTGCTCAGGCCTCAGTGAGAGGGACCCATTCATTGCTGTGGCCTCAGTGAGAGGGACCCTCCCAGCCAGAGCCTATATCTCTGCTGGGGCCTCTGAGAGAGGTTCTGCCTCGGGACCCCATCTGCTGGGGCCCAAGCGAGTGGGACCCCCAGAAACCCCCTCCCTCGCTGCTAGGGCCTCATTGATATGGACACCCGAGTACCCCTCCATCTCTGCTGGGGCCTCAATGAGAGGGTCCCCCTCGGACACGCCCTCCCTTTCTGCTGGAGACTGAACGAAAGGGTCACCCTCTGGAGCGCCTCTGCTGGGGCCTCAGCGAGAGGGACTCCCTCGAGACCCCCTCTGCTAGGGCCTTAGCAAAAGGGACCCCCAGCGCACCCCTCCCTCGCTGCTTAGGCCTCCGTGAGAGAGTCCCACTAGGGACCCACTCTGATAGGACCTCAGCAACAGGGACACCTGGAGTCCCCCACCCTCTCTGCAGGAGACTCAGTGAGAGGGTCCCCTCAAGACCCCTTCTGCTGGGGTGCCAGCGAGAGGCACCCAAGGAGAAGCCCTCCCTCTCTGCTGGGACCTCAGGAAGAGGGTCCCCCTCGGACCCACATGCTCTCTCTCTGCTGGGGCCTCAGCGAGAGGATTCCCCTCGGGACCCCCTCTGCTGAGTCTTCAGTGAGAAGGTCCCCCTCGGACTCCCCTCTCTCTGCTGGGACGCCGAGAGAGGGTCCCCCTTGGGACCCACTCTGCTGGGGGCTCAGGGAGAGGGTCACTCTCGGACCCTCACTCCCTTTCTTGCTGCTGGGGCCTCAGTGAGAGGGTCCCCCTCGGGACCCCTTCTGCTGGGGCCTCAGCGAGAGGGACCCTCTCTTTGCTGGGGCCTAAGCGAGAGGAACCCTCACATCCAGAGCCTCTATCTCTGCTGGGGCCTCTGATTGATGTTCCGCCTCGGGACCCCGTCTGCTGGGGCCCAAGATAGTGGGACCCCCAGAGCTCCACTCCCTCGCTACTGGGGCCTCAGCGAGACCGACCCTGGAGCACCCCTTCATCTCTGCTGGGACCTCAGTTAGAGGTTCCCTCTCGGACACGCCCTTATTCTCTGCTGGTGCCTCAGCGAGAGGGTCACCCTCTGGAGCCACTGTGCTGGGGCCTCAGCAAGAGGGACTCCCTCGAGACCCCCTCTGCTGGGGCCTCAGCGAAAGGGACCCCCAGCGCACCCCTATCTCCTGGTGGTGCCTCAGCAAAAGGGTCCCCTTAGGACCCCCCTCTGCTGGGACCAGAGTGAGAGGTTTTCCCTTGGAACCCCCTCTGCAGTGGCCTCAGCGAGATCGTCCACCTTGGGACCTCCTCTGCTGGGGCCTCAGGGAGAAGGTCCCCCTCGGACCCTCCCTTCTTTGCTGGTCGGGCCTCAGGGAGAGTTCACCCTTGGGACCAGTGTGCTGGGGCCTCAGGGTGAGGGACCATCGGCCGCCCCGCTGTCTCTCTCTCTGCTGGGGGCTCAGCGAGAAGGTCCCACTCGGGACTCACTCTGCTGGAGCCTCAGTGAGCGGGACCCTTGCCTCCCCTAACTCCCCTCCATATCTGCTAGGGCATCTGCGAGACGATCCATCTCGGGAGCCCCTCTGCTGGGGACTCAGTGAGAGGAACCCCCAGCGAGCTCATCCCTCGCTGCTGTGACCTCAGCGAGAGGGTCCCCCTCGGGACCCCCTCTGCTGGCGCCTCAGCGAGAGGGAACTCCGGCGACACCTCCCTCGCTGCTGGGGCTTCAGCAAGAGGGACCCCTCGGGACCCCCTCTTCTGGGGCCTCAGCTAGAGGGACACCCCGAGCCTCCTAACCTCTCTGGTGGGGCTTAGGCGAGAAGGTACCATTTGATACAACCTCTGCTGGAGCCTCAGGAATAGTGTCCCACTCGGACTCCTCCTCTCTGTGCTGTGGCCTCAGCGAGAGGATACCACTGGGACCCGCTCTGCTGGGGCCTCAGCGAGATGATCCCCCATGGACCCCCCTCTCTCTCTGCCTAGGACTCAGTGAGAGGGTTCCTCTCGAACCCCTCTGCTGAGGCCTCATCGAGAGAGATAATCAGAGCCTGACCTCTCTCTCTGGGATTCAATGAGAGGGTCCCCCTCAGGACACTGTCTTCTTGGGCCTCAGTGAGAGGGACACTTGAGTCCCGCTATCTCTCTGCTGGGTTCTCCAAGAGAGGGTCCTCCTGGGGACCACCTCTCCTGGGGCCTCAGCGAGAGGGACCCCCTCGGGACCCCCTATGCTGGGGCATCAGCAGGTGGGTCCCCCTCGGACCACCCTCTCTCTCATGGGGCCTCAGTGAGAGGGACCCCCTCGGGAGCCCCTCTGCTCTTGCCTCAGCGAGAGTAACCCTCTGACCTCCCCTCCCTCTGTTTTGGGTCTTCAGTGAGAGGGTCCATGTCGGGAACCCCTCTGCTGGGGCCTCAGCGAGAGGGTCTTCCTCAGACCACCCCTCCATCTCTGCTGGTGCCTATGTCAGAGGTTAACCCTCAGTCAGGTATATTAGGCCTTTATAAATTACGTAATTATGTTAGTATTTGTGAAGCACCCCTCTCTTTATCTTGTCTTTCTGCTATGAGCACCAGGTTCCGACATTTCCTGCCAGTTTCTATCATAACCAGACTATCAGACTGTATGGTGTGTGACCCCAGCTGTTGGGGGTCTGGCCCTCCCTTTATAAATAGCATAATCTCTGCCCGTGCTTTTGCTTATCATTTCCCTGTTTTACCACAGGGAAAATACCCACCTTCTCTACGTGGCAGCTTTGTGGGGTTTGGACATGACTGGCAAGCACCCCATTTTTTCTTCTTTAGGAATGCAATGATTCCTGTGGAATCTATTAGTTCCATCATTCCTCTGAACTTGAGGACTCGCTCACATGGGTGAACCTCAGCTCCTTGAATTTGAAGCTTGTGTCTGCCTGTGCTATCCCCATGTTTCTCTCTCACATACAGAAAACACCTCTGAAGTAAATGACACCACGTTCCAGTGCACCCTGACAGCATGCTGGAATGGCAATTGCAATTCTGCTGTTCTTCAGCCCCTGCCCTGAATCCTGCCTGTGCCTGTTGGGACTGACGGAGAGGCCTCTGTTGGCCTGATAAAGAATAAAAGAGACTGGCATAGTGGCGACCACCATAGCCAGTACATCAGCAGCTGCCACCACCAGTTACCTTGGTGACAATGAACAAGGTTGTGGTACAGACTGCCAGAGTTATGGAACAATAGGACTTTACTGATGCACATGAGCGGGTTGATCTTTTGGCAGAGGAACAGCAGAGTCTGTGAGATTGGGTCTAGGCGTCTTGTACCCCATCGTATGCCTTTTTGTGTGCAACACCTATGCAAGTGCAAAATGCTTCCCAAGCCCGGGAACTGCTGTCTGCTCATTGCTACTGAGCTAAAGATACTCCTATGGTCAAGGCCTCTTGTTCCCCATCATATGCTTTATGTATGTTTCACCTGTGTAGTGCTGTTTCCCAAGCACTAGGGGAACGGGCTTGGGGCTAAAAGCACCTGGTCTAATTGGGCTCAGCTGCATGCAATGTTCTGCACATGATGGCGTGGGGAAAAGAGCAAAATGGGAAGACTTCAGAGACTTCCACCATCTCGGTTCTTGTGTCGGAGACTCATGCACAGACCTGCACCGTGTCCACGAACTGTTTCTTCTGGACGGAACAAATTTTCTCTTCTTCATGGCATCCTAGGAAACATTTGTGGGATGAGGCATCTTGGTGGTGTATATTGGAAGCAGGAATTTGGCCCCACAGCCTCCTACCACCAGGCACTGCCCTCTTGTTCACCAAGGAATGCTTCACCCTCCTCCAGGGCATCCTGGATTCAAGACTCTTTCTGCTGCAGACCACCTGTGGACCATCAACTGCCACTGATGTGCCACCTGAACCAAGAAACCCCAACAGCTGACGTGTATTCTCCACAGAGGCTTTCTCACCAGGACAGGCAGAGTAGCAGCATGCCTGGATGCCTTGTTGGTGCCCGCTGCTCTCTCAGCACGGAACAGCCAATGTTGTGCCAGCAAGGGGGACAGGTACGTTCAGCGGCCTGTTGAAGGAGCTGCTGAAGAAACTGGTAAGGGATGGAGTCGGGTGGTGCGGGTTTTGGTGGTTGGGAGGGGTCCTAATGTGTCAAGCCTCAGCCTGTGAGGCTTGTGTGCAGTTCAGCTGTATGGGTGCTGCTTCAAGACCTGACAGCATCCTCTGCAGTCCAGCTCCCTACCAATGGTGTTGGGAGAGCAGCGGAGGATGGCACAGGGGCTTGTGCCCCTGTGGCCCTGTGCCCCTGAGGGACATGTGGAAGAAGCTCCTGGTTCCCGGGTTTGTCCTGGCCCAGCCACATCTAGCTCTGGTGGTGGTCCCTGCGGAAGTGAGGCAGCAGATGCAAGGAAGATTGCTCTCTCTCCTTCTCTGTTCCTTTGTGCTCCAAGCATAAAGGACAGATACAGGCAGACAAGAAGGCAGGAAGAGAGAGATTGCTATTCGCCTCCTGGCAGGGAGTGTGCTGTGTGCTGTGTGCTGTGCTGTGACTCTAGACTGCTTTTGTCTGCCAATGCAGACCCCAAGGGTGTGCGTAGGGCTTCCGCCCTGAGACTCCTGTGCAAGATCGCCAAAGAGTGTTCTTGAGAGTGAATTTCTCTCAAGCCAGGTTTGTTTCCCTTGTTTGTGCAGGAGAGCCTGGAGGAGCGTCCTGCAGTGAGTCCTGCTGTCCACGAGAGGGCGCATAAGCTGCCCTTTCTCCCCCTGGTTGGGCTCATTTCTTTTGAACACTAGACAGCCAAGCCCCAGCCATCCTAGTGTCAGGTGGGGGTCCTGGAGAGTGTTCCTGGATACTTGTTACTGGTTATTGGGGTAAGGCTGAAAAGCCCAAAACGAAGGTCCAGGAGGGGGTGGAGGATGATTGTGGTCTTGTATCAGCCTGGAACTCTGTGCTAGGATGTGGCTGTGTCTTCACCATTAAGGTACCACATAGGACATGGGGAGAGCACTGGGAGCTGGAGTTCCACATTAGGGCACCCAGAGGCCCTGTGGTAGATGCAGTCCCATGTCAGCGTGCCCACAGTCCCTATGGGAGCTGGAGACTCACATTAGCGTGCTCATGGGCCTCTGAGAGCAGGAGACCCATGTCAATGTGCACATGGGCCCTCTCGGATACTGAGTCCTACTTCAGCGTGCCCATGTGTCCTGTTGGGAATTGGGGTCTCATGTCACTGTGCCCATGGGTCTTGTAGGAGCTTGATACAAACGTCAGTGTGCCCACAGGCACTCTGGGTGTTGGAGTCCCACGTCAGTGTGCAGAAGGACCCTCTGTTACCTGGAGTTACTCACTAGCATTGATCTTTCGAAGATGAGCTCCCCAGAAACCTTGCCACTACACACCTTCATCACAAAGCACCCTTGGGGACAGGGCCTGGGCTTTCGTTAGTAAGTGCAACTGCTCCCCGATGGGCTGCAGAGAGGCCTTCGTGTATTATTGCATGTGTGGGGTGGCAGTTAGGGTGATACAGCACTCGGCCTTCCTCTGCCTAGCTGGGTGGTGTCTGGGCTTGTGGGATTCTAAGGATGGAACAGTGGAAGGACGAGTAAGCACCAAAGGACACCAGTCATCTGGAATAGGAAGTCCCAGGCCTTAGCTTCTGCGAGAGCACCCTGGGACATGCAGTCCCACTTTCCAGCAGATAGGGCGGTGGCCTGGGAGCCACCAAGACCTGCACAAAATAGGCCCTCCCATGCCATGGGCAGGCATGGGCTCACGAACAATTTTGCCTTCTTCAGGGCATCCTAGAAACAACTTGGGGGGGGGGATAGGCATCTCCATTGTGTATATTGGAGGCAGGAATTTGGCCCCACAACCTCCTACCAGATGCCATTGGCCTTTCGTTCACCAGGGAATGATTCACCCTCCTCCAGGGGCATCCTGGATTCAAGACTCTTTCTCTTGCAGGCCACCTGGGGACCATCAGATGCCACTGATGTGCCATCTGCCACAAGACACCTCAACAGGTGACGTATACTCTCCACAGAGTTCCTTCTCACCAGGACAGGTAGAGTAGCAGCATGCCTGGATGCCCTGTTTGTGCCCTCTGCTCTCACTGCACGGAACATCAAAAGTTACGCAAGGCTGGAGGACAAGTACATTCATGGGCCTGGTGAAGGAGCTGCTGAAAAATGCTGCTAGGGGTGCAATCGGTGGAGTGGGTTGGTGTGGTGCTGCGTGGTGTCTGAGGGCCTCAAGCCTCAGCCTGCCAGGCAGATGGCCTGTATGGTTGCTGCTTAAAGTCCTGACTGCTTCCCCTGCAGTCTAGCTCCCTGCCGATGGTGCTGGGAGAGCAGTGGAGGATGGCGCAGGGGCTTGTGCCCCTGTGCCCCTGTGCCCCTTTGGGACATGTGGAGGAAGCTGCTAGTTCCCAGGCTTGTCCTGGCCCAGCCACATCTAGCTCTGGTGGTGGTGCTTGGGGAAGTGAGGCAGCAGATGCAAGAAAGATTGCTCTCTCTCACTCTCTGTTTCTTTGTGCTTCAAATAAAACAGGACAGATCCAGACAGGCATGCAGGAGAGAAGGAAGTGAAAGAAAGCTGCTTTCCTGGGAGGTGGGGAGTGTGCTGTGTGCTCTAGACTGCTTTTGTCTGCCAATGCAGACCCCAAGACTTCTGTCCGGGGACTTCTGTGCAACCTCTCCAAAGCGTGTCCTTGAGAGTGAATTTCTCTTAGGCTGGGTTTGTTTCCCTTGTTTGTGCAGGAGAGCCTGGAGGGGCATCCTGCAGTGAGTCCTGCTGGCCATGAGGCGCATAAGCTGCCCTTTCTACCCCTGGTTGGCTGAGGCATTTTGAGCACTAGAAGGTCCAGCCCCAGCCATCCTAGTGTCAGGTGGAGGTCCTGGACAGAATTCCTTTATATGTGTCCCTTGAAGATTGGGCTCCAAGCCCGAACAGCCTGCATACGAAGGATCAGGAGGGTGTGGAGGACGCTTGTGGCCTTGCATCAGGCCAGGCCTCTGTGCTAGGAAGTGGCTGTCTGTCTTCACCAGCAAGGTACAACCTAGGGCACAAGGAGAACTAGAAGCTGGACTTCCACATCACGTACCCCAGAGGCCCTGAGGGACCGGGAGTCCCAGTCAGTAAGCCTACAAACCCTATGGGAGCTGGAATCCCATGTGAGTGTGCCCACAGACACTCTGGGAGCTGGAGTCCCACACCAGTGTGCCCATGGGCCCCGTGAGACCAGGGGTCCATGTCTGTGTACCCACGAGCCCTCTTGGACTTCGATCCTAATTCAGCATTCCCCAATCCCTGTGAAAACTGGGGTCCCACGTCTGTGTGTCCATGGACCCTCTGAGACTGGAATTACACACCAGCTGACTAGCACTGATGGTTCGCAGATGAGGTACCTGGAATCCTTCCCGGAATCCGGAAGCAGAGGAACCTCCTCCCTGCTGGAGTTCAGCAGCAGAGGACCATCCTCCATGCTGGGGATGGAAGCAGAGGACCCTCCACCCTGCTTGGGTGCAGCAGCAGAGGACCCTAATCCCTGCAGGATCCAGCAACAGAGGACCCTCCTCCCTGGTGCTGGACACAGCAGAGAGTAAGCATCAGAGGTCCTTCCCCTCTGCTGTGGTCCAGCACCCAAGGACCATCCTCTCTGCTGGACCGAGGCAGAGAGGAAGACGCAGAGGACCCTTCTCTCTGCTGGGTTCCAGCAGAAGAGGACCCTCCTCTGCAGTTGGTGTCCGGAACCACAGGACCTATTCTGCTTCTGGGGTCCGAAGAAGAAGACACTCCTCTGCTGCTGGATTCTGGCACGAGAGGACCCTCCTCTGCTGTTGGTGTCTGGCAACAGTGGAGCCTCCTCAGCTGCTGGGGCCCATCAGCAGAGGACACTCCACTGCTGCTGGGGTCCGGCAGCAGAGGAACCCCCACTCAGCTGGGGTCCAGCAGCAGAGGACCCTTTTTTCTGCTGGGGTCTAGCACGACAGGACACTCTTCTCTGCTAGTTTCCAGCAGAGAGAAAGCAATAGAGGACCCCCCCCCCATCTGCGGGAGTCTGGCAGCAGAGGACCCTCCTCTCCTTCTGGATTTCAGCAGCACAGGACTTTCGTCTGCTGATGGACCCCAGCAGAGAGGAAGCAGCAGAGGACCCTCCTCTCCTGCTGGACAACAAAGAGAGGAAGTAGCAGAGGAACCTCCTGTTTTTCTGGGGTCTGGCAGCAGAAAACCCTCCAACCTGTTGTTGTCTGGCAGCAGAGGCACTTCCACAGTGCTGGGGTGGAGCAGAGAGGAATTAGCATAGAAACCTCCTCCATGCTGTGGTCCAGCCGCAGAGGACCCTCTTCTGCAGCGGGACCCCAGCAGAGAGGAAGATGCAGAGGATCCTCGTCTCCTGCTGGACCCCAAAGAGAGGACAAAGCAGAGAACCCTGCTCTCTGCTGGGGTCCGGCAGCAGAGGACACTCCTCCCTGCTGGGGTCATGCAGCAGAGGACCCTAATCCCTGCTGGGATCCGACAGCAGAGGATCCTCCTCTCTACTGGGTTCCGACAACAGAGGACCCTCCTCCATGCTGGGTTCCGGCAACAGAGGACACTTCTCTGCTGCTGGGTTCGGCACAAGTGGACCCCCCTCAGATGCTGGGTTCTGGTAGCAAAGAATCCTCCTCTTTGCTGGGTTCCGGCAGCCGAGGACCCTCCTCCATGCTGGGGTCTGGAAGGAGAGGACACCCCTCTGCTCCTGGGATCTGGCACCAGAGGATCCTCCTCTGCTGCTGAGGTCCGGCAGCAGAGAATTCTCCTCCCTGCTGGGGTACGGCAGCAGGGGACCCTCCTCCATGCTGGGGTCTGGCAGCAGGGGACCCTCCTGCCTGCTGGGGTCCAACAGCAGAGGACCCTCCTCTTCTGCGGGACCCCTGCAGCAGAGGTGCTCCCCTGCTACTAGACCATAGCAGAAAAGAAGTTGCAGAGGACCCTCCCCTCATGCTGGGCATCAAAGAGAGGAAGCAGTAGAGGACACTCCTGTTCTGCTGGGGTCTGGCAGCACAGGACCAACCTCCGTGGCTGGGGCCCGGCAGCAGAGGACCCTCCTCAGTATAAGCGTCAGGGAGCATAGGAGCCTCCTCTCCTACTGGGGTCCAGCACCAGAGGACACTCTTCCCTGATGGACTTGGGTCCAGCAGCAGGGTCCCTCCTGTCTGCTGGAGTCCGGCAGCAAATGACCCTCCTCTGCTGGGGTACAGCAGCAGAGGACCCTCCTCTCTGCTGATGTTCGGCACCAGAGCACCCTCTTCTCTGCTGAGGTCTGGGAGCAAAGGACCCTCCTCTCTGCTGGGGGGTCTGGCAGTGGAGGACCCTCCTCTCTTCTGTGGTCCTGCACCAGAGGATCCTCTTCTGCTCCTGGGGTTCCGCACCAGAGGACCCACCTTCCTGCTGCTGGTGTCTGGGCCCAGAGGACACTCCTCTACTGCTGGGGTCTGGCACCAGAGGACCTTCCTCTGTTGCTGGGGTCTGGCAGCAGCGGATCTTCCACCCGGCTAGTGTCCCGCAGCAGAGGATCTCAACTGCTGCTGGGGATGGCACCAGAGGACCCACCTCTCTGCTGTTGGGATCTAGCACAAGGGGACCCTCCTCTCTGCTGGGGTCCAGCAGCAGAAGACAGTCATCTCTGCTGGGATCCGGAAGCAGTGAACACTCCTCTGCTGCTGGTGTCCGGCAGCAAGGGACACACCCATACTGCTGGGGTCTGGCAGCAGAGGACACTCCTCTTCTGGTGGGGGTCAACAGAATAGAACCTTTGTCTCTGCTTGGGTATGGCAGCAGAGAACCATACACTCTGCTGGGGTCCCTCACGGAGGACCCTCCTCTCTGCTGGGGTCTGGCAGCAGAGGACCCTCCTGTTTGCTGGGGTCTGCCATCTGAGAACCTTCGTCTCTGATGCGGTCTGGCAGCAGAGGACCCACCTCCCTGCTGGGGTCCAGCAGTGGATGAGCCTACTCTATTGCTGGGGTCTGGCAGCAGATAACACTCATCCCTCTTGTGTTCCAGCAGCAGAGGACTCTCCTTTCTGCTGGGTTCCGACAGCAGAGGACCCTCCTCTGCTGCTGAACCCCAGCAGAGAGAAGGCATCAGAGGAGCCTCTTCTCTGCTGGGGTCCAGCATCAGAGGACCCTTCTTTCTGCTGGACCCCAGCAGAGAGGAAGCCGCAGAGGACCTTCTTCTCTGTTGGGGTCCGGCACAGGAGGACCCTCCTCTCTGCTGGGTTCCTGCAGCACAGGAACCCCTTCTTCTGCTGGGGTCTGGTACCAGAGGACCACCCTCTGCTGCTGGAGAGGACCCTGCTCTTCTGTTGGGGTCCGACAGTAAAGGACCCTCCTCCACGCTGGGATTCGTCACCAGAGAACCCTCCTCTGCTGCTGGACCCCACTAGAAACAGCAGAGGACTCTCCTCTCTGCCATGATCTAGTACGAGAGGATCCTCCTCTCTGCTGGGGTCTAGCACGAGAGGACACTCCTCTCTGTTGCGCTCCAGCAGACAGGAAGCAGCAGAGGACCCTGTTCTCTGTTGGTGTCCGACACAGTTGGACCCTCCTCTCTGCGGGGGTCCAGTACCAGAGGACCCACCTCTACGCTGGGGTCAAACAGCAGAGGACCCTCTTATCTGCTCTACCCCACTAGAGAGGCAGCAGCAGTGGACCCTCCTCTCTGCTGGGGTCCGGTACCAAAGGACCATCATCTCTGCTGGGGTCCGGCAGCACTGGACCCTCCTCTCTGCAGTGGTCTAGCACGAGAGGACCCTCGTCTTTGCTAGGGTCCATCAGCGAGGAAGCAACCGAGGACCCTACTCTCCTGCTGGATCCAAACAGCAGAGGACTCTACTCTGATGCTGGACTCCAGCAGAGAAGAACCTACAGAGGACAATTCTCTAATGCTGGATACCAAAGTGAGGAAGCAGCAAAGGACCCTCCTCTCTACTGGGGTCCAGCAGCAGAGGACCCTCCACTAATGCTGCGTCCGGCAGCAGAGGAGTGTCCTCTGCTTTTGGACCCAAGCAGAGGGGAAGCAGCAGTGGACCCGATTCTGCTGCTTGACCCCAGCAGAGAGGAAGCAGCACTGGACCCTCGTCTCTGCTGGGTTCCAGCAGAAGAGGACCCTCCTCTGCAGCTGGTGTCCGGAACCACAGGACCTACTCTGCTTCTGGGGTCCGGTAGAAGAAGACACTCCTCTGCTGCTGGGTTCTGGCACGAGAGGACCCTCCTCTACTGTTGGAGTCCGGCACCAGAGGACCCTCCTCTGCTGCTTTGGTGCGGAACACAAGGACCCTCCTCTGCTGTTGGAGTCTGGCAACAGTGGAGCCTCCTCAGCTGCTGGGGCCCATCAGCAGAGGACACTCCACTGCTGCTGGGGTCCGGCAGCAGAGGAACCCCCACTCAGCTGGGGTCCAGCAGCAGAGGACCCTTTTTTCTGCTGGGGTCTAGCACGACAGGACACTCGTCTCTGCTAGTTTCCAGCAGAGAGGAAGCAATAGAGGACCCCCGCCCCTCTGCGGGAGTCTGGCAGCAGAGGACCCTCCTCTCCTTCTGGATTTCAGCAGCACAGGACTTTCGTCTGCTGATGGACCCCAGCAGAGAGGAAGCAGCAGAGGACCCTCCTCTCCTGCTGGACAACAAAGAGAGGAAGTAGCAGAGGAACCTCCTGTTTTTCTGGGGTCTGGCAGCAGAAAACCCTCCAACCTGTTGTTGTCTGGCAGCAGAGGCACTTCCACAGTGCTGGGGTGGAGCAGAGAGGAATTAGCATAGAAACCTCCTCCATGCTGTGGTCCAGCCGCAGAGGACCCTCTTCTGCAGCGGGACCCCAGCAGAGAGGAAGATGCAGAGGATCCTCGTCTCCTGCTGGACCCCAAAGAGAGGACAAAGCAGAGAACCCTGCTCTCTGCTGGGGTCATGCAGCAGAGGACACTCCTCCCTGCTGGGGTCATGCAGCAGAGGACCCTAATCCCTGCTGGGATCCGACAGCAGAGGACCCTCCTCTCTACTGGGTTCCGACAACAGAGGACCCTCCTCCATGCTGGGTTCCGGCAACAGAGGACACTTCTCTGCTGCTGGGTTCGGCACAAGTGGACCCCCCTCAGATACTGGGTTCTGGTAGCAAAGAATCCTCCTCTTTGCTGGGTTTCGGCAGCCGAGGACCCTCCTCCATGCTGGGGTCAGGAAGGAGAGGACACCCCTCTGCTCCTGGGATCTGGCACCAGAGGATCCTCCTCTGCTGCTGAGGTCCGGCAGCAGAGAATTCTCCTCCCTGCTGGGGTACGGCAGCAGGGGACCCTCCTCCATGCTGGGGTCTGGCAGCAGGGGACCCTCCTGCCTGCTGGGGTCCAACAGCAGAGGACCCTCCTCTTCTGCGGGACCCCTGCAGCAGAGGTGCTCCCCTGCTACTAGACCATAGCAGAAAAGAAGTTGCAGAGGACCCTCCCCTCATGCTGGGCATCAAAGAGAGGAAGCAGCAGAGGACACTCCTGTTCTGCTGGGGTCTGGCAGCACAGGACCAACCTCCGTGGCTGGGGCCCGGCAGCAGAGGACCCTCCTCAGTATAAGCGTCAGGGAGCATAGGAGCCTCCTCTCCTACTGGGGTCCAGCACCAGAGGACACTCTTCCCTGATGGACTTGGGTCCAGCAGCAGGGTCCCTCCTGTCTGCTGGAGTCCGGCAGCAAATGACCCTCCTCTCTGCTGGGGTACAGCAGCAGAGGACCCTCCTCTCTGCTGATGTTCGGCACCAGAGCACCCTCTTCTCTGCTGAGGTCTGGGAGCAAAGGACCCTCCTCTCTGCTGGGGGGTCTGGCAGTGGAGGACCCTCCTCTCTTCTGTGGTCCTGCACCAGAGGATCCTCTTCTGCTCCTGGGGTTCCGCACCAGAGGACCCACCTTCCTGCTGCTGGTGTCTGGGCCCAGAGGACACTCCTCTACTGCTGGGGTCTGGCACCAGAGGACCTTCCTCTGTTGCTGGGGTCTGGCAGCAGCGGATCTTCCACCCGGCTAGTGTCCCGCAGCAGAGGATCTCAACTGCTGCTGGGGATGGCACCAGAGGACCCACCTCTCTGCTGTTGGGATCTAGCACAAGGGGACCCTCCTCTCTGCTGGGGTCCAGCAGCAGAAGACAGTCATCTCTGCTGGGATCCGGAAGCAGTGAACACTCCTCTGCTGCTGGTGTCCGGCAGCAAGGGACACACCCATACTGCTGGGGTCTGGCAGCAGAGGACACTCCTCTTCTGGTGGGGGTCAACAGAATAGAACCTTTGTCTCTGCTTGGGTATGGCAGCAGAGAACCATACACTCTGCTGGGGTCCCTCACGGAGGACCCTCCTCTCTGCTGGGGTCTGGCAGCAGAGGACCCTCCTGTTTGCTGGGGTCTGCCATCTGAGAACCTTCGTCTCTGATGCGGTCTGGCAGCAGAGGACCCACCTCCCTGCTGGGGTCCAGCAGTGGATGAGCCTACTCTATTGCTGGGGTCTGGCAGCAGATAACACTCATCCCTCTTGTGTTCCAGCAGCAGAGGACTCTCCTTTCTGCTGGGTTCCGACAGCAGAGGACCCTCCTCTGCTGCTGAACCCCAGCAGAGAGAAGGCATCAGAGGAGCCTCTTCTCTGCTGGGGTCCAGCATCAGAGGACCCTTCTTTCTGCTGGACCCCAGCAGAGAGGAAGCCGCAGAGGACCTTCTTCTCTGTTGGGGTCCGGCACAGGAGGACCCTCCTCTCTGCTGGGTTCCTGCAGCACAGGAACCCCTTCTTCTGCTGGGGTCTGGTACCAGAGGACCACCCTCTGCTGCTGGAGAGGACCCTGCTCTTCTGTTGGGGTCCGACAGTAAAGGACCCTCCTCCACGCTGGGATTCGTCACCAGAGAACCCTCCTCTGCTGCTGGACCCCACTAGAAACAGCAGAGGACTCTCCTCTCTGCCATGATCTAGTACGAGAGGATCCTCCTCTCTGCTGGGGTCTAGCACGAGAGGACACTCCTCTCTGTTGCGCTCCAGCAGACAGGAAGCAGCAGAGGACCCTGTTCTCTGTTGGTGTCCGACACAGTTGGACCCTCCTCTCTGCGGGGGTCCAGTACCAGAGGACCCACCTCTACGCTGGGGTCAAACAGCAGAGGACCCTCTTATCTGCTCTACCCCACTAGAGAGGCAGCAGCAGTGGACCCTCCTCTCTGCTGGGGTCCGGTACCAAAGGACCATCATCTCTGCTGGGGTCCGGCAGCACTGGACCCTCCTCTCTGCAGTGGTCTAGCACGAGAGGACCCTCGTCTTTGCTAGGGTCCATCAGCGAGGAAGCAACCGAGGACCCTACTCTCCTGCTGGATCCAAACAGCAGAGGACTCTACTCTGATGCTGGACTCCAGCAGAGAAGAACCTACAGAGGACAATTCTCTAATGCTGGATACCAAAGTGAGGAAGCAGCAAAGGACCCTCCTCTCTACTGGGGTCCAGCAGCAGAGGACCCTCCACTAATGCTGCGTCCGGCAGCAGAGGAGTGTCCTCTGCTTTTGGACCCAAGCAGAGGGGAAGCAGCAGTGGACCCGATTCTGCTGCTTGACCCCAGCAGAGAGGAAGCAGCACTGGACCCTCGTCTCTGCTGGGTTCCAGCAGAAGAGGACCCTCCTCTGCAGCTGGTGTCCGGAACCACAGGACCTACTCTGCTTCTGGGGTCCGGTAGAAGAAGACACTCCTCTGCTGCTGGGTTCTGGCACGAGAGGACCCTCCTCTACTGTTGGAGTCCGGCACCAGAGGACCCTCCTCTGCTGCTTTGGTGCGGAACACAAGGACCCTCCTCTGCTGTTGGAGTCTGGCAACAGTGGAGCCTCCTCAGCTGCTGGGGCCCATCAGCAGAGGACACTCCACTGCTGCTGGGGTCCGGCAGCAGAGGAACCCCCACTCAGCTGGGGTCCAGCAGCAGAGGACCCTTTTTTCTGCTGGGGTCTAGCACGACAGGACACTCGTCTCTGCTAGTTTCCAGCAGAGAGGAAGCAATAGAGGACCCCCGCCCCTCTGCGGGAGTCTGGCAGCAGAGGACCCTCCTCTCCTTCTGGATTTCAGCAGCACAGGACTTTCGTCTGCTGATGGACCCCAGCAGAGAGGAAGCAGCAGAGGACCCTCCTCTCCTGCTGGACAACAAAGAGAGGAAGTAGCAGAGGAACCTCCTGTTTTTCTGGGGTCTGGCAGCAGAAAACCCTCCAACCTGTTGTTGTCTGGCAGCAGAGGCACTTCCACAGTGCTGGGGTGGAGCAGAGAGGAATTAGCATAGAAACCTCCTCCATGCTGTGGTCCAGCCGCAGAGGACCCTCTTCTGCAGCGGGACCCCAGCAGAGAGGAAGATGCAGAGGATCCTCGTCTCCTGCTGGACCCCAAAGAGAGGACAAAGCAGAGAACCCTGCTCTCTGCTGGGGTCATGCAGCAGAGGACACTCCTCCCTGCTGGGGTCATGCAGCAGAGGACCCTAATCCCTGCTGGGATCCGACAGCAGAGGACCCTCCTCTCTACTGGGTTCCGACAACAGAGGACCCTCCTCCATGCTGGGTTCCGGCAACAGAGGACACTTCTCTGCTGCTGGGTTCGGCACAAGTGGACCCCCCTCAGATACTGGGTTCTGGTAGCAAAGAATCCTCCTCTTTGCTGGGTTTCGGCAGCCGAGGACCCTCCTCCATGCTGGGGTCAGGAAGGAGAGGACACCCCTCTGCTCCTGGGATCTGGCACCAGAGGATCCTCCTCTGCTGCTGAGGTCCGGCAGCAGAGAATTCTCCTCCCTGCTGGGGTACGGCAGCAGGGGACCCTCCTCCATGCTGGGGTCTGGCAGCAGGGGACCCTCCTGCCTGCTGGGGTCCAACAGCAGAGGACCCTCCTCTTCTGCGGGACCCCTGCAGCAGAGGTGCTCCCCTGCTACTAGACCATAGCAGAAAAGAAGTTGCAGAGGACCCTCCCCTCATGCTGGGCATCAAAGAGAGGAAGCAGCAGAGGACACTCCTGTTCTGCTGGGGTCTGGCAGCACAGGACCAACCTCCGTGGCTGGGGCCCGGCAGCAGAGGACCCTCCTCAGTATAAGCGTCAGGGAGCATAGGAGCCTCCTCTCCTACTGGGGTCCAGCACCAGAGGACACTCTTCCCTGATGGACTTGGGTCCAGCAGCAGGGTCCCTCCTGTCTGCTGGAGTCCGGCAGCAAATGACCCTCCTCTCTGCTGGGGTACAGCAGCAGAGGACCCTCCTCTCTGCTGATGTTCGGCACCAGAGCACCCTCTTCTTTGCTGAGGTCTGGGAGCAAAGGACCCTCCTCTCTGCTGGGGGGTCTGGCAGTGGAGGACCCTCCTCTCTTCTGTGGTCCTGCACCAGAGGATCCTCTTCTGCTCCTGGGGTTCCGCACCAGAGGACCCACCTTCCTGCTGCTGGTGACTGGGCCCAGAGGACACTCCTCTACTGCTGGGGTCTGGCACCAGAGGACCTTCCTCTGTTGCTGGGGTCTGGCAGCAGCGGATCTTCCACCCGGCTAGTGTCCTGCAGCAGAGGATCTCAACTGCTGCTGGGGATGGCACCAGAGGACCCACCTCTCTGCTGTTGGGATCTAGCACAAGGGGACCCTCCTCTCTGCTGGGGTCCAGCAGCAGAAGACAGTCATCTCTGCTGGGATCCGGAAGCAGTGAACACTCCTCTGCTGCTGGTGTCCGGCAGCAAGGGACACACCCCTACTGCTGGGGTCTGGCAGCAGAGGACACTCCTCTTCTGGTGGGGGTCAACAGAATAGAACCTTTGTCTCTGCTTGGGTACGGCAGCAGAGAACCATACACTCTGCTGGGGTCCCTCACGGAGGACCCTCCTCTCTGCTGGGGTCTGGCAGCAGAGGACCCTCCTGTTTGCTGGGGTCTGCCATCTGAGAACCTTCGTCTCTGATGCGGTCTGGCAGCAGAGGACCCACCTCCCTGCTGGGGTCCAGCAGTGGATGAGCCTACTCTATTGCTGGGGTCTGGCAGCAGATAACACTCATCCCTCTTGTGTTCCAGCAGCAGAGGACTCTCCTTTCTGCTGGGTTCCGACAGCAGAGGACCCTCCTCTGCTGCTGAACCCCAGCAGAGAGAAGGCATCAGAGGAGCCTCTTCTCTGCTGGGGTCCAGCATCAGAGGACCCTTCTTTCTGCTGGACCCCAGCAGAGAGGAAGCCGCAGAGGACCTTCTTCTCTGTTGGGGTCCGGCACAGGAGGACCCTCCTCTCTGCTGGGTTCCTGCAGCACAGGAGCCCCTTCTTCTGCTGGGGTCTGGTACCAGAGGACCACCCTCTGCTGCTGGAGAGGACCCTGCTCTTCTGTTGGGGTCCGACAGTAAAGGACCCTCCTCCACGCTGGGATTCGTCACCAGAGAACCCTCCTCTGCTGCTGGACCCCACTAGAAACAGCAGAGGACTCTCCTCTCTGCCATGATCTAGTACGAGAGGATCCTCCTCTCTGCTGGGGTCTAGCACGAGAGGACACTCCTCTCTGTTGCGCTCCAGCAGACAGGAAGCAGCAGAGGACCCTGTTCTCTGTTGGTGTCCAGCACAGTTGGACCCTCCTCTCTGCTGGGGTCCAGTACCAGAGGACCCACCTCTACGCTGGGGTCAAACAGCAGAGGACCCTCTTATCTGCTCTACCCCACTAGAGAGGCAGCAGCAGTGGACCCTCCTCTCTGCTGGGGTCCGGCAGCACTGGACCCTCATCTCTGCTGGGGTCCGGCAGCACTGGACCCTCCTCTCTGCAGTGGTCTAGCACGAGAGGACCCTCGTCTTTGCTAGGGTCCATCAGCGAGGAAGCAACCGAGGTCCCTACTCTCCTGCTGGATCCAAACAGCAGAGGACTCTACTCTGATGCTGGACTCCAGCAGAGAAGAACCTACAGAGGACAATTCTCTAATGCTGGATACCAAAGTGAGGAAGCAGCACTGGACCCTCCTCTCTGCTGGGGTCCAGCAACAGAGGACCCTCCACTAATGCTGCGTCCGGCAGCAGAGGAGTGTCCTCTGCAGTTGGACCCCAGCAGAGGGGAAGCAGCAGTGGACCCGATTCTGCTGCTTGACCCCAGCAGAGAGGAAGCAGCACTGGACCCTCGTCTCTGCTGGGGTCCAGCAGCAGGGACCCTTCTCTCTGCTGGGTTCCAGCAGAAGAGGACCCTCCTCTGCAGCTGGTGTCCGGAACCACAGGACCTACTCTGCTTCTGGGGTCCGGTAGAAGAAGACCCTCCTCTGCTGCTGGGTTCTGGCACGAGAGGACCCTCCTCTGCTGTTGGAGTCCGGCACCAGAGGACCCTCCTCTGCTGCTTTGGTGCGGAACACAAGGACCCTCCTCTGCTGTTGGAGTCTGGCAACAGTGGAGCCTCCTCAGCTGCTGGGGCCCATCAGCAGAGGACACTCCACTGCTGCTGGGGTCCGGCAGCAGAGGAAACTCCTCTCAGCTGGGGTCCAGCAGCAGAGGACCCTTTTTTTCTGCTGGGGTCTAGCACGACAGGACACTCGTCTCTGCTAGTTTCCAGCAGAGAGGAAGCAATAGAGGACCCCCCCCCCCCCCCGTCTGCGGGAGTCTGGCAGCAGAGGACCCTCCTCTCCTTCTGGATTTCAGCAGCACAGGACTTTCGTCTGCTGATGGACCCCAGCAGAGAGGAAGCAGCAGAGGACCCTCCTCTCCTGCTGGACAACAAAGAGAGGAAGTAGCAGAGGAACCTCCTGTTTTTCTGGGGTCTGGCAGCAGAAAACCCTCCAACCTGTTGTTGTCTGGCAGCAGAGGCACTTCCACAGTGCTGGGGTGGAGCAGAGAGGAATTAGCATAGAAACCTCCTCCATGCTGTGGTCCAGCCGCAGAGGACCCTCTTCTGCAGCGGGACCCCAGCAGAGAGGAAGATGCAGAGGATCCTCGTCTCCTGCTGGACCCCAAAGGGAGGACAAAGCAGAGAACCCTGCTCTCTGCTGGGGTCCGGCAGCAGAGGACACTCCTCCCTGCTGGGGTCATGCAGCAGAGGACCCTAATCCCTGCTGGGATCCGACAGCAGAGGACCCTCCTCTCTACTGGGTTCTGACAACAGAGGACCCTCCTCCATGCTGGGTTCCGGCAACAGAGGACACTTCTCTGCTGCTGGGTTCGGCACAAGTGGACCCCCCTCAGATGCTGGGTTCTGGTAGCAAAGAATCCTCCTCTTTGCTGGGTTCCGGCAGCCGAGGACCCTCCTCCATGCTGGGGTCAGGAAGGAGAGGACACCCCTCTGCTCCTGGGATCTGGCACCAGAGGATCCTCCTCTGCTGCTGAGGTCCGGCAGCAGAGAATTCTCCTCCCTGCTGGGGTACGGCAGCAGGGGACCCTCCTCCATGCTGGGGTCTGGCAGCAGGGGACCCTCCTGCCTGCTGGGGTCCAACAGCAGAGGACCCTCCTCTTCTGCGGGACCCCTGCAGCAGAGGTGCTCCCCTGCTACTAGACCATAGCAGAAAAGAAGTTGCAGAGGACCCTCCCCTCATGCTGGGCATCAAAGAGAGGAAGCAGCAGAGGACACTCCTGTTCTGCTGGGGTCTGGCAGCACAGGACCAACCTCCGTGGCTGGGGCCCGGCAGCAGAGGACCCTCCTCAGTATAAGCGTCCGGGAGCATAGGAGCCTCCTCTCCTACTGGGGTCCAGCACCAGAGGACACTCTTCCCTGATGGACTTGGGTCCAGCAGCAGGGTCCCTCCTGTCTGCTGGAGTCCGGCAGCAAATGACCCTCCTCTCTGCTGGGGTACAGCAGCAGAGGACCCTCCTCTCTGCTGATGTTCGGCACCAGAGCACCCTCTTCTCTGCTGAGGTCTGGGAGCAAAGGACCCTCCTCTCTGCTGGGGGGTCTGGCAGTGGAGGACCCTCCTCTCTTCTGTGGTCCTGCACCAGAGGATCCTCTTCTGCTCCTGGGATTCCGCACCAGAGGACCCACCTTCCTGCTGCTGGTGACTGGGCCCAGAGGACACTCCTCTACTGCTGGGGTCTGGCACCAGAGGACCTTCCTCTGTTGCTGGGGTCTGGCAGCAGCGGATCTTCCACCCGGCTAGTGTCCCGCAGCAGAGGATCTCAACTGCTGCTGGGGATGGCACCAGAGGACCCACCTCTCTGCTGTTGGGATCTAGCACAAGGGGACCCTCCTCTCTGCTGGGGTCCAGCAGCAGAAGACAGTCATCTCTGCTGGGATCCGGAAGCAGTGAACACTCCTCTGCTGCTGGTGTCCGGCAGCAAGGGACACACCCCTACTGCTGGGGTCTGGCAGCAGAGGACACTCCTCTTCTGGTGGGGGTCAACAGAATAGAACCTTTGTCTCTGCTTGGGTACGGCAGCAGAGAACCATACACTCTGCTGGGGTCCCTCACGGAGGACCCTCCTCTCTGCTGGGGTCTGGCAGCAGAGGACCCTCCTGTTTGCTGGGGTCTGCCATCTGAGAACCTTCGTCTCTGATGCGGTCTGGCAGCAGAGGACCCACCTCCCTGCTGGGGTCCAGCAGTGGATGAGCCTACTCTATTGCTGGGGTCTGGCAGCAGATAACAGTCATCCCTCTTGTGTTCCAGCAGCAGAGGACTCTCCTTTCTGCTGGGGTCCAGCATCAGAGGACCCTCCTCTGCTGCTGAACCCCAGCAGAGAGAAGGCATCAGAGGAGCCTCTTCTCTGCTGGGGTCCAGCATCAGAGGACCCTTCTTTCTGCTGGACCCCAGCAGAGAGGAAGCCGCAGAGGACCTTCTTCTCTGTTGGGGTCCGGCACAGGAGGACCCTCCTCTCTGCTGGGTTCCTGCAGCACAGGAGCCCCTTCTTCTGCTGGGGTCTGGTACCAGAGGACCACCCTCTGCTGCTGGAGAGGACCCTGCTCTTCTGTTGGGGTCCGACAGTAAAGGACCCTCCTCCACGCTGGGATTCGTCACCAGAGAACCCTCCTCTGCTGCTGGACCCCACTAGAAACAGCAGAGGACCCTCCTCTCTGCCATGATCTAGTACGAGAGGATCCTCCTCTCTGCTGGGGTCTAGCACGAGAGGACACTCCTCTCTGTTGCGCTCCAGCAGACAGGAAGCAGCAGAGGACCCTGTTCTCTGTTGGTGTCCAGCACAGTTGGACCCTCCTCTCTGCTGGGGTCCAGTACCAGAGGATCCACCTCTACGCTGGGGTCAAACAGCAGAGGACCCTCTTATCTGCTCTACCCCACTAGAGAGGCAGCAGTAGTGGACCCTCCTCTCTGCTGGGGTCTGGCAGCACTGGACCCTCATCTCTGCTGGGGTCCGGCAGCACTGGACCCTCCGCTCTGCAGTGGTCTAGCACGAGAGGACCCTCGTCTTTGCTAGGGTCCATCAGCGAGGAAGCAACCGAGGTCCCTACTCTCCTGCTGGATCCAAACAACAGAGGACTCTACTCTGATGCTGGACTCCAGCAGAGAAGAACCTACAGAGGACAATTCTCTAATGCTGGATACCAAAGTGAGGAAGCAGCAAAGGACCCTCCTCTCTGCTGGGGTCCGGCAGCAGAGGACCCTCCACTAATGCTGCGTCCGGCAGCAGAGGAGTGTCCTCTGCTGTTGGACCCCAGCAGAGGGGAAGCAGCAGTGAACCCGATTCTGCTGCTTGACCCCAGCAGAGAGGAAGCAGCACTGGACCCTCGTCTCTGCTGGGGTCCAGCAGCAGGGACCCTTCTCTCTGCTGGGTTCCAGCAGAAGAGGACCCTCCTCTGCAGCTGGTGTCCGGAACCACAGGACCTACTCTGCTTCTGGGGTCCGGTAGAAGAAGACACTCCTCTGCTGCTGGGTTCTGGCACGAGAGGACCCTCCTCTGCTGTTGGAGTCCGGCACCAGAGGACCCTCCTCTGCTGCTTTGGTGCGGAACACAAGGACCCTCCTCTGCTGTTGGAGTCTGGCAACAGTGGAGCCTCCTCAGCTGCTGGGGCCCATCAGCAGAGGACACTCCACTGCTGCTGGGGTCCGACAGCAGAGGAACCCCCACTCAGCTGGGGTCCAGCAGCAGAGGACCCTTTTTTCTGCTGGGGTCTAGCACGACAGGACACTCGTCTCTGCTAGTTTCCAGCAGAGAGGAAGCAATAGAGGACCCCCGCCCCTCTGCGGGAGTCTGGCAGCAGAGGACCCTCCTCTCCTTCTGGATTTCAGCAGCACAGGACTTTCGTCTGCTGATGGACCCCAGCAGAGAGGAAGCAGCAGAGGACCCTCCTCTCCTGCTGGACAACAAAGAGAGGAAGTAGCAGAGGAACCTCCTGTTTTTCTGGGGTCTGGCAGCAGAAAACCCTCCAACCTGTTGTTGTCTGGCAGCAGAGGCACTTCCACAGTGCTGGGGTGGAGCAGAGAGGAATTAGCATAGAAACCTCCTCCATGCTGTGGTCCAGCCGCAGAGGACCCTCTTCTGCAGCGGGACCCCAGCAGAGAGGAAGATGCAGAGGATCCTCGTCTCCTGCTGGACCCCAAAGAGAGGACAAAGCAGAGAACCCTGCTCTCTGCTGGGGTCATGCAGCAGAGGACACTCCTCCCTGCTGGGGTCATGCAGCAGAGGACCCTAATCCCTGCTGGGATCCGACAGCAGAGGACCCTCCTCTCTACTGGGTTCCGACAACAGAGGACCCTCCTCCATGCTGGGTTCCGGCAACAGAGGACACTTCTCTGCTGCTGGGTTCGGCACAAGTGGACCCCCCTCAGATGCTGGGTTCTGGTAGCAAAGAATCCTCCTCTTTGCTGGGTTCCGGCAGCCGAGGACCCTCCTCCATGCTGGGGTCAGGAAGGAGAGGACACCCCTCTGCTCCTGGGATCTGGCACCAGAGGATCCTCCTCTGCTGCTGAGGTCTGGCAGCAGAGAATTCTCCTCCCTGCTGGGGTACGGCAGCAGGGGACCCTCCTCCATGCTGGGGTCTGGCAGCAGGGGACCCTCCTGCCTGCTGGGGTCCAACAGCAGAGGACCCTCCTCTTCTGCGGGACCCCTGCAGCAGAGGTGCTCCCCTGCTACTAGACCATAGCAGAAAAGAAGTTGCAGAGGACCCTCCCCTCATGCTGGGCATCAAAGAGCGGAAGCAGCAGAGGACACTCCTGTTCTGCTGGGGTCTGGCAGCACAGGACCAACCTCCGTGGCTGGGGCCCGGCAGCAGAGGACCCTCCTCAGTATAAGCGTCAGGGAGCATAGGAGCCTCCTCTCCTACTGGGGTCCAGCACCAGAGGACACTCTTCCCTGATGGACTTGGGTCCAGCAGCAGGGTCCCTCCTGTCTGCTGGAGTCCGGCAGCAAATGACCCTCCTCTCTGCTGGGGTACAGCAGCAGAGGACCCTCCTCTCTGCTGATGTTCGGCACCAGAGCACCCTCTTCTTTGCTGAGGTCTGGGAGCAAAGGACCCTCCTCTCTGCTGGGGGGTCTGGCAGTGGAGGACCCTCCTCTCTTCTGTGGTCCTGCACCAGAGGATCCTCTTCTGCTCCTGGGGTTCCGCACCAGAGGACCCACCTTCCTGCTGCTGGTGACTGGGCCCAGAGGACACTCCTCTACTGCTGGGGTCTGGCACCAGAGGACCTTCCTCTGTTGCTGGGGTCTGGCAGCAGCGGATCTTCCACCCGGCTAGTGTCCCGCAGCAGAGGATCTCAACTGCTGCTGGGGATGGCACCAGAGGACCCACCTCTCTGCTGTTGGGATCTAGCACAAGGGGACCCTCCTCTCTGCTGGGGTCCAGCAGCAGAAGACAGTCATCTCTGCTGGGATCCGGAAGCAGTGAACACTCCTCTGCTGCTGGTGTCCGGCAGCAAGGGACACACCCCTACTGCTGGGGTCTGGCAGCAGAGGACACTCCTCTTCTGGTGGGGGTCAACAGAATAGAACCTTTGTCTCTGCTTGGGTACGGCAGCAGAGAACCATACACTCTGCTGGGGTCCCTCACGGAGGACCCTCCTCTCTGCTGGGGTCTGGCAGCAGAGGACCCTCCTGTTTGCTGGGGTCTGCCATCTGAGAACCTTCGTCTCTGATGCGGTCTGGCAGCAGAGGACCCACCTCCCTGCTGGGGTCCAGCAGTGGATGAGCCTACTCTATTGCTGGGGTCTGGCAGCAGATAACAGTCATCCCTCTTGTGTTCCAGCAGCAGAGGACTCTCCTTTCTGCTGGGTTCCGACAGCAGAGGACCCTCCTCTGCTGCTGAACCCCAGCAGAGAGAAGGCATCAGAGGAGCCTCTTCTCTGCTGGGGTCCAGCATCAGAGGACCCTTCTTTCTGCTGGACCCCAGCAGAGAGGAAGCCGCAGAGGACCTTCTTCTCTGTTGGGGTCCGGCACAGGAGGACCCTCCTCTCTGCTGGGTTCCTGCAGCACAGGAGCCCCTTCTTCTGCTGGGGTCTGGTACCAGAGGACCACCCTCTGCTGCTGGAGAGGACCCTGCTCTTCTGTTGGGGTCCGACAGTAAAGGACCCTCCTCCACGCTGGGATTCGTCACCAGAGAACCCTCCTCTGCTGCTGGACCCCACTAGAAACAGCAGAGGACTCTCCTCTCTGCCATGATCTAGTACGAGAGGATCCTCCTCTCTGCTGGGGTCTAGCACGAGAGGACACTCCTCTCTGTTGCGCTCCAGCAGACAGGAAGCAGCAGAGGACCCTGTTCTCTGTTGGTGTCCGGCACAGTTGGACCCTCCTCTCTGCTGGGGTCCAGTACCAGAGGACCCACCTCTACGCTGGGGTCAAACAGCAGAGGACCCTCTTATCTGCTCTACCCCACTAGAGAGGCAGCAGTAGTGGACCCTCCTCTCTGCTGGGGTCCGGCAGCACTGGACCCTCATCTCTGCTGGGGTCCGGCAGCACTGGACCCTCCTCTCTGCAGTGGTCTAGCACGAGAGGACCCTCGTCTTTGCTAGGGTCCATCAGCGAGGAAGCAACCGAGGTCCCTACTCTCCTGCTGGATCCAAACAGCAGAGGACTCTACTCTGATGCTGGACTCCAGCAGAGAAGAACCTACAGAGGACAATTCTCTAATGCTGGATACCAAAGTGAGGAAGCAGCACTGGACCCTCCTCTCTGCTGGGGTCCAGCAACAGAGGACCCTCCACTAATGCTGCGTCCGGCAGCAGAGGAGTGTCCTCTGCTGTTGGACCCCAGCAGAGGGGAAGCAGCAGTGGACCCGATTCTGCTGCTTGACCCCAGCAGAGAGGAAGCAGCACTGGACCCTCGTCTCTGCTGGGGTCCAGCAGCAGGGACCCTTCTCTCTGCTGGGTTCCAGCAGAAGAGGACCCTCCTCTGCAGCTGGTGTCCGGAACCACAGGACCTACTCTGCTTCTGGGGTCCGGTAGAAGAAGACACTCCTCTGCTGCTGGGTTCTGGCACGAGAGGACCCTCCTCTGCTGTTGGAGTCCGGCACCAGAGGACCCTCCTCTGCTGCTTTGGTGCGGAACACAAGGACCCTCCTCTGCTGCTGGAGTCTGGCAACAGTGGAGCCTCCTCAGCTGCTGGGGCCCATCAGCAGAGGACACTCCACTGCTGCTGGGGTCCGGCAGCAGAGGAACCTCCTCTCAGCTGGGGTCCAGCAGCAGAGGACCCTTTTTTTCTGCTGGGGTCTAGCACGACAGGACACTCGTCTCTGCTAGTTTCCAGCAGAGAGGAAGCAATAGAGGACCCCCCCCCCCCCGTCTGCGGGAGTCTGGCAGCAGAGGACCCTCCTCTCCTTCTGGATTTCAGCAGCACAGGACTTTCGTCTGCTGATGGACCCCAACAGAGAGGAAGCAGCAGAGGACCCTCCTCTCCTGCTGGACAACAAAGAGAGGAAGTAGCAGAGGAACCTCCTGTTTTTCTGGGGTCTGGCAGCAGAAAACCCTCCAACCTGTTGTTGTCTGGCAGCAGAGGCACTTCCACAGTGCTGGGGTGGAGCAGAGAGGAATTAGCATAGAAACCTCCTCCATGCTGTGGTCCAGCCGCAGAGGACCCTCTTCTGCAGCGGGACCCCAGCAGAGAGGAAGATGCAGAGGATCCTCGTCTCCTGCTGGACCCCAAAGAGAGGACAAAGCAGAGAACCCTGCTCTCTGCTGGGGTCATGCAGCAGAGGACACTCCTCCCTGCTGGGGTCATGCAGCAGAGGACCCTAATCCCTGCTGGGATCCGACAGCAGAGGACCCTCCTCTCTACTGGGTTCCGACAACAGAGGACCCTCCTCCATGCTGGGTTCCGGCAACAGAGGACACTTCTCTGCTGCTGGGTTCGGCACAAGTGGACCCCCCTCAGATGCTGGGTTCTGGTAGCAAAGAATCCTCCTCTTTGCTGGGTTCCGGCAGCCGAGGACCCTCCTCCATGCTGGGGTCAGGAAGGAGAGGACACCCCTCTGCTCCTGGGATCTGGCACCAGAGGATCCTCCTCTGCTGCTGAGGTCCGGCAGCAGAGAATTCTCCTCCCTGCTGGGGTACGGCAGCAGGGGACCCTCCTGCCTGCTGGGGTCCAACAGCAGAGGACCCTCCTCTTCTGCGGGACCCCTGCAGCAGAGGTGCTCCCCTGCTACTAGACCATAGCAGAAAAGAAGTTGCAGAGGACCCTCCCCTCATGCTGGGCATCAAAGAGAGGAAGCAGCAGAGGACACTCCTGTTCTGCTGGGGTCTGGCAGCACAGGACCAACCTCCGTGGCTGGGGCCCGGCAGCAGAGGACCCTCCTCAGTATAAGCGTCAGGGAGCATAGGAGCCTCCTCTCCTACTGGGGTCCAGCACCAGAGGACACTCTTCCCTGATGGACTTGGGTCCAGCAGCAGGGTCCCTCCTGTCTGCTGGAGTCCGGCAGCAAATGACCCTCCTCTCTGCTGGGGTACAGCAGCAGAGGACCCTCCTCTCTGCTGATGTTCGGCACCAGAGCACCCTCTTCTTTGCTGAGGTCTGGGAGCAAAGGACCCTCCTCTCTGCTGGGGGGTCTGGCAGTGGAGGACCCTCCTCTCTTCTGTGGTCCTGCACCAGAGGATCCTCTTCTGCTCCTGGGGTTCCGCACCAGAGGACCCACCTTCCTGCTGCTGGTGACTGGGCCCAGAGGACACTCCTCTACTGCTGGGGTCTGGCACCAGAGGACCTTCCTCTGTTGCTGGGGTCTGGCAGCAGCGGATCTTCCACCCGGCTAGTGTCCCGCAGCAGAGGATCTCAACTGCTGCTGGGGATGGCACCAGAGGACCCACCTCTCTGCTGTTGGGATCTAGCACAAGGGGACCCTCCTCTCTGCTGGGGTCCAGCAGCAGAAGACAGTCATCTCTGCTGGGATCCGGAAGCAGTGAACACTCCTCTGCTGCTGGTGTCCGGCAGCAAGGGACACACCCCTACTGCTGGGGTCTGGCAGCAGAGGACACTCCTCTTCTGGTGGGGGTCAACAGAATAGAACCTTTGTCTCTGCTTGGGTACGGCAGCAGAGAACCATACACTCTGCTGGGGTCCCTCACGGAGGACCCTCCTCTCTGCTGGGGTCTGGCAGCAGAGGACCCTCCTGTTTGCTGGGGTCTGCCATCTGAGAACCTTCGTCTCTGATGCGGTCTGGCAGCAGAGGACCCACCTCCCTGCTGGGGTCCAGCAGTGGATGAGCCTACTCTATTGCTGGGGTCTGGCAGCAGATAACACTCATCCCTCTTGTGTTCCAGCAGCAGAGGACTCTCCTTTCTGCTGGGTTCCGACAGCAGAGGACCCTCCTCTGCTGCTGAACCCCAGCAGAGAGAAGGCATCAGAGGAGCCTCTTCTCTGCTGGGGTCCAGCATCAGAGGACCCTTCTTTCTGCTGGACCCCAGCAGAGAGGAAGCCGCAGAGGACCTTCTTCTCTGTTGGGGTCCGGCACAGGAGGACCCTCCTCTCTGCTGGGTTCCTGCAGCACAGGAGCCCCTTCTTCTGCTGGGGTCTGGTACCAGAGGACCACGCTCTGCTGCTGGAGAGGACCCTGCTCTTCTGTTGGGGTCCGACAGTAAAGGACCCTCCTCCACGCTGGGATTCGTCACCAGAGAACCCTCCTCTGCTGCTGGACCCCACTAGAAACAGCAGAGGACTCTCCTCTCTGCCATGATCTAGTACGAGAGGATCCTCCTCTCTGCTGGGGTCTAGCACGAGAGGACACTCCTCTCTGTTGCGCTCCAGCAGACAGGAAGCAGCAGAGGACCCTGTTCTCTGTTGGTGTCCAGCACAGTTGGACCCTCCTCTCTGCTGGGGTCCAGTACCAGAGGACCCACCTCTACGCTGGGGTCAAACAGCAGAGGACCCTCTTATCTGCTCTACCCCACTAGAGAGGCAGCAGCAGTGGACCCTCCTCTCTGCTGGGGTCCGGCAGCACTGGACCCTCATCTCTGCTGGGGTCCGGCAGCACTGGACCCTCCTCTCTGCAGTGGTCTAGCACGAGAGGACCCTCGTCTTTGCTAGGGTCCATCAGCGAGGAAGCAACCGAGGTCCCTACTCTCCTGCTGGATCCAAACAGCAGAGGACTCTACTCTGATGCTGGACTCCAGCAGAGAAGAACCTACAGAGGACAATTCTCTAATGCTGGATACCAAAGTGAGGAAGCAGCACTGGACCCTCCTCTCTGCTGGGGTCCAGCAACAGAGGACCCTCCACTAATGCTGCGTCCGGCAGCAGAGGAGTGTCCTCTGCTGTTGGACCCCAGCAGAGGGGAAGCAGCAGTGAACCCGATTCTGCTGCTTGACCCCAGCAGAGAGGAAGCAGCACTGGACCCTCGTCTCTGCTGGGGTCCAGCAGCAGGGACCCTTCTCTCTGCTGGGTTCCAGCAGAAGAGGACCCTCCTCTGCAGCTGGTGTCTGGAACCACAGGACCTACTCTGCTTCTGGGGTCCGGTAGAAGAAGACACTCCTCTGCTGCTGGGTTCTGGCACGAGAGGACCCTCCTCTGCTGTTGGAGTCCGGCACCAGAGGACCCTCCTCTGCTGCTTTGGTGTGGAACACAAGGACCCTCCTCTGCTGTTGGAGTCTGGCAACAGTGGAGCCTCCTCAGCTGCTGGGGCCCATCAGCAGAGGACACTCCACTGCTGCTGGGGTCCGGCAGCAGAGGAACCTCCTCTCAGCTGGGGTCCAGCAGCAGAGGACCCTTTTTTTCTGCTGGGGTCTAGCACGACAGGACACTCGTCTCTGCTAGTTTCCAGCAGAGAGGAAGCAATAGAGGACCCCCCCCCCCGTCTGCGGGAGTCTGGCAGCAGAGGACCCTCCTCTCCTTCTGGATTTCAGCAGCACAGGACTTTCGTCTGCTGATGGACCCCAGCAGAGAGGAAGCAGCAGAGGACCCTCCTCTCCTGCTGGACAACAAAGAGAGGAAGTAGCAGAGGAACCTCCTGTTTTTCTGGGGTCTGGCAGCAGAAAACCCTCCAACCTGTTGTTGTCTGGCAGCAGAGGCACTTCCACAGTGCTGGGGTGGAGCAGAGAGGAATTAGCATAGAAACCTCCTCCATGCTGTGGTCCAGCCGCAGAGGACCCTCTTCTGCAGCGGGACCCCAGCAGAGAGGAAGATGCAGAGGATCCTCGTCTCCTGCTGGACCCCAAAGGGAGGACAAAGCAGAGAACCCTGCTCTCTGCTGGGGTCCGGCAGCAGAGGACACTCCTCCCTGCTGGGGTCATGCAGCAGAGGACCCTAATCCCTGCTGGGATCCGACAGCAGAGGACCCTCCTCTCTACTGGGTTCCGACAACAGAGGACCCTCCTCCATGCTGGGTTCCGGCAACAGAGGACACTTCTCTGCTGCTGGGTTCGGCACAAGTGGACCCCCCTCAGATGCTGGGTTCTGGTAGCAAAGAATCCTCCTCTTTGCTGGGTTCCGGCAGCCGAGGACCCTCCTCCATGCTGGGGTCAGGAAGGAGAGGACACCCCTCTGCTCCTGGGATCTGGCACCAGAGGATCCTCCTCTGCTGCTGAGGTCCGGCAGCAGAGAATTCTCCTCCCTGCTGGGGTACGGCAGCAGGGGACCCTCCTCCATGCTGGGGTCTGGCAGCAGGGGACCCTCCTGCCTGCTGGGGTCCAACAGCAGAGGACCCTCCTCTTCTGCGGGACCCCTGCAGCAGAGGTGCTCCCCTGCTACTAGACCATAGCAGAAAAGAAGTTGCAGAGGACCCTCCCCTCATGCTGGGCATCAAAGAGAGGAAGCAGCAGAGGACACTCCTGTTCTGCTGGGGTCTGGCAGCACAGGACCAACCTCCGTGGCTGGGGCCCGGCAGCAGAGGACCCTCCTCAGTATAAGCGTCAGGGAGCATAGGAGCCTCCTCTCCTACTGGGGTCCAGCACCAGAGGACACTCTTCCCTGATGGACTTGGGTCCAGCAGCAGGGTCCCTCCTGTCTGCTGGAGTCCGGCAGCAAATGACCCTCCTCTCTGCTGGGGTACAGCAGCAGAGGACCCTCCTCTCTGCTGATGTTCGGCACCAGAGCACCCTCTTCTTTGCTGAGGTCTGGGAGCAAAGGACCCTCCTCTCTGCTGGGGGGTCTGGCAGTGGAGGACCCTCCTCTCTTCTGTGGTCCTGCACCAGAGGATCCTCTTCTGCTCCTGGGGTTCCGCACCAGAGGACCCACCTTCCTGCTGCTGGTGACTGGGCCCAGAGGACACTCCTCTACTGCTGGGGTCTGGCACCAGAGGACCTTCCTCTGTTGCTGGGGTCTGGCAGCAGCGGATCTTCCACCCAGCTAGTGTCCCGCAGCAGAGGATCTCAACTGCTGCTGGGGATTGCACCAGAGGACCCACCTCTCTGCTGTTGGGATCTAGCACAAGGGGACCCTCCTCTCTGCTGGGGTCCAGCAGCAGAAGACAGTCATCTCTGCTGGGATCCGGAAGCAGTGAACACTCCTCTGCTGCTGGTGTCCGGCAGCAAGGGACACACCCCTACTGCTGGGGTCTGGCAGCAGAGGACACTCCTCTTCTGGTGGGGGTCAACAGAATAGAACCTTTGTCTCTGCTTGGGTACGGCAGCAGAGAACCATACACTCTGCTGGGGTCCCTCACGGAGGACCCTCCTCTCTGCTGGGGTCTGGCAGCAGAGGACCCTCCTGTTTGCTGGGGTCTGCCATCTGAGAACCTTCGTCTCTGATGCGGTCTGGCAGCAGAGGACCCTCCTGTTTGCTGGGGTCTGCCATCTGAGAACCTTCGTCTCTGATGCGGTCTGGCAGCAGAGGACCCACCTCCCTGCTGGGGTCCAGCAGTGGATGAGCCTACTCTATTGCTGGGGTCTGGCAGCAGATAACACTCATCCCTCTTGTGTTCCAGCAGCAGAGGACTCTCCTTTCTGCTGGGTTCCGACAGCAGAGGACCCTCCTCTGCTGCTGAACCCCAGCAGAGAGAAGGCATCAGAGGAGCCTCTTCTCTGCTGGGGTCCAGCATCAGAGGACCCTTCTTTCTGCTGGACCCCAGCAGAGAGGAAGCCGCAGAGGACCTTCTTCTCTGTTGGGGTCCGGCACAGGAGGACCCTCCTCTCTGCTGGGTTCCTGCAGCACAGGAGCCCCTTCTTCTGCTGGGGTCTGGTACCAGAGGACCACCCTCTGCTGCTGGAGAGGACCCTGCTCTTCTGTTGGGGTCCGACAGTAAAGGACCCTCCTCCACGCTGGGATTCGTCACCAGAGAACCCTCCTCTGCTGCTGGACCCCACTAGAAACAGCAGAGGACTCTCCTCTCTGCCATGATCTAGTACGAGAGGATCCTCCTCTCTGCTGGGGTCTAGCACGAGAGGACACTCCTCTCTGTTGCGCTCCAGCAGACAGGAAGCAGCAGAGGACCCTGTTCTCTGTTGGTGTCCAGCACAGTTGGACCCTCCTCTCTGCTGGGGTCCAGTACCAGAGGACCCACCTCTACGCTGGGGTCAAACAGCAGAGGACCCTCTTATCTGCTCTACCCCACTAGAGAGGCAGCAGCAGTGGACCCTCCTCTCTGCTGGGGTCCGGCAGCACTGGACCCTCATCTCTGCTGGGGTCCGGCAGCACTGGACCCTCCTCTCTGCAGTGGTCTAGCACGAGAGGACCCTCGTCTTTGCTAGGGTCCATCAGCGAGGAAGCAACCGAGGTCCCTACTCTCCTGCTGGATCCAAACAGCAGAGGACTCTACTCTGATGCTGGACTCCAGCAGAGAAGAACCTACAGAGGACAATTCTCTAATGCTGGATACCAAAGTGAGGAAGCAGCACTGGACCCTCCTCTCTGCTGGGGTCCAGCAACAGAGGACCCTCCACTAATGCTGCGTCCGGCAGCAGAGGAGTGTCCTCTGCTGTTGGACCCCAGCAGAGGGGAAGCAGCAGTGGACCCGATTCTGCTGCTTGACCCCAGCAGAGAGGAAGCAGCACTGGACCCTCGTCTCTGCTGGGGTCCAGCAGCAGGGACCCTTCTCTCTGCTGGGTTCCAGCAGAAGAGGACCCTCCTCTGCAGCTGGTGTCCGGAACCACAGGACCTACTCTGCTTCTGGGGTCCGGTAGAAGAAGACACTCCTCTGCTGCTGGGTTCTGGCACGAGAGGACCCTCCTCTGCTGTTGGAGTCCGGCACCAGAGGACCCTCCTCTGCTGCTTTGGTGCGGAACACAAGGACCCTCCTCTGCTGTTGGAGTCTGGCAACAGTGGAGCCTCCTCAGCTGCTGGGGCCCATCAGCAGAGGACACTCCACTGCTGCTGGGGTCCGGCAGCAGAGGAACCTCCTCTCAGCTGGGGTCCAGCAGCAGAGGACCCTTTTTTTCTGCTGGGGTCTAGCACGACAGGACACTCGTCTCTGCTAGTTTCCAGCAGAGAGGAAGCAATAGAGGACCCCCCCCCCCGTCTGCGGGAGTCTGGCAGCAGAGGACCCTCCTCTCCTTCTGGATTTCAGCAGCACAGGACTTTCGTCTGCTGATGGACCCCAGCAGAGAGGAAGCAGCAGAGGACCCTCCTCTCCTGCTGGACAACAAAGAGAGGAAGTAGCAGAGGAACCTCCTGTTTTTCTGGGGTCTGGCAGCAGAAAACCCTCCAACCTGTTGTTGTCTGGCAGCAGAGGCACTTCCACAGTGCTGGGGTGGAGCAGAGAGGAATTAGCATAGAAACCTCCTCCATGCTGTGGTCCAGCCGCAGAGGACCCTCTTCTGCAGCGGGACCCCAGCAGAGAGGAAGATGCAGAGGATCCTCGTCTCCTGCTGGACTCCAAAGAGAGGACAAAGCAGAGAACCCTGCTCTCTGCTGGGGTCATGCAGCAGAGGACACTCCTCCCTGCTGGGGTCATGCAGCAGAGGACCCTAATCCCTGCTAGGATCCGACAGCAGAGGACCCTCCTCTCTACTGGGTTCCGGCAACAGAGGACCCTCCTCCATGCTGGGTTCCGGCAACAGAGGACACTTCTCTGCTGCTGGGTTCGGCACAAGTGGACCCCCCTCAGATGCTGGGTTCTGGTAGCAAAGAATCCTCCTCTTTGCTGGGTTCCGGCAGCCGAGGACCCTCCTCCATGCTGGGGTCTGGAAGGAGAGGACACCCCTCTGGTCCTAGGATCTGGCACCAGAGGATCCTCCTCTGCTGCTGAGGTCCAGCAGCAGAGAATTCTCCTCCCTGCTGGGGTACGGCAGCAGGGGACCCTCCTCCATGCTGGGGTCTGGCAGCAGGGGACCCTCCTGCCTGCTGGGGTCCAACAGCAGAGGACCCTCCTCTTCTGCGGGACCCCTGCAGCAGAGGTGCTCCCCTGCTACTAGACCATAGCAGAAAAGAAGTTGCAGAGGACCCTCCCCTCATGCTGGGCATCAAAGAGAGGAAGCAGCAGAGGACACTCCTGTTCTGCTGGGGTCTGGCAGCACAGGACCAACCTCCGTGGCTGGGGCCCGGCAGCAGAGGACCCTCCTCAGTATAAGCGTCCGGGAGCATAGGAGCCTCCTCTCCTACTGGGGTCCAGCACCAGAGGACACTCTTCCCTGATGGACTTGGGTCCAGCAGCAGGGTCCCTCCTGTCTGCTGGAGTCCGGCAGCAAATGACCCTCCTCTCTGCTGGGGTACAGCAGCAGAGGACCCTCCTCTCTGCTGATGTTCGGCACCAGAGCACCCTCTTCTTTGCTGAGGTCTGGGAGCAAAGGACCCTCCTCTCTGCTGGGGGGTCTGGCAGTGGAGGACCCTCCTCTCTTCTGTAATTCTGCACCAGAGGATCCTCTTCTGCTCCTGGGGTTCCGCACCAGAGGACCCACCTTCCTGCTGCTGGTGTCCGGGCCTAGAGGACACTCCTCTACTGCTGGGGTCTGGCACCAGAGGACCTTCCTCTGTTGCTGGGGTCTGGCAGCAGCGGATCTTCCACCCGGCTAGTGTCCCGCAGCAGAGGATCTCAACTGCTGCTGGGGATGGCACCAGAGGACCCACCTCTCTGCTGTTGGGATCTAGCACAAGGGGACCCTCCTCTCTGCTGGGGTCCAGCAGCAGAAGACAGTCATCTCTGCTGGGATCCGGAAGCAGTGAACACTCCTCTGCTGCTGGTGTCCGGCAGCAAGGGACACACCCCTACTGCTGGGGTCTGGCAGCAGAGGACACTCCTCTTCTGGTGGGGTCAACAGAATAGAACCTTTGTCTCTGCTTGGGTACGGCAGCAGAGAACCATACACTCTGCTGGGGTCCCTCACGGAGGACCCTCCTCTCTGCTGGGGTCTGGCAGCAGAGGACCCTCCTGTTTGCTGGGGTCTGCCATCTGAGAACCTTCGTCTCTGATGCGGTCTGGCAGCAGAGGACCCACCTCCCTGCTGGGGTCCAGCAGTGGATGAGCCTACTCCATTGCTGGGGTCTGGCGGCAGATAACACTCATCCCTCTTGTGTTCCAGCAGCAGAGGACTCTCCTTCCTGCTGGGGTCCGACAGCAGAGGACTCTCCTCTGCTGCTGAACCCCAGCAGAGAGAAGGCATCAGAGGAGCCTCTTCTCTGCTGGGGTCCAGCATCAGAGGACCCTTCTTTCTGCTGGACCCCAGCAGAGAGGAAGCCGCAGAGGACCTTCTTCTCTGTTGGGGTCCGGCACAGGAGGACCCTCCTCTCTGCTGGGTTCCTGCAGCACAGGAGCCCCTTCTTCTGCTGTGGTCTGGTACCAGAGGACCACGCTCTGCTGCTGGGGTCCAGCAGGAGAGGACCGTCCTCTTCTGTTGGGGTCCGACAGTAAAGGACCCTCCTCCACGCTGGGATTCGTCACCAGAGAACCCTCCTCTGCTGCTGGACCCCACTAGAAACAGCAGAGGACTCTCCTCTCTGCCATGATCTAGTACGAGAGGATCCTCCTCTCTGCTGGGGTCTAGCACGAGAGGACACTCCTCTCTGTTGCGCTCCAGCAGACAGGAAGCAGCAGAGGACCCTGTTCTCTGTTGGTGTCCAGCACAGTTGGACCCTCCTCTCTGCTGGGGTCCAGTACCAGAGGACCCACCTCTACGCTGGGGTCAAACAGCAGAGGACCCTCTTATCTGCTCTACCCCACTAGAGAGGCAGCAGCAGTGGACCCTCCTCTCTGCTGGGGTCCGGCAGCACTGGACCCTCATCTCTGCTGGGGTCCGGCAGCACTGGACCCTCCTCTCTGCAGTGGTCTAGCACGAGAGGACCCTCGTCTTTGCTAGGGTCCATCAGCGAGGAAGCAACCGAGGTCCCTACTCTCCTGCTGGATCCAAACAGCAGAGGACTCTACTCTGATGCTGGACTCCAGCAGAGAAGAACCTACAGAGGACAATTCTCTAATGCTGGATACCAAAGTGAGGAAGCAGCACTGGACCCTCCTCTCTGCTGGGGTCCAGCAACAGAGGACCCTCCACTAATGCTGCGTCCGGCAGCAGAGGAGTGTCCTCTGCTGTTGGACCCCAGCAGAGGGGAAGCAGCAGTGGACCCGATTCTGCTGCTTGACCCCAGCAGAGAGGAAGCAGCACTGGACCCTCGTCTCTGCTGGGGTCCAGCAGCAGGGACCCTTCTCTCTGCTGGGTTCCAGCAGAAGAGGACCCTCCTCTGCAGCTGGTGTCCGGAACCACAGGACCTACTCTGCTTCTGGGGTCCGGTAGAAGAAGACACTCCTCTGCTGCTGGGTTCTGGCACGAGAGGACCCTCCTCTGCTGTTGGAGTCCGGCACCAGAGGACCCTCCTCTGCTGCTTTGGTGCGGAACACAAGGACCCTCCTCTGCTGTTGGAGTCTGGCAACAGTGGAGCCTCCTCAGCTGCTGGGGCCCATCAGCAGAGGACACTCCACTGCTGCTGGGGTCCGGCAGCAGAGGAACCTCCTCTCAGCTGGGGTCCAGCAGCAGAGGACCCTTTTTTTCTGCTGGGGTCTAGCACGACAGGACACTCGTCTCTGCTAGTTTCCAGCAGAGAGGAAGCAATAGAGGACCCCCCCCCCCGTCTGCGGGAGTCTGGCAGCAGAGGACCCTCCTCTCCTTCTGGATTTCAGCAGCACAGGACTTTCGTCTGCTGATGGACCCCAGCAGAGAGGAAGCAGCAGAGGACCCTCCTCTCCTGCTGGACAACAAAGAGAGGAAGTAGCAGAGGAACCTCCTGTTTTTCTGGGGTCTGGCAGCAGAAAACCCTCCAACCTGTTGTTGTCTGGCAGCAGAGGCACTTCCACAGTGCTGGGGTGGAGCAGAGAGGAATTAGCATAGAAACCTCCTCCATGCTGTGGTCCAGCCGCAGAGGACCCTCTTCTGCAGCGGGACCCCAGCAGAGAGGAAGATGCAGAGGATCCTCGTCTCCTGCTGGACTCCAAAGAGAGGACAAAGCAGAGAACCCTGCTCTCTGCTGGGGTCATGCAGCAGAGGACACTCCTCCCTGCTGGGGTCATGCAGCAGAGGACCCTAATCCCTGCTAGGATCCGACAGCAGAGGACCCTCCTCTCTACTGGGTTCCGGCAACAGAGGACCCTCCTCCATGCTGGGTTCCGGCAACAGAGGACACTTCTCTGCTGCTGGGTTCGGCACAAGTGGACCCCCCTCAGATGCTGGGTTCTGGTAGCAAAGAATCCTCCTCTTTGCTGGGTTCCGGCAGCCGAGGACCCTCCTCCATGCTGGGGTCTGGAAGGAGAGGACACCCCTCTGGTCCTAGGATCTGGCACCAGAGGATCCTCCTCTGCTGCTGAGGTCCAGCAGCAGAGAATTCTCCTCCCTGCTGGGGTACGGCAGCAGGGGACCCTCCTCCATGCTGGGGTCTGGCAGCAGGGGACCCTCCTGCCTGCTGGGGTCCAACAGCAGAGGACCCTCCTCTTCTGCGGGACCCCTGCAGCAGAGGTGCTCCCCTGCTACTAGACCATAGCAGAAAAGAAGTTGCAGAGGACCCTCCCCTCATGCTGGGCATCAAAGAGAGGAAGCAGCAGAGGACACTCCTGTTCTGCTGGGGTCTGGCAGCACAGGACCAACCTCCGTGGCTGGGGCCCGGCAGCAGAGGACCCTCCTCAGTATAAGCGTCAGGGAGCATAGGAGCCTCCTCTCCTACTGGGGTCCAGCACCAGAGGACACTCTTCCCTGATGGACTTGGGTCCAGCAGCAGGGTCCCTCCTGTCTGCTGGAGTCCGGCAGCAAATGACCCTCCTCTCTGCTGGGGTACAGCAGCAGAGGACCCTCCTCTCTGCTGATGTTCGGCACCAGAGCACCCTCTTCTTTGCTGAGGTCTGGGAGCAAAGGACCCTCCTCTCTGCTGGGGGGTCTGGCAGTGGAGGACCCTCCTCTCTTCTGTAATTCTGCACCAGAGGATCCTCTTCTGCTCCTGGGGTTCCGCACCAGAGGACCCACCTTCCTGCTGCTGGTGTCCGGGCCTAGAGGACACTCCTCTACTGCTGGGGTCTGGCACCAGAGGACCTTCCTCTGTTGCTGGGGTCTGGCAGCAGCGGATCTTCCACCCGGCTAGTGTCCCGCAGCAGAGGATCTCAACTGCTGCTGGGGATGGCACCAGAGGACCCACCTCTCTGCTGTTGGGATCTAGCACAAGGGGACCCTCCTCTCTGCTGGGGTCCAGCAGCAGAAGACAGTCATCTCTGCTGGGATCCGGAAGCAGTGAACACTCCTCTGCTGCTGGTGTCCGGCAGCAAGGGACACACCCCTACTGCTGGGGTCTGGCAGCAGAGGACACTCCTCTTCTGGTGGGGTCAACAGAATAGAACCTTTGTCTCTGCTTGGGTACGGCAGCAGAGAACCATACACTCTGCTGGGGTCCCTCACGGAGGACCCTCCTCTCTGCTGGGGTCTGGCAGCAGAGGACCCTCCTGTTTGCTGGGGTCTGCCATCTGAGAACCTTCGTCTCTGATGCGGTCTGGCAGCAGAGGACCCACCTCCCTGCTGGGGTCCAGCAGTGGATGAGCCTACTCCATTGCTGGGGTCTGGCGGCAGATAACACTCATCCCTCTTGTGTTCCAGCAGCAGAGGACTCTCCTTCCTGCTGGGGTCCGACAGCAGAGGACTCTCCTCTGCTGCTGAACCCCAGCAGAGAGAAGGCATCAGAGGAGCCTCTTCTCTGCTGGGGTCCAGCATCAGAGGACCCTTCTTTCTGCTGGACCCCAGCAGAGAGGAAGCCGCAGAGGACCTTCTTCTCTGTTGGGGTCCGGCACAGGAGGACCCTCCTCTCTGCTGGGTTCCTGCAGCACAGGAGCCCCTTCTTCTGCTGTGGTCTGGTACCAGAGGACCACGCTCTGCTGCTGGGGTCCAGCAGGAGAGGACCGTCCTCTTCTGTTGGGGTCCGACAGTAAAGGACCCTCCTCCACGCTGGGATTCGTCACCAGAGAACCCTCCTCTGCTGCTGGACCCCACTAGAAACAGCAGAGGACTCTCCTCTCTGCCATGATCTAGTACGAGAGGATCCTCCTCTCTGCTGGGGTCTAGCATGAGAGGACCCTCCTCTCTGTTGCGCTCCAGCAGACAGGAAGCAGCAGAGGACCCTGTTCTCTGTTGGTGTCCGGCACAGTTGGACCCTCCTCTCTGCGGGGGTCCAGTACCAGAGGACCCACCTCTACGCTGGAGTCAAGCAGCAGAGGACCCTCTTATCTGCTCTACCCCACCAGAGAGGTAGCAGCAGTGGACCCTCCTCTCTGCTGGGGTCCGGTACCAGAGGACCCTCCTCTCTGCTGGGGTCCGGCACCAGAGGACCCTGCTCTGCTGAGGTCCAGTACCAGAGGGCCCTCATCTCTGCTGGGGTCCGGCAGCACTTTACCCTCCGCTCTGCAGTGGTCTAGCATGAGAGGACCCTCGTCTTTGCTAGGGTCCATCAGCGAGCAAGCAACCGAGGACCCTACTCTCTGCTGGGTTCCAGCAACCCAGCAGTGAGGAAGCAGGAGAGGACCTTCCTTTCTGCTGGATTCTGGCAGCAGTGGACCCTCTTCTCTGCTGGGGTCCAGCACCAGAGGACACTCCTCTCTGCTGCTGGGTCCAGTAGCATAGGACCTTCCTCTCTGCTGGGTTCCAGCAGCACAGGACCCTCCTCTCTGCTGGGGTCCAGCAGCAGTGGACCCTCGTCTCTGCTTGGGTCCAGCAGCCGAGGATCCTCCACGGCTGGGGTCTAGCATGAGTTGACCCTCTCTGCTGGAATCCATCAGAGAGGAAGCAGCAAAAGACTCTCCACTCTGCTGGGGTTTTGAAGCAGAGAACCCTTCTCTTCTGCTGGATTCCAGCAGCAGAGGACTCTCCTCTCCTGCTTGACCCCTGCAGCAGAGGACTTTCGTCTGCTGCTGGACCAAGGCAGAGAGGAAGTTGCAGAGGACCCTGTCTCCTTCTGGACCCCAAAGAGTCGACGAAGCAGAGGACCCACCTCCTCTGCTGAGGTTCGGAACTAGAGCACCCTGCTATGTGCAGGGGTCCGGCAGCAGAGGACCCTCCTCTCTGCTGGGTTCAAGTAGGAGAGGACCCTCCTATCTGCTGGAGTCCAGCAGTGAGGAAGCACTGGATCCCCAGTGGCAGCCGCCAGGGTGAGTCCTCGGCACAGGCTGGCCAGTGGGAGCCAGACGCCTAACTCCCCGATCTGTAGCCGTAACTGTGATGTACAGGCAAAGCAGAAGTTTTTAAAAAGTATGGAAGCAAATAGCGCAATGTATTTGTATTTTTATTCTTATATAAGGTTATTTGCTGGATCCTGACCTCTAGTTCACCCTGTTTTTTAAGTTGTAATATATGAATTATTTGGATTGAATTCATGTTCGGGGCCACGTTGTTGTATGTATTGATGTACAGCCTAGAATTTGGATAATCATTGTAAACTGTATTTTACAACTTTTATTTCTGGCTTAATTATATAACTGGTTGCTGATTTAATCATAATTTAATGAATCTGTGTGTCCTCTTTCACATATATGTACTGTAGATATAGTTACTGGATGATGAATTTTACTCTATGCTCAGCAGTCTTGTGATAAAAGCATGTAGCATGGAAAAACAAAAAAGAGCTCTGCTGCTCTGTTGCTCTGCTGCTCTGCTGCTCTGCTGCTCTGCTGCTCTGCTGCTCTGCTGCTCTGCCCCTGGAACCTGGCAACCTCCTCATGGTTCCGCCCCTGGCGGTTCCCTTCAGGGTTCACATTAATGGGAAAGGGTGGGAGCAGCTCAGGTGCCCCACCAGAAGGCTTAGAACTGGTGCTGTGCTCTCTTGACTCCCCTTGAACTGGGCGTGGTTTCCTTCCCTCGGAGCATCCCAGAAGCTCTTGTCGGGGTGGTTGAGATGGGTCAAAGCCAATGTTCTGAGCATCAGTTCTGCTCTTCCTTTGGCTAAGTTATTTGTCCACAATACTTAGCAATGTTACCCACGGTGCCAATCGGACCATGGTCTGTCCCGTCCCGCGGGACATCAGTGCACAAGGAAGATCCAGTAAGATGGAGAGATGGGAACAAGAGATGCGGAGAGAATGACCAAAGAGTGGGGGCCCCGAGAGTAGGGGTGGGGTGGAGAGTAGGGGTGGAGGTTGGGGGGTCGTCATCCAGGCAGTAAGGGTCCTCCTGGGGCATTGGGGGAGAGTGAAAGTCTGGGAGGCCATCTTCAGGTGGGGGGACATCAGCCCGCCCATGGCCCAGGTACTGGGCCGTGGTCCATGGGAAGCGATGGTAGGCCAGCCGTGCGTACTTCTCCAGGACCATCAGAGCCTTGGCCAGGTTCTTGGCAGCCTGATCATAGTCCTCCGGTGATCCCAGCACAGTAATCTCCGCTGATGGTGACCCGCTGGTACTCAGGCATTGCATAGGGCACCGGCGCAGGCTGGGAAACAGCTCTAGAGACCACAGGGGTTGCAGGAGACATGGCTGGACTGGCTGTTGGAGGGGCCTTCCAATCTTGTTGGGTTGACATTTGCAGAGACAGGGACTGGGATCAAATCTTGACGCTTTTCTTTCTTTTGGCCGTCTCCACAGACTTCTGCTCAGCCAGCACCTTCTGCAGCTCCCTCTCCTTGTCTTTCTTCTGCCCAATGGGGCAGTCCTCTGGGAAGGTGAAAAGGTACAAGGCATCCTTGCTGTCCTCCTCTCGGAATACTTTGGCAAACACCTTCTAAGCCAGGAGCCGAACTTGCTCATCCAGTTGAGAGATGATCAACTTGGGGAATTGGCGAGGCATCTCAACTTCTCCCAGCACAGAGCCAGCCAACCATGCCTTGCTTGTGGGAAAGCGTGGCGTCCACCAACTCCTGTCCACTTGGCTTTCTGTTGCTCAGGTCCCCAGGCAGTGTCAACCATACCAATTCTCTCAATAACCCGCCGGACAAAGGCAGGGATCTCAGCGTCTCCCATGGTTTTAAAGACTTTGTCTACGTGTCATTTTTTTTCTTAGTTTTTAGCTTATTTCTATTCGAGGAGGGGCGGGGGTTTCAGTGTCTCCCATGGTTTTAAAAACTTTCTGTCTGCGTGTCGTTTTTTTTCTTAGTTTTTAGCTTATTTCTATTCAAGGAGGGGCGGGGGTGGCAGAGTGGGGGCCCGGGCAATGAGCGGCAGAGGTGGCAGGGTGGGGGGCCTGGACTAGGAGGGGCGGGGGAGGCAGAGTGGTGGGCCCAGGTGAGGAGTGGCCCTCAACACACTCCAGGTGGAGTGAGTTACCTACTGTATGAATTTGAAATAAGGAACAGGCGGGCTTTATTATCTTCTCCATTCCCTTCCTTTTAAAAGCGGTCACGCAGGAAAAGTGCAAAGAACACTTCTGCTCAGAGTGTGGAGAGCATCCTCCGCTTGCAGTAGTCCCCTAAGCCTTTCTGCGACTGGTGATCCCCCCCCGAGTCTCCTGGAAATTCAACCGGAAAAAGGTCAGGAACAAGAAAGACCCTAATTCCTGTTGGTGTGTTTTATCCGCTTTCAACCGCAATGAAGTTGCTGTCTTCCTAAAGGCTTTGTTTCTCAATTTTTTAACATAGGCAAAAGTAAAGATGGCCCTTTATCCTTCTTTAACAAGAGCTAAGATTATTTTCTTCCTGTTTTTCGCCTACTACAGTTATAGTACCCGTAGTAATGTTGAACTCTATAAGTGTTTTCCCCTGGTCGCTTGAAGCCCATGATCCACTCTGATTTTTCAGATTCCAGGATTTCTTTGTGTAGTATGTAAATTTGATTTGACAAATACTTTCATGTGGTTTCTGTGTGCCAAATGCTGTGTTTGAATGGAGAGGTTAAGAGTAATGTCCTTTAAGTGGTGTTTCTATTCTGATGGGTTGCGCCTTATTTTAATTAAAACTCTTGTGGAAACTGATTTCAGGGTCTAACATCAGCAATGTTTATGGAATAACAGTATCAGAAACTTAGCGGCCAGGATTGTTGAAGTATTGGAACTAGACACAACTCTCTCACTTTCTATTCCAATCTATACTCAAAGGTTGAGAGTTCTCGTATCAATTGGCCTGTACCCTTAGTTTCTCCTATGTCTTGGCTATGGATTGAGACGTGTTAAAGCCATCATAATGTTATTAGGCAAAGGGGAATTAAAAACAAAAGCAAACAAAAAGCAAACAAATAATACAGGGCACCAGCATTTTTATGCTTTTAATTAGTAAGTAAATGTATCAAAGGCATGGCGTAGGCCTGCGTAAGCTCTGTGCTTTTGGTGATCCCAGAAGACAGCTGTCAGAAAGAACAGCTCAGCGTATGTATCTACAACATGCATTGTTCAGTGATGCTGTCCCAGGAATCTTGGATTAGGCAGGTGCTGCTGGAGACCTGCCCTAGACGTGAACTTTGACAACTGTTCCATAGGCTTCTGTCTCTGCCAAGTTGTGGGCCTGGGAGTAATGAGGAGTCTCAGACCCAGAGAGCAGGGGAAGGCACCAGAAAGCTCTCAGCTGTGCTGATTTGAAATACCTTGGCCTGGTTAAACCATATGACAGGGAATGGAGCTTGCGTGCCTGTAAATACTGAGCCACTGTGGGTAATCTTAGGGAAACCAGGGAAAAACACGAGCATTTTCCAGGAGCATTTCCAAGAGGTTGAAGAATGGAAAATGTTCCAATTTCCAGAAGGAGAAATGTTTTGAAAGCCTTTGCACACTTAGAAAAGGAAGTGGTAATGACCAGAATTAGAAGATAGATTCAATGCTGCATCTTTTTTTGTTGTTGTTGTTTTCTAAAGCAAAATGTCTATACAGGAATGATATAAGCCATGTGTAGCAAATTGCAAGTATACTAAGCACAAATGTTTGTATTAATCAGGTCCTTTAAGGAGAAGCAAACTGTAAAAAGGGGCAGGTGCGGTAGCGTAGCCAGCTGATCCTCAGTCTGCAGCACTGGCCGCCCCATGGGTGCTGCTGGTTTAAGGGGGCAACTGCTCCACTTTGGGTTCAACTTCCCACTGATAGCCAGAGAAAGCAGCACAAAAGTTAACCCAAGTCCCTGGGTCCCTGAGTTCAGATGGGCTCAACCCTGGCTCTCACAGCCATTTGGGGAATAAACCAGTTGATGGAAAATCTGTCTGTCCTTCTCTGTAAATCTGCCTTTCAAATAAAGAATTTTTTTTAAAGGAAGGAAGTGGTGTGCTTCCATTAGGCACCGATCCTGCTTGTTTCGGAAACTCAACTGGTATATCCTCCAATAGTCTGATCTTACATCTTTCTAACAGAATACCTGTTTAATATCCAAACTTTGTAAAATCTCAATAAAAAAAGCGGACTCATGCTTGTAAGAGAAAGTACTTAATGTTGATGCTGAAGCTCAGCACATCGTTTGAAACAAGAAAACATGCAGGTAAAGCCCCCTTTGTGATTTGTAGGAAATGGATTCCTGTGTGTTTTGAAAAATACCTTCTATGTGCTCAAAACCATTATTTTAAAGCGCCTTTTGGTGGCAACTGCACTTCTTGCCTAGGGATGAGGAAGTAATGCTTTAAATATATTCCTAATCCAACAGTCATTACTTACAAATAAGTGCTTTTATATGTTGCTTTGGCAACAGGAAGATTCAGGATTGACATTTTTAAATGTTGTCATTTTTATTTAAAGTAACAAAATAGTTTTCCAGTGATTGTTTTCATGAAAATCAGATGCTTTTGAAGAAATAACTGGCATTAAAAAAACGTGTAGACAGTTACTCTGGAGAAACCTCAGACTACCTCTGCTCATTGTCTTTCTTCCTGGAAATCCTAGAACTCATATTAAACAGGTTGGGATTCATTTTTAACCATCATGTCAGGAGTTCTGTTTGTCTCTTGACATGTTTTGCACCTCCATGCTCTACAACGTCTTTGATCTCAGTTTACTAATTGGGGGAAATGCAGCCTCCTGGTGGTGTTGTAGGGCTCAGGAGCCCTGGAGGTAGTTGGAGAGGCTCAGCTCCCGGCCCTCCCACCCCAGCCCCAGCTAGACTTCAACTCCAGGCTTTTGTCATTCTACAAGTAAGAACACAAAGGAGAGACAGATGAACAGTAGGACAAAAGGACAGTCCTCACTCAGATATGTATGCAGGCAATCTCAAAAGGGACAATTTCCCCACCTGGCTGGGGTTACATTTTCCTTCTAGCATAAGGGGTGTAGCTTAGTATGTGCCTGGTACCTGACGCAAAGTGAGGCTTAGCTGCAGGATGCAGAGCAGGTATGCTGAAGATTTGGCCATGTGGAAACAGCCTGGAGGAGGTGTTGGCAGTATTCAGCTTCCTGTCCCTCACTGCCTGACTGCTTTGCCCATGTCAAGTATGTCTAATTGACTAAATCTATTGACTTGGCAATACTTTGTGTAAAATTTCATTTCCAGAAGTTCTAGTAGATCATTTTCAAATCCGTGTTTTTTGCTTTTGCTTCTAAATCTGCTTGTATTTAATTACTTAAAAGACAATGTTGATCACATTTCCCATGGTTACTGTTTCTCAATGTGCAATTTGTGGATCTACTTCTACTGATTCTGTTTTTCCTCACTCTTGATATCCTATTTCCTGGTGTACCTAATCTTTCATACAGATTATTTTGCAAGTTTGTATATAGCAATAAATGTGGAGGTCTCAGAAAACTAACCTCTCTGGAGAGGATTTACCTCTTCCCTACCCACCTGCGACCCCCTCATTGATGCTCAGGACTTGAAATTAATTCCCTTAAACTATGATCCCAAGGACCCAGCACAGTGGCCTAGTGGCTAAATCCTTGCCTGGAAATCACCAGGATCCCATATGGGTGCCACTGCGTGTCTGCTGCTCCACTGCCCATCCAGCTCCCTGCTTGCAGCCTGGGAAAGCACTATAGGATGGCCCAAAGCCTGGGGACACAGAAAAAGCTCCCAACTCCTGTCTTTGCATCAACTCCGCTAGGGCCATTGTCACTTTATCAGCAGATGGAGGATCTTCCTATTTTTCCTTCTCTGTATAGATCTGCCTTTACAAAGAAAAATCTTTAAAAATACAGCTATATAATCTCGGGCTGGAAGGGTATATGAGGACTCTACTGTGTCTCATTTATTCTAACTGATGTCCAGTGGAAACTTTTGGGAGTGTGTCTGCTAGTAGCTTCTCAACTTCCAGCAGACACAGGGCTCTGATGTCTGACCCTCTCCTAAACGTCACTTCCAAATGTGTTCAGGTCACAGAGCCCACAAACGCAGCTCTCAGGTTTTATCGCATGAGGTTCTTTTTTGTCCTGTCAGTTTTTGCCAGATACTGTTTTGCCAGCTTTTCAGTTGCTAAGGAAGATGCTTTAAATTTAGGTTTACTGCTTATCAGTGAGAGTAGATCCAAATAATTAAGCCTGACTTGACTAGAAATGAGATGTCACATCTCAGTATCTTAAAGCAATAGAAAAAGTAATGGTGATTTTGAGTATCATAGTAATGTTGCTATGAAGTTAGAAAATCAGGTGGAAGTAAGTACTGTGTACCCTTGAATTTTCTTCCACTGAGATTCAGTTGAAGAAAAATCCATGGAGATAGTTTGCTTTGATGGATTTGAGATAATCTGCAAGAGTGGGTGAAAAGTTCTGGCAAAGTGCAATTGAAATAGAAGTTTGGTGCAAATGAAAAAGCCCTAAAATCCATGAACCCAGTGGTCTTCAAGTTTATGAAAAAAATTACTAAAAACTGCAGAGATTTCAAGTGTTTTTTTGCACTTGCACTAAATTTCCATTTTTCCCCATTGGTGTCTTGAAGTGCACTCACACAAACATTGTTGTAGACTCTTCCCCTGCCAACCTATCAAAACTGTTGGGAAAAAATTAAGGGTTTTAGTTTAAAAGTACATTTACTTGTTTGTTTTGACATTTTGGTTGTTTTGTAGTTCTTTGTATATTCTTGAGATCAGCCCTCTATCACCTATGTCGTGTGCAAAGATCTCCCATTCTGTGGATTGCCTTTTTACTTTGTTGATTGTTTCTCTAGCTGTACAGAAGCTTCTTAGTTTGATGAGGTCCCAATTGTTTCTTTTGGTCTTGATTTCTACTGCATTTGGAGTCTTTTTTAGGAAGTGAGGGCCTACCCCTAAGTGTTCCAGTGTGTTTCCAACATTTTCTTCCAACAGTTTGAAGGTTTCTGGATGTAGGTTTAGATCTGTTATCCATTTAGATCTGATCTTTGTGTATGGTGAGAGATGTGGATCTATTTTTTTGTTTCTAAAGGCTATCAACCAGTTGTCCCAACAGCATTTATTGAACAGACCTTTCCATTTGCCTGGATTGTCGTTTGTCTTTTTGTCAAAGATTATTTGGCTGTATCTGTGTGGGTTTCCTTCTGGTGTTTCTATTCTGCTCCATTGATCTTCCTCTCTATCTTTGTGCCAGTACAACGCTGTTTTGATAACCACTGCCCTATAGTATGTCCAGAGGTCCGGAACTGTGATTGCCCCTGCTAACTTCCTGTTCTTCAGGATGGTTCTAGCTATCCGTGGTTTTTTGTGCTTCCAGATGAACCTTTGGATCATTGTTTCCAGTTCCATGAAGAATGTTTTGGGCAATTTGATTGGGATTGCGTTGAATGTATATATTGCTTTTGGCAGTATAGACATTTTAATGATATTGATTTTACCTATCCAGGAGCATGGGATGTTACTCCATCTTTTGAGGTCTTGTTCAATTTCTTTTTTAAATAGTTTGCAGTTTTCTTCAAAAGGGTCTCCTACATTTTTGGTTAGGTTTATTCCCAGATATTTCACACTTTTCTCTGTTATTTTGAATGGTATCTTGCTGGTTAAGTCTTTTTCCATCTTGGGGCTGTTCGCATACACTATGGCTGTTGATTTTTGTTCAAACAAACAAGCCACTCAAGAAATTGGCAGGAGAAATGGGCAAACACTTCACAAAGGAACAAACCCAAATGGCAAATAAACATATGAAAAAATGCTCAAGTTCCCTGGCAATAAGGGAAATCCAAATTAATACATCAATGAGGTACCACCTAACGCCAGTAAGACTGGCCCACATGAATAAAAGCACCAACAACACTTGTTGGCAAGGTTGCGGGGAAAAGGGATCCCTACTCCACTGCTGGTGGGGCTGCAGGCTGGTACAGCCTCTATGGAAATCAGTATGGAGAATATTCAAACAACTCAAATTCAACATACCATATGATCCAGCAATAGCACTCCTAGGAATATATCCAGAACAATTGTTTTATGAGAAACCAACATGCACACCTATGCTCATAGCAGCACAATCAGTAATTGCAAAAACATGGAAGCAACCAAAATGCCCATCAACAGAGGATTGGATAAGAAAGCTATGGTTCATCTACTCCATGGAATACTACTCAGCTATTAAAAAAATCAAAATGCAGTTCTTTGTGGCCAAATGGGCCAAACTGGAAACCATAATGCTAAGGGAAATGAGCCAATCCCAAAAGGTTAAATACCACATGTTTGCCTTAATTTAAGATGATATGATGTTATGTATAACATGTTATGTTATGAATGTTATATGTTGTGTATAAACTAAAATTGAAGTGTAGGTGAGGTGGTCACAGAAGGTGACTGGGAACTCGCATTTACTTTTAACATGTTGGTTACTCATTACTATGTCAATTAATTCCATAGTGATGTAAATTTTTGCTAATGGTATGTTGGAGCTTTCAATTGACTGGGATGATACTCTGCTGGCTCTGTCTTCAGACCAGAGAGGGTATACCTAAGAAGCCGTTGAACTTGACTGGGCAATAAGATGCTGGACTCTATGTTTGGTATGCGCTTGCAATGGGGGAATCTCTACTGAACTTGAGCTGTGGTTATGCAACAAGGTGGAGGAACCCACCATGGTGGGAGGGTTTGGGGAGGGGTGGGGAGAACCCAAGTACCTATGTAACTGTGTCACATAATACAATGTAATTAATGAAGTAAAAATAATAAATAATTTCAAAAAAACAAAAATAATAATAATAATAATAAAAAGTACATTTACTTAGAATGTTCCTTTTTATCCTTAATTTGTCTGTTATTGCCATGAGAAAAGTTTTGGCTGAGTCATAAACAGTACCTACTCGTGCAATAAAGGAACTGATCAAACTTGCAGCGATAGTTTGTACATAGGAGACTGCTGATCTTTGGCTTCATGGTAATAGAGCTATGGTGAGTCACTGGCTTAGAGAAGCCTTCGGACAAGGCCAGCAGTCATGCATCACAGCATGTGGCCGGATATGGGGGAGAGAGTTGGAGAAGGATTTATTAAGTAATTTTCCACTATTTGAGCAGCTTAGGTCCATAAAGAGTGACTCGTCCAGTCTGGGATGCCTAGATTTAAATTAGAGAAAAATTAAAGAGGAGCATGTTGAGAAATGCCAGCTCTGTTATCCTCTTATTGTGTCACTTTGCTGCCCAGGACAAAAGGAATTATTCAGCTATTTTCCCATAACAATGTTAACATTGTATAAAGAATATATGTGGAAAAGAAATATTTGTGAACCTGTACTTTTCATACTGTCTATATGAGCACTTGATGCTATTTGAGGATTTGATTAGTCATTTCTGAGCCTGGGTTATGAGTATGTCTTTTTGTACAATATTACATATTGATATGTACATTCTATGTGCCTAGGTCAAACCAGCAGCATAGCGGTCCCTAAACTAAGGGACCTACAGATAAGCTATCCTATTCTTTGATTTCAAATTTGAGAAATATTCACTTAATATGTAGGGAATCCATTTTCTGATTAATACTTTGCAAGTGGATCCACAGATGGCAACAACAATGCTGCGTTCTGCATGCCAAGTGTTACACCAAGCACACTATCACTGACTTTCAGAAGGTAGGAATCAGTGATCCTATTCAACAGATGAGAAACAAAGGCACAGGGAAGTTTCTTGACAAATACATGAAGTGCTCATAACTCATTTTGGCTCATGGAAAAGCTGTAACTCGAATCCTACTTCACATAGCAGAAACACCAAAACTAGGGAACCCAAGGTAAAGCGCCAGGGCAGGGAGGTCGTGGGGAGGGATGTTGGGTGGCAAAGTCCAGGCTTCACATTTTGTTTTGCTACTTGCTAAAGGCATGTGATTAAGTTAGTTCCTGCTACTATTATGGTTAAACTGTTTAAAATATCATCCCTAGGCAAATGTTGGCAGAGATTAAGATGATGCTGGAGGACTCCTGTAGCCCATATCATGGGGTCTGGATTCCAATGCCGCTTCAACTGCGGGCTCTAAACTTCATCTTTTTTTTGCTTTTGTTTGGTTTTTGTTTTTTGTTTTTATTAAATTTATTCATTAATCACATTGTGTTGTAATTTCATAGGAACTGGGATTCTCCCCACACTTCCCCACACCCTCCCCCCATGGTGGGTTCCTCCACCTTGTTGCGTAACCATAGTTCAAGTTCAGTTGAGATTCCCTCTTTTAGCAAGCATATGCCAAGTATACTAACTTCATCTTAATGAACCCTGGAAGTAACCAAGTGATAATCTGAACAGCTAGGTTCCTGCCATCCGCATACACCTGGGGATGGATATCTGACAGCTGCCTTTGGTCTGACCTAGCCCATGCTGTGGCAGGCATTTTGAGATTAAATCGGTTAATAGAAAATCTTTCTCTATTCTCTTACTCTCCTCTCTTTTTTGTAAAGTTTTTTTTAACTGGAATACATTCCTTGTATTTTACTTAAAGTTAAGAGCATAATGAGATTTCCCAACCTGTCTAGCCTTCTGCCACACTCTCGCCCTTTCTCCTCCTTCCTTTATAATTTTTGTTTAACTTTTCACTGCAGCATACTTTGAGTTTATAACCACAAGTTTAATCCTCCATTAAAGAATTCCACAAGTAGTAAGTAGAAAAACCACTATTTCTCAAGAGTACAGATGAGGGTTATAAACATTAATCAAATCTTAAGGTGTCAGTTTCAGTCATATTCCACTTCTGTACTCTGTATTAGCTAACAAACAGGAAGGAAACCATTTGTCTTTGGGGGACTGGTTTATTTCAGTCAGTATAAGAGGCAAGTGTCTACTTGCCTCCATTCTTTCAAATAAATAATAAAATTTGAAACAGCCATCCTTCTTGATCAGTCATCCCTTCCCATGGGAGAAATAGACTAAGACTTCTTGTGTGTGTGTGTGTGTGAGAGAGAGAGAGAAAGAGAGAGAGAGAGAGAGAGAGAGAGAGAGAAGACCCTCTTAAAATATCTATTTCCATCTCATCAGAAACCAGGGAGTTGGAGTAAATGAGGCACCTGGAATGCTGAGGGGAGCTAAGTAACTTGGGAATGATGTATAGGAGGAAAGCATTTGCCAGCATCCTCTCCAACGTCTTACAAGACTGAAAATTATTCAATAGCATAAAACTATCAATAAGTGCTGACTATAAATTTTGGTTTGTGGAAAGAGCCAGAGACTGAAATCACATTGTCTAACCTCAAAGAACTCCAAAAACATGACTGTAATTCTCAGTTGCAGTCTACTGAGAGTTGGGTAGGAGAAGCGAGGCCAGTTCCCTGAAGCCTTGGAAAGATTGACTGTGTGATGCCCCATGTTTTCTATTGCAGAAAACAATGCGCAAGTCCCCTACCAATGTCAAACGGACATCAATAAATCAAATATTCTGAATGTATGTTTTTGCTTAGTTCCCTGGTAATCTTACGAACAATGTCTACTGCAGTCACTGGGCAGCTTTTTCTTTTTTTCAGTCAAGCAAAATGAAGGAATTGTTGGAATATCATGCTTTGCTGCCAGAAACTCTCAATAAGATGAACAGTTCCAGTGAAATACATTGCCAGAGGGATTGTGTCTGCTATCATTTGAACAACTGTTGAACTAATTACCTGCAGATGTGCAGGAAATCATGTGCAAAACCATGCTGTACTCACTTGCTACTATTTTACATGTAAACGCATTCTATGGCTTATCAGGATCTTTAACCGTAAACATTTGAGTGACAAATCTCCAAATGGACCCGGAGCAGTAGCCTACTGACTAAAGTCGACACCTTTGCAAGTGCCAGGATCCCACAGGGCTGCTCGCTTACTTGTATCCCGGCTGCTCCACTTCCCATCCAGCTTCTTGCTTGTGACCTGGGGAAGCAGTCAAGGCCAGCCCAAAGTCTTGAGACCCTGTACTGGCATGGGAGACCTAGAAGCTCCTGGCTCAGCTCCAACTGTTGCAATCACTTGGAGTGGCTCGGCAAATGAAAGATTTTTCTGTCTCCTCATCCTCTCTGTAAATCTGACTTCACAGTAAACATTTTTTTTTAAGATTTATTTATTTTTTGGAGGAAGCCAGACATGTAGAAAGGAGAGAGGACAATCTTCTGTCCAATGATTCCCTCCGCCAAGTGGCCGCAACAGCTGGAGCTGAGCCGATCTGAAGCCAGGAGCCCAGGTCCTCCTCCAGGTCTCCCACGTGGGTGCAGGGTACCAAGACTTTGGGCCGTCTTCAACTGCTTTCCCAGGCCACAAGCAGGGAGCTGGATGGGAAGCGGGACCGCTGGGACAAGACGCAGCGCCCATATGGGATTCCTGCACATTCAAGGCGAGGATTTTAACTGCTAGGCCACTGCACCAGGTCCAAAATCTTAACTCTCCAACTAAAATACTGAAGGCCAGTACATTGTGAGCTGAACATATCCCATGTTGGTACTCCATTCCTAAACCAATGCTGGCCTTTTTCTCAGGGAAAACTAGGCTGTCAGAATTACTCCATATGCACGGGGCTGAAACTTCCTAAACACACACGCAAGCAAGAATTGTAAAGAAAGATGGCTTGTGTGAGCATGAACTTCACCCCATTAAGGTTCTTAAATAGTTATCTGCTTTTAGCTCATTTCCTACTAAAAATTCAAATGTCTCAATTTTCCATTAGGCTGTTACAGCTTCGTCTGTTAAGCATAGCCCCGCGTTCCCTAGCATCACCTAGTAGATCATTCTTGATCTCGGAGCTTCTGACGAGCTGTGTGGATTCCAAGTGAGACTTGCCTTACTGGAATTATGCATACATGTCAGTAGGGAATGTTTTCCATCATTTAGGGACCAAGTGATTTCTAGAAAAGCCATAATGTTCAGAGTACTTCTGAAGTTATTTACTGTTACGGCATGGTAGAGAAACTGACACGTGCGATAGACTAGACGTTAATTTGTCAGCATTGGCCAGCAACATTCCTCGTGTAGACAAACGTGGGAGTAATGCTCAAACGCTCGATACCGAGATAGGAGAAGATCAGACAAGGATGAAAGTCTGGCGCTTCTCTGCCTCGTGGAGGTGTTTGAGGAAGTAGGAAGTGTGATGCTTCACAAAGTCTGTAAAAACGGAGTCAAAAGAGAAGTTTCCATGCAGACTTGAAATCCATATGTTGGCTTTCATGATCATTCTCCACAAACACTTTAAAGACTGGTTGAGAGAGAGAGTGTATGTGAGTTCTATAGCTCACCAATGTTAGGAAAAGTATACCTGTTACTGGTTAAGTACCCAACTTGTAAGAATTCCATAATTTTTAGCTTGTATTTTCTGCCTTCTGGCTAGATGTGTTTTGGATTTTTATTCTTTGGACAGCTGTGGGTAAAAAGTGGGAAATTAATGATGATCAAATTAGACAATGGACCTACTTATTAGCTCTAGAGGAAGGCTAACTACAATGAAAATTAGACTTGTGGATTATTTGAGTTACAATTCCCTCACTTTTTTTATGAAGTACGTTGCATTACGTGACAGTTTCATAGGCTCTGGGATTCCCCCAAACCCTCCCCGTGCCATCCCCCCATGGTGGATTGTTCCACCTTGTTGCAATATTTCAGTTCAAATTAAGTCAAGATTCTTTCATAGCAACCATGTAGTTTGCATAATGTCCAACATCTTATTGTCCAGATAAACTCCAGGTTTCTTGGGGAGACCATCTCTGGTCTGAAAATAGAGCTGGCAGAATATCATCCCAATCAATTAAAAGCCACAACAAAACATCAGCAACAATTTACAACATGATGGAGTTAATTGACATGGTATTTGGTATTGAGTAATCAGTATGTTAAAATGCAAGTTCTTAACCACATCCTGTGAGTACTTCATAGGCATTTCAATTTTAGTTTATACACGGAACCGGCTTCTATACACCTTAAAATGGCTATAGGGTACTATTCAGCTGTCTCGTGTCTATTTTCATTGGAGTATTTAGCAGTTTATAGTGTTAAAACATAACGTTGCTGAACTTGGCAGATTTTAGGATAGTCTAAACTGGCTTATAACTCTGACAAGGCATTTGTCAACAGTTGAGGTGCAGACCAGTTTTAGGAGGGGTGTGCAGAGAAATCTTCAATGCCTTAGTGAGGAGTAACCAATCTTTGTGTCCTCCCTAGTAAGGTATGTGTGAGTCCACGCCGACCATTTCCTCCTGGTTCTAAGCTTTCCTTGTTGTTCTCCATCCTAATTTTGGGGGGGCATCTCTGGAGCGACCCTGATGGTCCTTGCAGGAGAGGGTGGGGATCCAAAGTTGGAACTAAGTAAGGATCAGAGAAAGCTCCTCTCCCTAGTCCTAAAGGAAGTTTACTGTTCTTCTGTTTCTGCAGACTGCTCAGGGCTCCTGGCTGTTGTTTCGATGACCTTGGATCCTGCAGGAAGGATTTGGGCTTCTTCCATCCCATGTGGGAGATCCAGATGGGGGTGGATGACCTCAGAATTCTCAGGCTCCAAAGGCACTCCAATTCCCTATGTTCTTCTTGGCGGTTGGGATGTAGTCCTTGGTACCCATAGTGATAGTCCTTGGTGAGGATCTGGGAGTCTACAGGGTTGGAATACAAGCCTCCTCCTGTCCATCTGCTCCACTCTGGGGTGCCCCCCTGCTCTGTGTGTATGACCTGTTAAGAGATTGTCAGGATCGCTCTTGATTCGCCCTATATGTCTTTGTAGTTTATGAGTTACCTGTTCCACTCCTGACAGGTTATACTTCACGTCTTCCTCACATTCTAAGCAGATGGAAGATTGCTCTCCTACCCCATTTCCAAGTAGCATAGGGTCTTAAAAGTATATCAGGTTTTACAATTCTTTGATGTAGATCATAAGTAGTTTGACTCACATTGATTGTTGATTCAATGGTTACATCACAATATCTTATTGCATGAGCTACAGACTGTTTGGGCTTGGAATAATACTACAATTTACAGGTACTGTTTTTCGAACTGGCATCATTTCATCTTAAATTAAGGCAAACATGTGGTATCTAACCTTCTGGGATTGGCTCATTTCCCTTAGCATTATGGTTTCCAGTCGGGCCCATTTGGCCACAAAACTGCCTTTCATTTTGTTTAATAGCTGAGTAGTATTCCATGGAGTAGATGAACCATAGCTTTCTTATCCAGTCTTCTGCTGATAAGCATTTCGGTTACTTCCATGGTTGTACAATTGATTGTGCTGCTATGAACATAGGAGTGCATGTTGGTTTCTTGTGTAATAGTTGTTTTGGATATATTCCTAGGAGTGCTATTGCTGGATCATATGGTATGCAGATTTTCAGTTGTTTGAGTGTTCTCCATACTGATTCCCATAGAGGCTGTACAAGTCTGCAGTCCCACCAGCAGTGGAGTAGGGTTCCCTTTTCCCCACATCCTCACCAGCAAGTGTTGTTGGTGGTTTTTTTGTATGTGAGCCATCCTCACTGGCGTTAGGTGATATCTCATTGTTATCTTAATTTGTATTTCCCTTATTGCCAGGGAAAGTTGAGCATTTTTTCATGTTTGTTTGCCATTTGGATTTGTTCCTTTGTGAAATGTCTGCCCATTTCTCCTGCCCATTTCTTGAGTGGTTTGTTTTGGTTGTTCTGGAGATGTTTGTATATTCTGGAGATTAGCCCCATATCACCTATGTAGTGTGCAAAAATGTTCTCCCATTCTGTGGGCTGCTTTTTTACTTTGTTGATTGTTTCCCTTGCTGTGCAGAGGCTTCTTAGTTTGATGTAGATACATTCATTTGTTCGTGTCTTGATTGCTGTTTTTGGTGTCCTTTTCAGGAAGTCGGGACCTACCCCTAGATCTTGCAGAGTATTTCCAACATTTTCTTCCAAATGTTTGAAGGTTTCTGAATGTAGGTTTAGGTCTTTTATCCATGTAGATTTGATGTTAGTGAATGGTGAGAGATGTGGGTCTATCTTTTGGTTTCTGCAGGCTATCAACCAGTTGTCCCAACAGCATTTATTGAACAGACCTTTCCATTTGTCTGGATTGTCGTTTGTCTTTTTGTCAAAGATTATTTGGCTGTATCTGTGTGGGTTCCCTTCTGGTGTTTCTATTCTGCTCCATTGATCTTCCTTTCTATCTTTGTGCCAGTACCAGGCTGTTTTGATAACCACTGCCCTATAGTATATCCAGGGGTCGGTAACTGTAATTCGCCCTGCTAACTTCCTGTGCTTCAGGATGGTTCTAGCTATTCTTGGTTTTTGTGTTTCCAAATGAACCTTTGAATCATTGTTTCCAGTTCCATGAAGAATGTTTTGGGTAATGTGATTGGAATTGCATTGAATGTATATATTGCTTTTGGTAGTATAGACATTTTAATGATACTGATTTTAACTATCCAGGAGCATGGGATGTTATTCCATCTTCTGAGGTCTTGTTCAATTTCTTTTTTAAGTAGTTTGTAGTTTTCTTCAAAAGGGTCTCCTACATTTTTGGTTAGATTTCTTCCCAGATACTTCATAGTTTTCTGTTATTTTGAATGGTATTTTGCTGGTTAGATCCCTTTCCATCTTGGGGCTGTTTGCATACACTATAGCTGTTTTTTGTTCCATCATTTTGTACCCTGCCACTCTACCAAACTCTCGTATAAGTTCTAACTGTCTCTGTATTGAGTCTCTTGGCTCTTCTAAAGAAACATAACACATCGCCATGGAGGAAAAAGACACGAGGTGTAGTTAAGCGAGGGAGTGAAAGTGAGGGTTTGTTCTTTGTGGCAGACTGTAAGAACAAAAGGTGAATTTTTGAATATTTTTCACCATTGCAAAGAATCTTGCTGGTAAATAATGCACCAGTCAAACCCTGATAGTTCCAATTGTTTGCATGTAATAGTTAGCAGACGCATGTCTCCATAATTTTCTCATTAAATCAGTCTGAATGTTCCACAACAATTAAAATCCTCATGTTTTAAGTTTCTGGTTACTTGAATATATAAGGTGGTCATAATTTTAAGTGCAACTTTTTACATTTTTAAGATCAATTGACACAAATATGCATCCACAGGGACTCTGTAAGGTTTTGCTGCATGTAAAGCAAACATTGGGTACTGATGAAATGGGGGTGAATAGATCTAGTTATGTAGTTCCTTGGATAATTTCTATGTGGTGAAACACTCAAATTCCTTCCATCTAGCCTTATATGTATTAACTGTATGTTATATATAATGTGTAGACGCATCCACATATGTATGTACACACAGCATGTATTGGTAATTGTCATCACCTTGTCATACTATAGAACACCAGAACTTAGTTCTTCTATTCAGCCATTACTTTCAACTTGTCCGTCAGACTTCTCCAATTTTTCTATCCCTCTCCCTTCTTCCCCCCAATCTGTGATATTATTCTAAATTCACATGAGATCAACTTTAAATTCCAAACAATGTTTCAAAAAGTTTGTAGAAGACAGAATTAAAGATCTGTTTATCTTGATGAAAAAGGTCTTAAAATTTGCATTTTTAGTAAAATGAACACCATGAATGCATATACAGTTCTTCACAATAGTCCCTAGTGACCTTTCACCTTTCTCTAGTGTTGGTTAGATTTCCTTTCTCAGCTCTCCTCTAATTTCTTTTCGCTGTTTTTAACATTTATTTTATTTTCATTACAAAGTCAGATATACAGAGAGGAGGAGAGACAGAGGAAGATGTCCCCTCCGATGATTCATTCCCCAAGTGAGTGCAATGGCCCGGGCTGCCTGGAGCCTGGAGCTGCTTCCAGGTGTCCCATGCGGGCGCAGGGTCCCAAGGCTTTGGGCTGTCTTTGACTGCTTTCCCAAGCCACAAGCGGGGCGCTAGATGGAAAGTGGAGCTGCTGGGATTAGAACCAGCACCCATATAGGATCCTGGAGCGTTCAAGGCAAAGACCTTAGCTGCTAGGCCACGCCGCCGGGCCCAGCTCTCTAATTTCATTTCAATGTTTTGTTTCTAGGTTAGTCTATAAGTTTGCTGGTTTAATTTCTTTTTGAAATAACCTTTTTTTCACTGATTTTTCATGTTTTTCTCTTCATTTACTGGTTTGATCTTTATTTCTTTACTAACTTTGGTATTTAGTTTATTCTGCCTTCTCTAGATACCAAATTGCACCTAACCTGTTTGAAACCTTTCCATTTTTTTATGTAGGCATTTAATGTTTCAACCTTTACTTAGTATTTCTTTAGATGTCTTATGTAAGTTTCGAAATGCTGTATTTTCATTTCATTCAATTTTTAAGTTTTCTTTTGGATTTCTTCCACATTTCTTCTTTGGATTTCAGGATCATAATATTTAATCTGCAGATGGTTTTGTTTTCAAGATTTATTTGAAAGGCAGATGTTACAAAGAGAAGATTTCTGTCCACTGGTTCACTCTCCAAATGGCTGCAATAGCCGGAGCTGAACCAATCCCAAGCCAAGAGCCAGGAGCTTCTTTGAGGTCTTCCACACAGGTGCAGGGTCCAAGCATGAGAACTATCCTCCACTGCTTTTGCAGGCCATAAGCCGAGGGCTAGATGGGAAGTGAGGCCCCCGGAACATGAACCAGTGCCCACATGGATGCCGGTGTGCAAGGTGGAAGATTAGCCTCTTGAGATTTGTCTGGATTTATATTTTTGTGATTAGAAAAGATATGATGTACTTTTTGTTGTGGTTTAATATGTGGTCTTAGAGGAAGTTTAGTGTATTCAAGTACATATTCTAAAGCTATTGCAATGAATGCTGTGTCAGTGTCTGTATACTCTAGAACTGTGATTTCTTTTTTTGTTTTTTTTTTGGTTTTTTGTTTTTTTTTTTTTTGCTTGACTGACATGTTAGTTGATTCCTTAACTCCACTTTTCTTGATCTGGAGCTTGACTCTCCCTTTAGATATATATGTATATTTTTTAAAGATTTATTTTGTTACAAAATCATATATACAGAGAGGAGGAGAGATGGAGGAAGATCTTCCATCTGATGTTTACTCCCCAAGTGAGCACAACGGCTGGTGCTGCGCCGATCCAACCAGGAAGCTCCTCCAGGTCCCCCATGCAGGTGCAGGGTCCCAAGGAAGTGTGCCATCCTCCACTGCTTTTCCAGTCTGTAAGCAGGGAGCTGGATGGAAAGTGGAGCTGTTGGGATTAAAGCTGGCATCTATATGGGATCCCGGGGCATTCAAGGCGAGGACTTTAGCCACTAGGCCACACTGCCAGGCCCTCCCTTTAGATATAATAAGACTTTTTAAGAAAATGACATGCTATGGCATTGGATATATATAGTACCCAATCTGTCCTATCTTATTGTTGAATTAATTCCTTGATCACTATCAGATGATCTTTATATCTTTTTACAGCTTTTGGCTGAAGTGTATTTTGTCTAATGCACTACTCCTGCTTGCTTTAGGTTTCCACTTAGGTAGAACATTTTTTTCCATCTTTGCACCACTGTGTGTCTTTACTAATGAGTTTCTTAAGGTACATATCCTTGGTTATTTTTTAATCCATTTAGCCAAACTATATCTTAACTGGGAGTGTGGTCCATTGACTTTCAAAGCTGTAACTAATAAGTAGTAACAGTAAGTAGCTGTTATTAATAAGTAATCTATCCACTTAGAAATCAGTTGGTTTCGAAAAAATGCTCAAGTACCCTGGCAAAAAGGGAAATCCAAATGAAGACAACAATGAGGTACCACCTAACTCCAGTGAGGATGGCTCACATACATAATACCACCAACACTTGCTGGCGAGGATGTGGGGAAAAGGGAACCCTTCTCCACTGCTGGTGGGACTGCAGACTTGTACAGCCTCTATGGGAACCAGTTTGGCGAATACTCAAACAACTCAAAATCAACATACCATATGACCCAGCAATAGCACTCCTAGGGATATATCCAAAACATCTCCTACACAAGAAACCAACATGCACGCCTATGTTCATAGCAGCACAATCTACTATCGCAATAACCTGGAAGCAGCCAAAATGCCCATCAGCGGAAGACAGGATAAGAAAGCTATGGTTCATCTACTCCATGGAATACTACTCAGCTATTAAACAAAATGAAATGCAGTTCGTTGTGGTCAAATGGAATGCTAGTTGGCTATTAAACAAAATGAAAGGCAGTTTTGTGGTCAAATGGGCCCGACTGGAATCCATCATGCTAAGAGAAATGAACCAATCCCAAAAGGTTAAATACCACATGTTTGCCTTAATCTGAGATGAAAAGATGACAACTTGGAAGATAGTACCTGTATATTGTAATAGTAGTGCAATCTCTAATAACCTGTATCTAATGCAATAACGTGATATAATGTTAAAACCAACAATTACTGTCAGAATACTTAAGATCTACATCAAAAAACTGTAAAACCTACTATACCCTCAATACGCTATGTTAACCTGTAATGGGGAGGGAGTGCAGGGAAATCTTTCAGGACCATAAAAAGAGTGAGAAAAAAGTACAATATAGCCTATCAAGATCAAATCTGGTAATTCATAGACAACAGACTCAAAGCGACACTAAACAACAATAAAACTACTATACCAATGCATGAGGGGCGAATCGGGTGTGATCCTGACAACCTCTTAACAGGAGGTCATGTGCGTGGAGCAGGGGGCACTCCAGAGTGGAGCAGGTGATGAGGAAGCTTGAATCCCAACCATGAAGACTCCCAGACCTTCACCATAAACTATTAATACAAGCAACAAGGACTATATCCCAACTGCCAAGGAGGCCACAGGGAATTGGATGCCCTTGGAGGCCGAGTACTCTGAGGTCACCCACCCCCAACCGGAGCTTCCACAGGGGATGGAAGAACTCCAAACACTACCGTGCAGAAACCAACATCATCGGAAAGACAACCAGAAGCCCTGAGCGGTCCGCAGAAACAGAAGAACAATAAATGTCCTTTGGGACCAGGGAGGAGAGCTTTCTCTGGCCCGAGCCTGGCTCCAACTCTGGACACCCCCTCCCTCACAATGACCATTGGGATCACTTTGAAAACCCCTCACAGCAAACAAACAATCATACAAACTAAAAAAACAAAAAAACCTAAAATAAATAAACAACAGAAAGTAGAACTTGAAATCTGACAGGAAAGAGCTGGCATGGATTGGCTCATGCCTCGCTGGGTGGGACACAAAGATTAGTTACTCCTCACCATGGTGTTGAGGATTTTCCTACACACCCCCCACGAAAAAAATGTCCTGCATCTTAAATGTCGACAAATATCTTGTTAGAGTTACAAGCCAGTCTAGATTATCCTAAAATCTGCCAAGATCAGCAAAATTTTACTTCAACACAACAGATGGCTAAATACTAAAATGAAATAGACACAAGACAGCTGAATGATACCTTATAGCCATTTTAAGGTATATAGCAGCCAGTCGGGTATATGAACTAAAATTTAAATGCCAATGAGCTAATCATAGGTTGTCGTTAGGACTTGCTTTTTTTTTTTTTTTTTTTTTTTTAATGTACTGGTTACTCAAAACCATGTCAATTCCATAACATTGCAAATTGCTGTTGATGTTATATTGGGACTTTTAATTGACTGTGATGATATTATACCAGCTCTAACCTCAGACCAGAAAAGGTCTCCCCAAGAAACTGTTCAACCCATCTGGACAATAAGTAGCTGGACTCTATGCTTGGTATATGTTTGCAAGGAAAGAATCTTGATTGAATTTGAACTGTAATACTGCATCAAGGTGGAGGAATCCACCAGGGGGGAGGGGAGGGGAGGGATGAGGGGATTCCCAGAGCCTATGAAACTGTCACATAATGCAAAATAATTAATAAAAAATTGTTGGTTTCTTCTGAGTATTCTTCATCCAGTTATGGGTGAGCTTCAAGGTTTTCCATTTTGGGCCCAGCACAATAGCATAGTGGTTAAAGTCCTCGCCTTTCACACGCCAGGATCCCATATGGGCGCTGCTTCTAATCCCGACGGCTCTGCTTCCCATCCAGCTCCCTGCTTGTGGCCTGGGAAAACAGTTAAGGATGACCCACAGCCTTGGGGCCCTGCACCCACATGGGGGGCCCGGGCTCCTGGCTTCAGACTGACTGAGCTCCAGCCGTTGTGGCTACTTGGAGTGAGCTATCGGATGGAAGATCTTCCTCTGTCTCTCCTCTCTGTTTTAGGAGGCCAGTTGATTCTGATGACTTTCATGAGTTTCACTCATTTTGGAGAATATTTAAGTTATAAACGATAGTTCTACTCAGCCAAGTATTTTTGGCTGATAGGCTTACTTTTTCTTCACAACTTGAGATAAATCATTCAATTCCCTCTTGGCCTATAAAATTTCTGTTTGACAATGTTGCTGGTTTAGTAAAGGTCCCCTTGAAAATGACAGTGCTTTCTTTCTGAGAAGTAACGATTGTTTGTACTTAAAAGAGCTGGACCACAATAGGTCAAGGGAATGTGGATCTTTTCTGATCCTGTCAATTGACATCCTATGGGTCTTCTGTACTTGGAGGTGTACTTATTAAGATCAGGGAAGTTATGAGCTGTTTCATTGAATATGCGGCATACTCTCTTCCTCTCAGGAATTCCAAGAAAGTGTTCATTTCAGTAAGGTCTCAAAGCTCTCGGGCTGCTTTCATTCCCTTTCTCACATTTTTTAAAAGCTGGCTAGAAAATATTGAACCTGTCTTCAAGTTCAAATATTTTTTATTCTGTTGATCCTCATTTATCTTGACTTTCAACTATTTTCATTTTTAATTTTTTTCTATAAAAAAATACTTGATTTACAAGGTAGGTAAAGAGGGGGAGACAGATCCTCCATCTCAATGGCTGACATCAAGGCCTGGGCCACTGGATAGCCAGGAACCTGGAGCTCTGTCCCTCTTGTAGATGACAGGGACCCAAGTACCTCTGCCCTCTTCTGCTGCCTGTGCAGACGTATTAGCAGACATCTGGATCCAAGGTAGAATGGCCAAGACTTGAATCGGAGCTCATAGGAGATCAGTACACAGGCAGTAGCTCAGCCTGCTGCTCACAAGAGCCAGTCCACAGTTGATTTTGTAATATCTGTTCAATTCCTCAAGGTCAGTCCTTGCCAAATTTCTCATATCATGCATTGATTTTCTAATTTCACTTTCTGTTGGAGTGTTTTATGTCTTTTTGAGTGTTCCACATCATTCTTTTTGGATTCTTTATTTTATTGGAAATGCAGGTTTACAGAGAGAAGCAGAGACACAGAAATATCTTCCATCCACTGGCTTACTCACCCACTGGCCAGAATGGCCAGAGTTGAGCCAATCCAAAGCCAGGGGCTTCTTCCAGATTTCCCTCATGGGTGCACAGTCCCAAGGCTTTAGGCTCTTCTCTACTGATTCCCCAGGCCACAAGCAGGGAGCTGGACGGGAAGCAAAGCATCCGGTATTAGAACCAGTGTCCAAATGGGATCCCGGCATGGTCGAAGTGAGGACTTTAGCTACCAGGCTACTGCACCAGACCCCTTAACTGCCAAGTTATTGCGCCAGACCTCTTCCCTGTAAATTCTGATTCACTAGCATTCCTATGTATGCACCCTTAATTCTAATGTTGGTGTACACTATGTATTAATGTTAAACACTTCAACAATGTGGTAGTAGTATCTTATAGTATAGACAATTCTATATGTAAAACTTGCAAGGTTCATTTCTCAACATGCTTAAACTTTAGTATTTTGTCCCAGCTTTTCCATTCTACGATAGCCATACTTCTGTAGGACAATATTCTACAAGCACTTCTCTTCCTTAATAACCTGCTTATTTGCTCGATTTACATTTTGAAACAATCATGTAAGACTACAAATTAAGACATTCTATAAATTAAAACATACCACATTTTAAATACTATTGCTTTAAGCAAGTCTTACCCATTTCTCCCAATTTGTAGAAACACGTTTTAACACAAACCTGCCTCAAAACCGGGAATGAGAAGTTTTTCCAATAACCTTCTTGCTGATGAGGGAATTTCCCCTTCTCAAATGGCAGGTGAGAATCACAATGAGGACCTGAAAAAGCCCAAGGTGCTAAATTCCTTCCAAACGGCAGACTGCAAACATGCACCTCCCTTTTCCATGGCTGGTAAGTCTGGAGCTGCTTCTTGGCTTCCGTTTTATTTTATGATTTTTTTAAAGATTTATTTATTTTTATTGCAAAGTCAGATATACAGAGAGGAGAAGAGACAGGGAGGAAGATCTTCCATCCAATGATTCACTCCCCAACTGTGCCGCAACGGACGGTGCACGCTGATCCGAAGCTGGGAACCAACCTCCTCCAGGTCTCCCACGCGGGTGCAGGGTCCCAAAGCTTTGGGCCATCCTCAACTGTTTTCCTGGGCCACAAGCAGGGAGCTGGATGGGAAGTGGAGCTGCCAGGATTAGAACCGGTGCCCATATGGGATCCTGGGGCATTCAAGGCGAGGACTTTAGCTGCTAGGCCACGCCGCAGGGCCCACTTCTGTTTTATTAAATTCAAGAGAACCAAAAAATTTGAATTTGGCTGTTGTCTTAACTAATACATTCCTAGATAGTCTCTTATCAATCAGATGAAAATCACTTAAAAGGAGATGTTAAAACACTGTTGTTCTTCACAAGGAATCAGACTTCAATTCCATTGTCTTACAGGAAAATTCAGAAATTATACACATCATAACCAATTTCACTATCCAATTTCAAATTGTTTTTCCTGTAAGGCAAAAGCTCACTTCTTTCTAAATAAGAACAAATAATTTAAAATCTGGACCAATTTCATGATTGGGAAACATTTTGACCAATGGACATAAATACTCATTTACTTTATGCTAAATTTGATGCCTCATATGCTATTTTATAATATTGTGAGATTACAATCAAATTATTTTAAATGACTATTATATTATCCAAGTTCTGTCTCAATCTTTGAAGGTTCTAGGGATCCTACTAGAACTTTCAAAGTCAGGAGACTTGGTTTCAAACTGAAGAATTGAAGTGTAAATTAAAGTACACTTAACATGTAACTGAATATGTGAATGAATACTGAATTTTAGACCTGATCAGTGCCAGGACAACACTGTAAGCTGAAGACTGAGCAGCACAAAAATGGTATAGGAGCCTTAGCCCAGCAGAGGTGGGGAGTCGGGTCTGACCAAGTCCTGTTAGATGAGTTAGACCTCTCTCAAATTACATACCAGGAGAGAGAAAGCGGGCCAGTCATGGTCCATCCCATCTTGTCTGTCAGTCATACACAGACCCAATTCTGAACAAGAACAACTAAATTCATGACACAGACAGAAGTCTTGTCTGGACAGAAGTAATAGGAATCTAACTGACTAAACAAACATGCACAATCACTACACACGTCAGAACAGACATAAAATTCAACCTTTTGTGACTTCCAACCTCTTCTTTGACATACTTCAACCTGGAAATGTTTCGTAAAGCAAGCACATAGGTTCATCTCGTGCTTAGCGTTAATTTAACAGTGGATTTGGGCCACTGGTTACTTTTATGTATAACTGCTAGATGAAGTTACAGAACAAGTTTCCATTTTTTTCTTATGAATGTTACATCGCTTATGTCTTACCCTGTCCCTCCCAGCTAGGGGTTAGGGCTATGAGGTAGAGCTAGAGAAAGTCAGGCCCTAAGGGTGGCCTGGGTGAGGTCAAGTCAAGAGAAAGTGGAAAAGCAGATAAGGGCAAAGGTGAAAGTGGCTACAATGGAGAGGAAATCTGTGTGCTACCCAGTGAGGAGAGCAAATGGAGACCTTCAGACAGGGGGATGGGCCCGCCCTCGCAGCAAGACCAGGATCATGGGGTGATGGGATTATCATCAAGCCTTACATATGCCTGAGCCAGTTCTGGGAGCAAATGTACACCATAAAGGCTGTCGGAGATCTCGCAAAAGAATCCTTTCATCTAAAGTTTCGCTAAAACTACAGCAAATAGTTCCTTCTACTGTGCTGATCGTTGACATGGCTCAAAATATGTTACATAGACAAGATTGGACAGAAAAACGTCTGCTGCAGCCCCTCTTCTTTCCTCATGGTTTGTTGGTAAAAGGGCAGGATTTTCCCAATCCAAGAGATTGAAAGAGGTGACCCACTTTTTTTTTTTTAAAGATTTGTTTTATTACAAAGTCAGATATACTGAGAGGAGGAGAGACAGAGAAGAAGTGGAGCTGCCGGGATTAGAACCAGCAGCCATATGGGATCAAGGCAAGGACCTTAGCCACTGGCCACACTGCCGAGCCTGAGGTAACCCACTTCTATGGCCCATAATGCCAGTCAATGGTGCTGAGGTAACCTTGAAAGGAGGCTGCCAGCCTGTTGCTGTTTCTTTGAACCCATTCAAAATCACTCATTCAAGAAAGGACAACAAGCTTTGCTGGTTCAGTCTTCATACCTAAAGGCTAGCTCTCTGATCCAGATCAACTGGCAGATCTAATTCAGAAGGTAAGTATAAGATCTGGGCGCCCCTCCAACAGACAAATGGACCCACTGGAGGGGACTGCCCTCCTGGACAAGGGCAGCCATAAGCATGAAATAATTTGAAGATGTTCATACTTGAAACAATTTCTTAGAGCAATAGTGGTGCAAGTAGCCTTGGCCCAGGGAGAGTTAGGCTCGCTCCTGGCATGGTTTTAAGTCCTGCATTCCAGGAATCACACTCCGCTGGGCAGTTCCCTTCAGGGATAACCCTAATGGGAAAGGCCTGGAGTACCTCACGCTGCCCGAACAGAATGCTTGCAACTGGTGCTGTGCTCTGACTCCCCTTGAGCTGGGGGTGGTTTCCTGCCCTCTGAGCTGCCCAGAAGCTCTGGTTGGGGCGGCTGAGGTGGGCCAGGGCCAATGTCCTGAGCATCAGTTTTGCTCTTCTCTTGCCAAGCATTGTGGGAAAATAAATTAACCAATGTTACCGACGGGTGCCAATCTGACCAGGGTCCCTCAGACCTTGAGTGCCTGAGCACGTAGGATTTCTAACCCTTGAAACTTCAGCATGTAATTTAGCGCCTTAAGCGCGGGATGATCAGGTTCCTCACCAATACTACCCATGTTTAAGGACAGTAGAGGAGAGTGGCCCTCGAATACCCAGTCAGGTTGCCGGGCCAAGGAGATTGTGTGCAGAGTTTTGGGTAACGCCCAAGTGTCACATTGGACAGAAACCGCCAGTCCTCACACAAGTTCACCCCAGAGCCATGCATCCAAGGTCATCTCTCAAAGCAGGAGATGAGAGGTTAGGCGCAGCATTGCCTTTTTCCCTATCACCTACCTTAACTCCAAGCTGTCAGGGGATTCGACTGGAGATAAGCTGGGAATGGGGGCAGGGGGTGACCACCTTCGTGCAGAGTTGTGGGGTTCCAAGGGTCACTTATGTAGAGTACACTACAGTTCAACAGGAGGATTACAGCACTAAAGGTGAGTCCCAAAAGAAGGCTACCTGAAGAACCACAACTTGTGTGAGGATGTGCTTCACTCAGGAGGAGCGAGGAGGGGGCAGGGGTGGAGGGGAGGAGGAGAATGGGGGGCCCGTGCGGCTGGAGGGGAGGAGCAGAGTGGGGAGCTGCCGCGGGTGGAGGGCAGGGGAGCAAAGTGGGGGAGGCCTCGGCTGGGGGGGAGGGTAGCCAGGGAGCAGAGCAGAGTGGGGCCGTGTGGCTGGAGGGGAGTGGAGGGGAGCCTGGGAGCAGAGCAGAGTGGGGCCCCCAGTGGCGGGAGGGGAGGGGAGGGGAGCCGCGGAGCGGATTGGAGCAGACTGGGGGTGGCCCGCGGGATGGGAGCCATGGAGCAGCGCAGAGGGGTGGGTCGCAGAGTGGGGGGATCCCGTAAGGAGGGGGCCAGAGTGGCACAGCGGAGCGGAGCAGTGGAGCCACATAGAGGTTGGGCGGCCTGGCGAGCAGGCGGCCAGGGTCGGTGAGCGCACTGGAGCGGAGCAGCAAAGCAGAAGAGCAGAAGAACAGCAGAGCCCCTTCGGAGCAGGGCGGAACCGCGAGGAGTGGGCCAGGTCCCGCAGCAGAGCAGCAGAGCCCCTTCGGAGTGATGCGGCCCCCCATGGAGGTGGCCAGGGTCCAGGAGCAGAGCAACTGCAGGGGAGGGGATGGGAGCCGGGGAGCGGAGCAGAGTGGGGCCCCAGGGCTGGAGGGGAGGGGAGCCTAGGAGTGGATCTGAGTAGACTGGGGGGCCTGCACGGGAGAGGAGCCCTGGAGGGGAGCCCAGGAGGAGAGCGAAGTGGGGAGGTCCCGCGGGTGGAGGGGAGCGGAGCCCTGAAACGAGGCGGAGTGGGGGAGTCCCGCGGGTGGAGGGGAGCGGAGCCCTGAAACGAGGCGGAGTGGGGGGTCCCGCGGGTGGAGGGGAGCGGAGCCCGGGACCGGAGCCGAAGGGGTGGTAGCGGAGCAGAGCAGAGTGGGGGGGATCCCGCAAGGAGGGGGCCGGGGTGGCGCACCAGGGTGGCGCACCGGAGTGGCAGAGCAGCAGAGCAGCAGAGCCACATCTGAGCAGGGCGGCCTGGGGAGGAGGCAGCCAGAGTTGCAAAGCACAGTGGAGCGGGGCAGGAGAACAGAAGAGCAGAAGAGCAGCAGAGCCCCTTCGGACCAGGGAAGCCCCCGCGAGGAGTGGGCTGGGGTCTCAGAGCGGGAGGGCACCACGAAGAGGGGGCGGGGTCCAGCAACAGAGCCCCTTCTGAGCCGGGCGGCCCCGCCAGGAGCAGGTGGGGTCGCAGAGCAGCAGAGCCCCTTCAGAGCAGAGCGGACCCCCGAGGTGGTGGCCAGGGTGCACGAGCAGAGCAGCAGAGGCCCTTCAGAGCAGAGCGGACCCCCGAGGTGGTGGCCAGGGTGCAGGAGCAGAGCAGCAGAGGCCCTTCTGAGCAGGGAAGCCCCACAAAAGGGGCCTCTGGTGCTGGAGCAGGGTAGAACTGCGAGGAGGTGGCCAGGGTCCAAGAGCAGTGCAGCAGAGGCCCTTCTGAGCAGGGAAGCCCTGCGAGGAGGGGCCGCTGGTGCCAAAGCAGGGGGGAACCGCGAGGAGGTGGTCAGGGTCCAGGAGCTGAGCAGCAGAGCAGCAGAGGCCCTTCTGAGCAGGGAAGCCCCGCGAGGAGGGGCCACTGGTGCCGGAGCTGGGCGGAACCGCTCAGAAGGGCCTCTGCTGCTCTGCTCCTGGACCCTGGCCACCTCCTCGCGGCCCCGCCTCAAGGGGCTTCCCTGCTCATAAGGCCTCTGCACACAGGAATCCATTTCCTACAAATCACAAAGGGGGCTTTACCTGCATGTTTTCTTGTTACAAATGATGTGCTGAGCTTCAACATTAAGTACTTTCTCTTACAAGAATGAGTCCATTTTTTGTATTGAGATTTTACAAAGTTTGGATATTAAACAGGTATTCTATTAGGAAGATATAAGATCAGACTATTGGAGGATATACCAGTTGAGTTTCCGAAACAAGCAGAATCGGTGCCTAATGGAAGCACACCACTTCCTTCCTTTAAAAAAAATTCTTTATTTGAAAGGCAGATTTACAGAGAAGGACGGACAGATTTTCCATCAACTGATTTATTCCCCAAACTGTGAGAGCCAGGGTTGAGCCCATCTGAACTCAGGGACCCAGGGACTTGGGTTAACTTTTGTGCTGCTTTCTCTGGCTATCAGTGGGAAGTTGAACCCAAAGTGGAGCGGTTACCCCCTTAAACCAGCAGCACCCATGGGGCGGCCAGTGCTGCAGACTGAGGATCAGCTGGCTACGCTACCGCACCTGCCCCTTTTTACAGTTTGCTTCTCCTTAAAGGACCTGACTAATGGAAACATTTGTGCTTAGTATACTTGCAATTTGCTACACATGGCTTATATCATTCCTGTATAGACATTTTGCTTTAGAAAACAACAACAACAAAAAAAGATGCAGCATTGAATCTATCTTCTAATTCTGGTCATTACCACTTCCTTTTCTAAGTGTGCAAAGGCTTTCAAAACATTTCTCCTTCTGGAAATTGGAACATTTTCCATTCTTCAACCTCTTGGAAATGCTCGTGTTTTTCCCTGGTTTCCCTAAGATTACCCACAGTGGCTCAGTATTTACAGGCACGCAAGCTCCATTCCCTGTCATATGGTTTAACCAGGCCAAGGTATTTCAAATCAGCACGGCTGAGAGCTTTCTGGTGCCTTCCCCTGCTCTCTGGGTCTGAGACTCCTCATTATTCCCAGGCCAACAACTTTGCAGAGACAGAAGCGTATGGAACCCATGACAGTTGTCAAAGGTCATGTCCAGGGTAGGTCTCCAGCAGCACCTGCCTAATCCAAGATTCCTGGGACAGCGTCACTGAACAATGCATGTTGTAGATACATACGCTGAGCTGTTCTTTCTGACAGCTGTCTTCTGGGATCACCAAAAGCACAGAGTTCACGCAGGCCTACACCATGCCTTTGACACATTTACTTACTAATTAAAAGCATAAAAATGCTGGTGTCCTGTATTATTTGTTTGCTTTTTGTTTGCTTTTGTTTTTAATTCCCCTTTGCCTAATAACATTATGATGGCTTTAACACGTCTCAATCCATAGTCAAGACATAGGAGAAACTAAGGGTTACAGGCGAATTGAAATAAGAAATCTCAACCTTTGAGTATAGATTGGAATAGAAAGTGAAAGAGTTGTGTCTAGTTCCAATACTTCAACAATCCTGGCCGCTAAGCTTCTGATACTGTTTTTCCACAAACATTGCTGACGTTAGACCCTGAAATCAGTTTCCACAAGTGCTTCCACTGAGCAGAAGTATTCTTTGCGCTTTTCTTGCATGACTACTTGTTTTTTTTTTTTTAAAGATTTATTTTATTTTTATTACAAAGTCAGATATACTGAGAGGAGGAGAGATAGAGAGGAAGTGGAGCTGCCGGGATTAGAACCAGCGGCAATATGGGATCAAGGCGAGAACCTTAGCCACTAGGCCACACTGCAAAGCCCTGCATGACTACTTGTAAATGGAGGGAATGGAGAAGCTAATGAACCCAACCTGTTCCTTACGTCACATTAATACAGTAGGTAACAAACTACACCTGGAGTCGGCCACCCCCCGCCGCCCCCCTCGCCTGGGCCCCCCACACTCGGCCACCCCCGCCGCCCCCCTCGCCTGGGCCCCCCACACTCGGCCACCCCCGCCGCCCCCCTCGCCTGGGCCCCCCACACTCGGCCACCCCCGCCGCCCCCCTCGCCTGGGCCCCCCACACTCGGCCACCCCGCCGCCCCCCTCGCCTGGGCA